>NC_080563.1:40860000-41202500 GCF_030253575.1 Rhododendron vialii | reverse complement strand
AGTTAAATTCAATGCGATACTCCATGGTACACCCAGCTCATCAATGTTAATGGTTGGGTCTGGGGTGATGACTGTACGTGCAGAAAAGTCCACACGTTTACCCATCAAATTGCCTCTAATACGCCCCTCCTTCGCCTTAAGCCTACTGCATATAGACTTGATAGGCCGTCCTGACCTCTGCGTAGCCTGAAAAAACAAACAAAACAAGATTCAACCAGAAGTTATAATAAGTATGTCAGTATGTGTGAGTGTGGAATACAGAAACAGGCATACCCTTGGCTGACCCGGAAGCTCATTGTCAAAATACGTAGCTACATGGAACTGCAATAACTGTGCAAATTCAGAGATTATGTGCGCCGGTGCTCCATTTCTCTCCTGTTTCCTCAGGTTTTCATTATGCCTAATGATCATCGCCAACTGATGAGTCAAATCATCCTGCTCCAAGAGGGAAAAAGTGGGGTTATGATACTGAATTCCAGGATTAACATGTAATACACAAGTTGCCTGGTAACATTATAAAACTTCCAATGCAAACGGTTGGCAGATACTTTATGACCATGTAAAAAGGTATAAAAACATAAGTCACAGAAAAACCTATATGCCGTGAAGTCAAAAAAATCTCCTATAACTTCAAAGGAAAATCCCTTATGAAAGAAAGTGGTACTACACGAAAGACTTGCCTCACTCCGGGCAGACGTATCCATCATCACAGAAGGCCTCACTGGAGGAGGCGGTATTGGAAGGACTTGTAATATCATCCAATCTGGACGTGCATACTTAGGATTCAAACCCAATAACATACAGTCTTCATCACTTATACGTTTCAGGACATTTAGAACCTGTGTAAACATCATGTAGCTTTGTAAGTCTTGGTAAGCCAAAAACCGAGAAGAGGAAAAGTGTACGAATTACCCTTTCAGCAGAGAGCTGCTGTTTTCTTTCAACAGGTTCGGGAAGCTGATCTGGGTCATCATTTTTCTTCTTCTGAATCTTGTATTCAGCCACCATTTTCATCCCTTCAATAGTAAGCTTTGGCTGCTGTGAACCACAACCACCTCGGCTCTTCTTAACTGGTTCATCAGTATCTTGACCTTGGGTGTCAATATCATCGCCGCCTTCACATTTTGTTTTGCCCTTGCAGGCATCCAAGATCTTTTTAAGTCTGTTTTTCGGATTTCGAATTTTCTGAGCTTGCTTAAATTTGTGATCCTCCTACAATGTAGTAAATGAATCAGGAACGCAGTCACAATTGTATCTTTTAATGAATCATAAGGTAGGAAATACCAAAAAAAAAAATTAACAATGCAGAGAGGTCAAACAAACATCTTCCAAGAATAACTAACATAATTCACTTGAACCATTCCAAGTCAAATACTAAGAACTTTAAAAACCCAAGCGAAATTGAAAGCCATCAATTTTTTGATAACCATGAAATTGCAGATGATGCACCCTAAACTTGGTTATATTCAAACAAACTTCCGTAAAGGCGACCATGATGCAAACTCTATTACCTTGATTTTCCTCAATAAGATTATTGTTAGAGTCATAGTCTGCGTCATAGGCCCAAACAAGCTTTTACCGAAGCCAAACACGAATCAAGCTCACGCAGTTAATTTCTTTAACAGCCCTAAATTTAGCTCTACTATAATTGCAGATGACACTTGTTTATATTTAAACGGACTTTCATCAAGCCGATCACCAGGCAAACTCAATCATCTTGATTTTCTTAATAACCTTATTGTTGGAGTCATAGTCTGCACCTTAGACTAAAACAAGCTTTAAACAAGCCAATCACGAGTCGAGCTCTAGTAGTTTGTTTGTATCACAGCACAGTGATGTTTCAAGAACCAATTAAGTATAGAATTGCAGATGACGCGCCCTATACTTCTTTATATCCAAACAAACCTTAATCTAACCCATCACGAGGCAACCCCAATTGGCCTGGTTATCTTTACTGAGCTGATTAGACTAAAACAAGCTTTAAACCCGCCAAACAAGAGTCGAGCTCTTGTAGTTTGTAACTTCTTGTATCTAATAGCCCCAATATGAAGCCTGAACCCTAAATCAATAGAGCGAAAAAGCTACCTCATCGGCAAGGACTTTGGAGCAATTGAAGCAAACGCAACGCATAATACTAAGCACCGTTTTCATAAACCCGATATGAAACATGGGCTTGGCTAGCTCGAGGTGCCCGAAATGGCCGGGGCACTCGGCCATATTGGCCATACAAGTTTCGCACTTCATTTTACGATCGATTGTGCCCAGCCGCGGGTCGCTGAGCCCGCCCGGCTTCGGCTTCCCTCTCTCCGTCGTCTCGCTGTGCTCGATCTGCACTACTGACATTTGCCTCTGCCCAAAAAAAATCAAAATTTTAAAAAAACCACAATATCAAAACCCTAACTTTTTTCTTTTCTTCAGAGAGAATTTGACTTACGATCTCGTCGGGGCTGAGAATGCCGAACTGGACCATGCGTACTTTGGCTACCTCCGCCGGAGAGTAAGGGAATCGCATATCCATGACTACTTCTAGGGTTTTGTTTTGAAGTTTCGATCAAAAGCTTTGATTTTGGTTTGAAATCACTGGAAACTTGTGTTTAGTTAACTAAATTCGATTTTTAACGGTAATTTTCGATCTTGTTTTTCAGTGAAAGGTGTTTCGGTCGCATTCGACAGAAACCGATCGCGCTCTCTCTCTCTCTCTCTCTCTAGATGAGAGAAGAAGATAGATTCCGAGGAGGAAAATGTACGATGTGGGGGATATTTATAGAGCGAAATCCCTAGGGTTTTTTTTTTTATCCGGAAATCCCTAGGTTGGCATTTGGCCGTACTAAAGAGTTACAGTATGAGTCGTATGACGGTGAAAATAAGCGAAGTACTGTCGAATACCGAAAACACCCCTCTTTGTGACTTGTGAGTTTTGTGTGGGAGAGTGGCTTATTTACTGAGGTCCCTTATTTACAGAGTTGCGCAATCTTGACCGTTCAAAGTTGAAACGAACGTGTGCGATTCACCTCCGTAAATAACTATTCACGGAAGTAGTCATTATAAAGTTTCTCTCTTTGTCGAGAATTTGCTATATCTTTGAATATGGATGTAAGTGTTCTATATCTAATTTAAATCTAACAATACTGACTTTACTAGATAGAAAAATTAGTGTTCTAAAAGTGAGCCCCTTAAGACGACTAATCCTCGCTTAGGCGCTATGTAGTTGTACAATGCCTAGATTACAGAGGTCCCAAGTCCTGTATCTACCAAGAAAATGTCTTCCCTTACGCATAAAACTTCAAATTGTAAGGCGTTTTCCACTGTATGTGTTCTAAAAGTCAGCGGCCTAAGACGACTAGTCCTCACTTAGGCGCTATGTAGTGGTACAATGCCTAGATTATAGAGCTAAGTAGTTGGCGCTTAGTCCTCACCTAGGCGTTAAGAGATCGTCTAGTCAACACCTAAACGTTAAAAACGCCCTTTTTTTCACCCCGCTAATGCCTATTTTTTGGAACATTGAGAAAAAATTACATTATAATAAGTTAGACTTTTCAGGTTATACTCTTATATTTAATTTTATTGGAATTTTTTTTTCTCTATATGTTTTTAGTTTGTCTCCTCGAAATCCTTGAGATTATGGTAAAATTTTGACTAAAAAATGACAAGTTTTTAGAAGGGGAAAAAACCCAGTTATACAAAACCTATATCCAAAGTCTGTTAATGTTTGCTCAAATGGAAAACAATAATAGATTAAAAGTCGAAACAGATACTCTAGCTGCCTCCTAGCTCTTTTCGGCGAAGAACATTGACAATCGCCCGTTGAGTAACATGATTTTCAAATGCAGGGCTTTAATGCAACACTTTGACAGCATCACCATCAACCACATCTTCCGCGAAGCAAACAAATGCGCCAACGCTTTGACAAGTGATACCCCGGTTTTCAGTGGGGAAAATTTTCTACTATCTTTACGTTCTGTATTGTATTGTTAATTAATTTTATGCAGACTTTATCGGGGTGGAATATTGAGAGATGTAGGTTTTGTTTGGTTAGAAGTTTAGTTTACTGAGAGATGTAGGTTTTGTTTGGTTGAAAGTTTAGTTTAGTTTAATTTTAGTAGTTGATGGAGAGAGAAATAGAGTAATGATTGAAGATAGAGGTAATGATTGGGGAGAGATACAGAGAGATGAGAAAGTAATAATTGTAAAAATAGGATAATGATTGAAGAAAGAAATAGGGTAATAATTAAAAACAAAACTAAAACTGAAATGTTAACCGAACAAAGCCGTATTAACTGAAATGTTAACCGATATATGTTAGAGTTAATTTTTTACAAGGTCCTATTCAAAAATTTATAAATATTTTTTTAGATATTTATGAGATCCAGAATGGATCAAACGTGTTTTCCTTCGTGGTTCCTGCAAATCTTGCCATTAGAATTTCCGAAAAAGAGAAAGCGGGCATACGATTTGACTCTAAAAAAAAAAATTGAACACAGAAACATAAAGCTCTGTTTGGAACTCAGGAAAAAGAAAAGAAAATAAAAGAATTTTTCCTCCGATTGTTTGGTTATAGAAAAAAAAAGAAAAAAAAAAGATTTTAAGTAAAGTAAACAGTAAATTTTTCTCTTATTTTTCTCTCATTTTCCTTTCTTTTTTTTTCTTTTTCTTTCCATAAGTTCCAAACGGAGCCTAAGTATATTCATAACCAAGAACAAGGTACGAAGGATCCAAAGATCCGAAGGCAGCAGTTTGGTCTGATTCGCAGTGAACTGGTTTGCTCCCGCCGAAACCTTCTAGAGAGAGACAGAGAGAAGAACCTCATTCCTTCCCATCTCTCCAAGGTATGGCTGTGCAACTAATTTAGCTCTACACCTACAGTTTCTTTCAAAGGAAATCTCTTTAGCCTAGAGCGTTAGATTGGAGATTTTGTGACAGATTCGATATTGAAATTCAATTAAGCTAGCCTGAGAATCACTGAACATGGATTTGGTGCGTCTAGTGTTTTGCTATATGGGTTGTTTTGTTTGTGTGTTTTGGGTAATTCTGTATGGTTTATTTTGCTATGAACATTGAACAACGTGGTTATGAGTTGATTTGGTTGCTGAGTTTACGAAAGTTGTCTACTTGAGCAAGCTTGCATTTTTCCTGGGTACTTTCAATAATGGGATGACTCGACAGAGCTCAACGGATTCATGTAGCCATTTCCAAGTGATGGGACTTGAGGCGATTTGGTTTGGTTTATTTTACTCGTAAGAACTAAGAACAACCTGTAAGGCGATACTTCATATAATGAAGTTTTTCTTCGTGGGGAGCGGGGAAGAGTTTGATCCAGTATGATGTTGTTTTCCACCTGAGTAAACGTAATTTAGGTATTCTCGTCTCGTGACCATCAGATTTGACAAGTCATATTTTGGGGGTACTTGTTGGCTGTAATTAGGATCTTTTCAGCCTTTTTATCATTTTCAGAAACGAAGTTTTCAGCCTGCAATTGTGGCTTCCTGATTGGAACCCCACTATGTAAATTGAGGAGAAAAATATTAAGATAGGATACTTGCCTCTTAGTTTTGGAGAAGAATGACTTGTGTCATTGTGCTGAATAATTGGGAAACAGTTAAGCAATTCTGGTTGTTTGTCTTTTACAGCAAGATGAAAGGCTGTCAGACCACCTTCATATGTGAAGAGATATGTTTTGCGGACTCCTCTACTTGTCTGAAGTACCCATGTCCGACACTCGTCCCTTGGGCAAGGGTACGGGATTCGTATCAGGCATTTACAGTCACGTACTCACCTCAAAAAATTAAGTAATCTATGCTTACAATACATGTGCACATAGAACTCTATAACTATGCTTGAATTGCTCTATGACACCTTATGGCGTCATTCTATACTTCAAATCAAAGAAGTAAATTGATAACCACGTGTATGTTGCTAGTGCAAGGACTTGGTGCCCATCACCTAAGCTTATAGGATTCCCTTCCCCTTGCGACTCAGTTGGCCTTACATTTTTAGCTTTCCACTAGACAGCTTCGTTTGTACCTCCATGTTCCATATTTGTGAACTTTTGAGTCAGTTTCGGAGTGAACTGGTTTGCTCCTGCCGACAACATCTAGAGAGAGAGAGAGAGGACACCGTCACCGTTCGACGCTGCTGCTGGCGGCGCAGATAGAAAGAAGAACCTCATTCCTTCACATCTCCCACAAGGTATGGCAGATTATCGTGGAACTAATTTAGCTTTAGAAAGTTCTTTTTCTAGCTGATTGGAGATTTTCAAACAAATACAAGAGTGGAAATTGAATTTAGACTAGGTTGAGAATCCCCAAAAATAGGTTTTGTGCGTCTAGTGTTTCTCTATTTGTACGTCCATTTTGATTTGATATGTACAACGTGATAATGGGTTGATTTGGTAGCTGAGAGCCCACGAAGAAAATGTGGAGTTTGCGAAATTATTCTACTTGAGAAAGCTTGCATTTTTCGTTGGTAATTGTAAGAACACGATGCCTCAACAGAGCTCAGTGGAGAGAACGGATTTATTTAGCCGTGGCCGTGCTTATGGGAATGGGACTTGAGGCCGTTTGGTTTGGGTCACTTGTAAGAACTAAGAACCACCTTTAAGGCACTGTTTCATATAATCAAGTTTGGGTTCATGTGGAGAAGGGAAGACTTTGATTCAATATGATGTTTTCCATCTGGGTAAACCTAATTTATGATTTCTGTAGAGCATTAGATTTTGTTATCCATATTTGTGGGGTACTTCTTGTCTGTAATTAGGATATTTTTAGCTTTGTTTTACCTAGAAGAAGTTTTCAGCCAGAAATTGTGACTCCAAGATTGGAACCGTGCGAGCTACATTGGGAAATTGAGGGGAGAGATGGGACAATGGTTTGGGTTTTAAAAGAGGTTTTGGGGTAATGAGTGAAGAGAGATAGTAAGAGAAAATTTATTGGGGACCGTGCACTAAAGAGAGGTTGGGTTTTGAGACCTAAAATGAACACATTTAGTGCTCCAAATTTACCTTGGAGAAGAAGACTTGTTGTTCAGCTTTTTTTTTTTTTTTGGTAAAACTTGTTCAGCTTTTACAGCAAAGTGATAGGCTGATAAACCCCCTTCATCGGGGGAGAGAGATGTTACGTGAACTCCTCTACTAGTCTGAAGTACCCATGTCTGGCACTCAATAGTTGGGCAAAGGTTATGGAATTCATGTTGGATATTTATAGTCGTACACTCACCCCCAAAAAATTAGCAATCCAAGTTTAAAATGTATATATATGTAGAACTCTATCATTATGCTTGAATTGCTCTATCACACCTTATAGCATGATTCTATACAATAAATAAAAGAAGTAAATTGGTAATTACATATATGTTGCCATGTCCATATCTCCTGAGAGGCTGGGACTTGAGAACTAAGATGAATCCGACACTTGAACGCTTACCTAGATTCCATGTTACATTAGGGGGAGAGTTTTGGCTGGCACAGGGACCTGTTGCTCGGCACCTAAACTTAAAGGATTCCCTTCCATCTCTGTCTCCCTTCCTCCATAGACACTTCTTTTGCTTCTTTCTCCTCCTTTCTTTTCAAGTGAAATTCTTATTGACTCAGTTTATGCTTTTGTAAAGCCATTTACACGTATTGATTGGTAGAAGAAGCAACTATGAAATTTTTTAGCACAAATACTGGGCATGTTCATTATTATATAGGAGTATCATTTTCATACCTCTCAAATTGCAAGTTTCTAGTTGGGTAGTTCTTGTGTAGTCCTCCCTTTTTTCTCCCCATCTCCTTCTATAAGTCCCTAATATAGAACCTATTTACTATGGAAGACAGGCGGTGTATGCCTAAAATAAGTGTACCGAGCTGTTAAAACTGGATTTGTCAATGCAATAACCATAACAATGACACTTGCTATGACAGAAACTCACACGTAACTGTACTATTGTTGAAGGAAATCTTTCATGGTTCTCGCCTTAGATTTGCGGGATTTTCTTCTCCGTGCTCAAGTGCTGAAGCTGTATAGACAAGCTCTGAGGATTGCCAGAAGAGCCCCGGGCCATGCTAGAGGTAGCTTCTGATTTAAATGAATCTTTTCATTATGATCTGTTTTGTAAAATAGAAAAGTGGATAGGAATTCCTAGAACTATAACGGAAATCACAGTATGATCTTGGTACTTGTTCTTGCCTCCCGGTCATTCCTATCTCTTTGCTAATTTGTTTGGATGTTCGGATGAATTTTTAAAAATTTTTGGGTTTGGTTTTCGGGGTAATGAGTGAAAAGAGAAATTACGGTAATAATTGGAGATAGGGTAAAGAGTGGAGATAGATGGAGAGAGAAATGAGAATAATGATTGGAGATAGGGGTAATGAGTTGAGAGAGAAATGAGAATAATGATTGGAAAGTAGGGATAATGAGTGTTTTTTTAGTTGGGATTTTTTTTCCAAAACTTGATCCGAACAAGGCATAATCTTTTGTCTGCTAACTTGTTTGGATGTTTTAATCTTCCTTGGTCAATTTGTTCACTCTTCTTGGTCAAAATTTAACGAGGTTTTGTTTTTGAAGATTGGTATATTCGAAATCTAAAGAGTTGTTCCAAATTGCATGTGCCCAAGCTTGCAGAACTTTATGGTCAGGTGTTAGTGTTAGTGGCTAACATCTTTTGCTCACTTTTAATGGAGATTGCCATATATTGTGATGGATACAGCTGATCTGATGCACATGATTAGACAAGAGATGGAGAACAACCGGAATTGCAGTGACAAGCAGAGGATTCGTTTCTTGATAAGCGAGGGAAAGGGAAAATTGAAAGGTTTGGATGAGATGCTCGATATGCAGGGTCATTGATTGTGTAGTTGTTTGTTTACTTGGAATTTATAGGGAACTTTCTTGTGTCTGAAAGAAAGTGTAAGATTTTTTTGAATGGTAATGATAATGTTACTGTATCAAACTTGTTTCCAATACATATAGGGAAATTTCCCCTTGTCTGAAAGATTTTACCCAATTTTTTTCAACCTTCATTCAGAATGCTTATTTAGCAAATATGTTTCCAAGTTAGCTTACATAAGTTGTACATAACACTCAGGTTATGTAGGACTATTGGTCGAAATCACATTTTTAATTCCAGAATTCTCACCCTTATTCCTTGAAGCATATTGATTTTGGAGACTCTACGCTCTCAGGTTGTACAATAAAGTCATATTATCCTCTTTGTTTTGCTCATTGCCATAATGTCACTTTGCTTAGATCAAGTCCAGTGGCCTGAAAAAGGCTTACCTGATGCCGAAAAAATGCAAAATTGGTGCCCCGATGGTGTGAATTTTGCTGTCATTTTTTGCTTTGGCCAGCCATTTTCTCTAAAAAATGGCACTGAGAATCGCTTTGCCATTTGTGTGCCACATCATCAAACCCGACAACCAATTCCAAATGGCAAAACACTATTGCACCATTGATAGTAGTTAGTTGTAAAAGGGATACTATGCAAATTTTGAAAAAACAATGGCATTGGAAATGACATTGCACCCACGTCATTTTTTGGCAAATGTCATTATTCATTGCCAAAAATGGCAATGGCTCAAGATATTTTGGCTTAACCATTGGACTTGCTGTTAGTGAGGAAATGCCCATGCGAAACATAAATCCTTGAATCTTGTTCCACAGTTTTCACATCATTTCAATGCTGATCCATAAAAAAGGCTCCAGTCTTGACTACAAGTGAAGAGAAAGCGAGCCAAACAAAGAAATACCACAGTAACACAACTCAACAGACCTTTTCCCCAATTTTTGTAGGGGAAGCCATAATGTAGTTGAAAGGCGAAAGAACTAAACGATGAGAAACTGAGATGCTAAAAACTAAGAAAACAGCTTGATCTGTATGAAACATGAGTAGCATAGCGCATATTATGGTGGTGCTTGAAGCCAGAACAGAGAAACCGAACGAGGGCGATTGATTGCGTGCACATCCACTGTCCCACAGAGTAAAGAAATGGAACTGGACCAGAAGCGATAGCTTGGAAATCCCCCTCAAGAGTGACAGTTTCCCAGCATGCCTCCATAGCCCAGGTGGTTGCCATTCTAGCAGCAGCTGCTTCACCAATGAAATGAGACCGTTCAAGGGCTCCGGCTCACAATAGATCATGACCTTTGTTCCGAGCAACTATCTCAGCCTCGATTTTATTGATGTCGAAAGAAGCATAGAGACTTGATTGAACTGTGCTTGGCAAGGGGGGGGGGGAATAAAAGTAGCACCCTTTTCGAGCTCCATCAACCCATTATTCCTCAGAGAGTTCATGCTCCCACGAGTGTCCACGGCCATTGTTCAAAAGCTATTTGTTCTACGATACATTCATGGTTTGATTCAGAATTCGCAGTTGTAAATTCTGAATCGAGAGTCAAAAGAATGGATCAAGCTCATTTACATGGGACCTAAGGTGAATTCAAAAAATTTATATGTACAAATTCTGTAAAAATGAGTGGAGGCACGGACCCCACATGCCTCTCACTCGGTCCGCTACATGTAACCCGTTTAGTTTAGCGGAAATCCGGAAACGCACGCTAAATTGTGGATGGATCGAGCCCTTTGGGTTTAGACGGCAGCGGTTGGGTAACGTGGCGGGGATGGGCGGTAGCGGTGGCGGCAACGGGATTACAGCAAGAGGAAGGTGATTTACGAGGAGGATGGCCAAGGATTCGATCGGTTACCTAACTTACCTGAGATCCCATAATAATACAGGGTGTGATCCGGTGTTGTCATAGCTATTTTCTTAAAAATAAATTCAAGGAAACGGCCTCCGATTATGAACTAATCTGCATTTGATAGATATGATTCTTGACAATATTTATCTTCTCGACAAGCTTTATAACTTGAACAGCTCTGATCGTACAAAACATCTGAAATGAGTTCACAATTTACCGATTAAACTTTGCAGTCTGGACCATTAATGGTGCGACGTCGTTTCGAAACACATAGAGTGAAACAGCTCCGTTCCGGTGCGGCCAAGTCTATTCTCCGAAAAATAAATTCACACTGATCATCTCTGATTATAAACTAATCAGTATTCGATTGATATGATATTTGATATGGTTTATCTTCTTGATAGGTTCTACATGTTGAATAGTTTCGATCGTAAAAATAAACTAGAATGAGCGCACAATTTATCAATTACGTCGTTCTAAAGACTTCTCAGGTTGGAGATGAGAAGTCACAATGAAACCTGGCGACGTCGTTTTCGGGTACCTCGCGTCTCTTAAGCGCGATTTTGTAATGGGTACTAAACCCGAACACCAGTCGTCTTCGTCCCCATTTGCCCCGAGATTTATCCAACAACGCTACTGCTCCGGCGACGATAGGCGGCCGGCGATGGAAACAGGTACGCTTCATTTAACGTAACTCATCTTTGTTGTGGAGGTTTGGTAATGAATATGAAGCACTTTGTGTTACAGTGATCTGAACGAGAGAATTGCCTGTTCCCTCAGTTACCTCAGAATGGTTGAGCTTCAGCCGCGTAGGAAGATATATGCCCCATAAGTAATCAAAATTCAGAATTGGCACTGTGGTGGCCTCGGTTACTGTCCTCGGTAACCTAGCCAAGTGGTTTGAATCGATGCCTCGCGAGGTTTTGTCCAGCAACTTGGTAAAAGCTAATGATCCCGACATACTGTTCGGTTTATCGCTCGGTGACAAGCCTTTTGTACCTGCTTCGGTAACTATCAACAGTATGCAATGTATTTGTTTGGATGTTCCCGAAGCTGCTTAAGAGAGGTAGTTACACCAGATGGGGACCACGAGGATTATGTGGCAAATGTAATCATTGGGATCAGGTCTAGTCATGTGCTCCATAACCGTTCTGCTCCACTCGTCATATATGATGTCACCAGAGGCGGTTACCCGAGCGTATTCTCCACGCGCTAGCTTAGAAGCCAAGTAAACCTAGGATACTCACCTGGAGAAGTATGTCATTCTTCCCTAACCCTAGATCTACATTCTCCCTCTACGATCTAACTTGATCGTCGGAGGGTCACTGGGTTATCCCAGCCCTAGACTTATTGCAGGTCTAGCAGAAGGAGCGCGGAGCAACGGAGGAAGGAACCTAACCTAAATTACGGTCAAGGTCCCGACAAATTGAACCCCTACAGGCACCGTTAATTTTGAACTGTTTATTGGTAAAGGTTAAGAGCAAGTCTGTGTTCTGTCCTAAGTCACATAATGCGCGGGCCGGTTCGAGAGTGCGAGCATGAACGCGTCTCCCAAAAACCTCCCAAACAACTTAAATTCGCGAGTGTGAGGAGTGAGGGCGCGATCGTAGAGCAAGGAAAGGTGGTTGCAGAGGGGAAGGAAAGGTGGCATCGAGAATGAAAAACCCCTCGTCACCTTTGTCAAAATTGGCGATTTTCAAACTGTTAGAAAGGTGGTTGCGGAGGGGAAGGAGGGTGGTTAAACCAAAATGGCATTGCAAAGGTGGAGCAACGCTGTCATTTTTTTGAAAAGATGACTCTGTAGCTAGCCAAAAAATGGCTTCGGCAATGCCATTTTGGCACAACAGGTAGACTTGCTCTAAGTCGATTTTCAAACAAGATTTAGGGAAGATGAATGACTGGGTGAAAGTCTAATCGAATTAGTGTTGTTTTAACTTCATCTGATTTCTGTACGGGAAATTTTTGGTGGGTGAATTTCATGATCATCACCATAAGCAAATTAAGAAGTGGAATTCTTAAGAGCTCTATTTGCATGGGAAGAAGAACAATTGGAAGTGCTAAGGGAGAAGCGATGGGTCTCTACATTATGTCTTTATAAGTTTTCCTCGTCCAATAAATGTGCTTTCCAAACGCAAGGATACATGACTTGGGCCATCTGACATTTGTTGCAGGTTTAGTATTGTTGCTAATTTTGGTTACTTAAGAATGTATTTGACAGCCAAGACAGTTATATTAAATTGCTGATTGCCGATAATTTGACGTGAGGTGGGGGAGGCGAGAGAGCTCCAACTAGAGAGTGAGGAGTTCATTGCTGGGAAAGTGAGAAGAACATGAACATTGGAGTACATGTGTAGGTTGTCTAAATTTACGCTGATGAGTAGTTGGTATAATGATCTTGGTTTCCAACCTGTGAAATGTCTTTTCAGCCATGAAGCTACCCTCTCTACGTTGTTCATTTACATGGTAGTGTCCTATTAGATGTCATAAGCTGAAAATAGACTATTCACACTGTGGACAAAATCTAGGTCATATAATCCTTTGATACGACTCTTCACGATAGTCTCCTTTTAGACGTCATAAGCTGAAAATAGACTGTGTTTGTAGTTTCATAATGCACCTTATTTGCAATTTATATAGGCCCATATATAAGCATGTGTGCTTGTACATTTACGTTGAGACATATACCAATAACATCTAGTATGGGCTATTCCATTGGTAAGTGACGGTTAACCTTCTTGTACTCTAAGAGGCAGGTTTTAATAGCAGCCCCATGTTGTCTTTCCTATCACCCAAAGTTCTATGTTTAAACTTAAAGACTTTCTCTGCTGAACTTGATGCGAGGACTGATAACATCCAGGTGGTTTTCATCTTGGTGGTGGGATCAATCCAGACAATGCCTTGAGTTACATTGAGGTAGGAGCCAGCCATGTCATTATCACATCAGTATGTCTTCAATTTTTGCTTTTTCCAAGATTCATCAAAACTCAGAAGTAGCGCAGCAATATTTACATAGGCCTTTGCTTCAGCCTGTGACTTTGTTGTGTGACGTATTATCAGAATAATCACAAATTGGATTGTCATCCTTTTCCCCCTATCTATCCTCAATCCACATTCACCACACCCCACCCCATATTTTTGGATTTTTATGAACTTTCGTATATATCGAGCTATCTGATTTGATTCCTTACAACTCAGACTACTTCTAGATTCTCAATTAAGATGTTGCTCGTTCCTGCATGGTGTGCTAATCCCAAAAGTCTTTTGACATTGGATGCCATAAAATTTTTCCACTAGGGAGTTGGTGAGGACCTTTAGTAAGTCTTGCAGTTATCAAACCAACTACATGCTTCAGTTGCGTAGGAAGATATATACTCCATAAGTTATCAAAATTAAGAATTTGCACCGTTAGTTTTGAACTGTTTATTGGTAAAGGTTAAAAGCAAGTCTATGTTCTGCCCTAAGTCACATAATGCACGAGCGCAGACTATTTTGAAGGATTATGTGACTAGGGTTTTGCCAAAAGCCAAAACTCGGGATCGAGAATGAAAAACCCTCTTCACCTATGTGAAAATTTGGTGATTTTCAAACTTGCTCCATCACCTTCAAACTGTTAGAAAGGTGGTTGCGGAGGGGAAGAAGGGTGGGTACACCAAAATGGCATTGCAGAGGTGGAGCAACCCTGACATTTCTTTGACAAGATGACACTTTTAGCTAGTCAAAAAATGGTTTCAGCAATGCCATTTTGGCACCAACGGGTAGACTTGCTCGAAGTCAATTTTCAAACAAAATTTAGGGAAGATAAATGACTGGGTGAAAGTCCAATCGAATTAGTGTTGCATTAACTTCATCTAATTTCTACAAGGGAAAATTTGGGAAGCGGCGCCGACTGTATGGACTATCTAGCTCAAATATCTGTGGTGAGAGCTTTTTTCTAGATTTGTGTGATCCTCTAGTAATGGACCATCTAGCTCAAATATCTGTGTTTGAGAGCTTTTTTCTGTTTGGTTACAGTATGTAATCAATAATGGCCAAATGGAACTTCAGAGGCTTAAAGAACTTGCCCGTGTTGTTGGAAAATGGAGGCTCTTGCTGGATCTAACCTGCAGAAAGAAGATAGGGAGGTTTTTTTTACGCGCGAACTAGATACTGTTGAGATTTGGGAAGCGGCGCCGACTATATTACGTTCCTTTACAGTGGGTTCTATTATGTATGGGCATCTCCAACCCTTAATCAAATTCAACGTTGATGAAAAATGGGTACACAGAGCTCCAATCCTTTCATCGAACTTTTATCAAATCAAGGGAGAACCAAACCTCTCAGCGAATCAAGGATGAACAGAATCTTCATCAAATCTGTAAATGCTTTAATTTGAAATCATATGTGATGAAATCCTTAAAAGATTAATGTTTGGAGATGATTTTACGTGTCATTTTACTGTCGATTTTAATGGTGAGACCAATGAAGCCAATTGCAATTTTCGATTGTTTGCGTTTAGAGGAATGGTGATTGTTTGCGTTTAGAGGAATGGTGTGTAGATGTCAACTGATAGTGTTCCATGATAGAGGAGTTCAAAGAGTACTTAACAAGTAGGGTCCACACTAAAATTCGAATAACCTTTGATAACTCATCAAATACAATTGAAGCACATCGGCATGAGAACATGCACAATCTCTTTAATGAGGAAGCCGATTTGGCGGAAGATTGTCAAGAGAAGTATGATAAGGTGATGGGATGCCTGCGGGAGCTAAAATAAAGTTGGAATCTTCGGTTGTTTGTGGAAGTAATATGATTTCTAATACTACTAATGATTCCTTTTCACTTGAAGATGGAGTTCTACCTTCCAAAGAGAGCAGGAACATCCTTGACCCGAAAACTCTTCGTCGAAAAGGAAGACTGCCATCTAAAAGAAAGCAAGGTGTTGTTGAAAAAATTGGTTAGAAGAAAAGAGAACAAAAATAAAAGACATTGTCCAACAAAAAAGCTAAGGTATAACTTTTTATTTATTTGTTGCTTACTTGTTAATATGGACATATACATATCTTGGATGAATGGTTACTAGTTATATTGTTTTACTAATTTTAGGAGGTTGGGGAGAATGCGGATGGCCTATGTTTGGGACACAAGAGAGTATTGTAAATGTAAATATAAGAAACTTTCTTATTGCTAAGTTCCTACTATAATCCTTTATTATGTTTCATGTTAAACTTCTTTTTTGTTTGGCAGAGTTACCGAAGCTACATGGGCAATTAATGTGGCCAAACATGATGCCCCAAAATATTCAACCAAATATGGCACAAGGCGGAACCATCCTCCCATTTTCTCCAAGTTTATGCCCAACAAGAGCAAGCTTTGGCTAATTTTTTAACAACTTCCCAACTTCACGAAGCAACATGCCAAGTTTACTCAATAGTAAGTTTGGAGAGGACAATCAAGTATTATGGGTAGTCAAGTTTAGGGAGGAGAACAATCAAGTTTAATGGAAAGTCAAGGGCAGGTTGGGGAGGAGGCTACCAAAGTTTTATAGAAATGATGAATGCAAGGAATCAGTGCAAAGAGTAGAAGACTTGCTTATTGATATAGGGAGTTTCTTCGTATTTTGTTAGAAATTAATTTATGGTTATTCTCTCATTCATGTTTTGTGGTGAAGTAAAAATTAGATGATCAAATTTGCATGAATATGTTTGGACAACAAAAATACGAATTTCACGCCCTCATGAGGTGTTTGTATCAATTTGTTTAATGAAAAAGGTGTCAGGTTCAATGTTGGTAAAAGTTATGTATGCATTTCAATTTTGAGTTTCTAGAAATTGAGTTTTCTATCATTTCAGTTTTGAGTTTAAATGTTGGTAACACTTGCTTCATGATTAGGTGCTGGAAATTGAGTTTCTAGAGTGCTGAAATTGAGTTTCTTGCCATGTCGTGTGTTCGTGTCTGCATGTCCTTGTGTCGTGTTTGTGTCCGTTTACATGTCCTTGTGGTGTCCATTTCCTCATGTCATGTCCGTGTCTGCATGTTGTCTTGTTGTGTCCGTGTTCTTGAACATGCCCATGTCCGTGTCGTGTTAGTTACCTTAGCTTGAACTTGTCCCCTATCTTAAAAAAAGTAATCTGTAATTAGGATTGGCTAATGGTGTTGATAAAAAATTGAGCAAGATATAGCCAGATTGTCAGCATGGCCACATTAGGTTGATCAAGATATAGCCAGATATAACCATGGTGTTCATCAAAATTTACCAAGTATATGTATCTGAATGGAATACCCATTTTCAACTCAACCGTGGCAGGAAGAATAAAAACTCCTTCCCTGCTATATAAATTTGAATACCCATTTGGTGATGCGTATATAATGCAGCTTGAGTAGTAAAGTTTTCTGCTATGAATGCAGTATCGCACATTCGGCTGTGAAATTTAGGGTCAAAGATTTGACTCCCAATTTATACACGCAAATTTGAAAGGAACACCACAAGAATTCCAACATACAGATGCCTCAACCATTTTCATAACAAATCTTCATTCCATTCATTCATGAACTAGTACAAACACATGTCTATTAACCATGAACATTATTGCAGCAAAACTAAAAGGCGTTCGCTTCCTTGTTGCATCATAACTAATGTCTATTAACCATGACCATCAGTGCTACCTTCGTGCTTCACTACTACTATTGACTCTAGTTCATACTTTACATTCAACAAGGTAACACTTCAGGTTCCGCAAGATGCGTTTGCTTCTAAAGAAAATGTATTGTTTCAGCTAAGCAACTGTCAGCTCTCCTTTTTCTTAGGCTTCAACAGCATTAGCAAAACTACGACACATCCATACATAGTGCGTCGAATTAACTCAAAACAGGTGTTCAGGTTCACTGCCAAACAGTCTTTGAGTCCATCTCGTCACTCACCTGTACAAAAGCGCAGCCAAATTTTTTTTTATTTAACACGATTTCAAGCATACAACTCAAAATTAGAAATCTAAGTTCTTTAAATCAAGAGACAAGCCTATGAAAGGCTAGAAATATTATTGATACTTAACACTACTTCAACTTTGAATTCCGAGTTCAATCAGTTATTCTTGTTGCATTTTCCATATCAGTTAAGACAAAAGAAAATCTATATGATGATAATTCATTAATCAACTCCCAAACAGAGGCTGAAACAGTTCCTAATGTCCAGTTGCTACACGATCTTTAGATCACAATAAACTGCTAAACATTTCAACCATCACTTGATGTCAAATGATGAGCAATCTCTTCTAGGATATTTAAACCAGAATCGTATAAATGATTGCATGACATAAATTGAAATAAAAAGATGTTCTATGCCTAGAGCACTATGTCTCTGTACTCAAATGAAAAGGAAAAAGGGTAATTGTGAGAGAATGACTTAGGTACCTTGAACAGTAGTTCTGTTTTAAGCTTTCAGCTTCCAATGCTCAACACAATTCTCCAGTAGTTACACAATATAGCAAAGACTGACTGGTGGTGGTACTAGACAATTTAACCTCCCTCAAATCTTATGCGACGGAGGGCAGATGTGCAGGGGAGAATCTGCAATAGGTCCATCTCCTTTCTTTCCCTGTTAATGAGTAAGAATCATGAGATTTTGCACGCCAAGTCACAGTACTGACTCGTAGTTAAAGCAGATGAGCAAATATTATTGTAGTGAATAACCATAGCCGCCTGATCCTACACGCATAAAGATCAAGAAGTACATATCAGAGATATTAGAAACATACTTGCTCTTGTTGGCTCTAGATCGGAAACTTTCCTTTGCGAAAACGGTAAAATTTTGTCCTTTGTGGCTCTACAGCTTCCATGGTTGCTTGAGTTGAGTCACAAAGCAGAATATGGTAAAAAATTAATTGGAGGCTCAGTTTCGGGAAATCCAAACATTAGTGTGAGAATTCAAGCAGTGGTGACTATTTTTTCCTGGCTGGTAAGGAATGGTTTTGCTCCCAGAGATGATTTAATTGCATCTTTAGCAAAGTCTAAAGGTAAATAAACCCAAACAGTTTGCTAGAAAAGCAACTAAATGGCTTGTCCCTCAAGAGGTTGCAAGTTCAAATCTAATGAATGCCAAAAATTCCAAATGTTATGGCCAAAAGTTTGCTCGGCCGTTAACTTCAAGGCCTCGAAATAAGACGAGATGCATGCAAACTTGCTCGCACATTCGAATATTTAAAAAAACCACTAAAGGCCAGTCTAGAACTACTACTGAAGCCGAAGATGATAAAAATTAATCACTCCAAAGAGATAAAAATTAATTGGAAGCTAAAACTACTGACTGAGTTAAACAGGGAGTCAACTCGGAGAGCGGATCGGCAGAGGGGGAACTCGCCTGCGAAAGGATGTGTTCCACTTACTAAAATAAATACTTTTTTTTTTGAATTAAAGGTGATCTATTTTGAGAGAATGAACTCTCTCGTAAAGTGGGTTACAAGGACTTAAAAAATAAGAAGCCACCCATCAACATTCAAATTTCCAGACTTGTCATTCTCCCCACGTAGATTAACTACGAATTAGCGAAAACAACTTGACTATGACCACATATAGTCTATTTAGTTCAGCGGAAACCCACGCTAAATTGTGGATGAATGGAGCCCTTCGGTGTTTTGACGGCGGCGCGTGGGTAACGTTGCGGGATGAAGTGTGGGCGGCAGCTGTAGCGGGATTACAGGAAGGTGATTACGAGGAGGATGGCCGAGGATTCGATCGGTTTACCTGAGAGTCTGAGACTGAGATCGCTTAATAATACAGGGCTGTGATCCGGTGTTGTCATATCTATTTTCTTAAAAATAAATTCACCGAAATGAGCTCCGATTATAAACTAATCGGCATCCGATAAATATGATTTCTGACACGATTTATCATCTTGACAAGGTTTATAACTTGAACAGATCCGATCGTACAAATAAACTGGAATGAGTTTACAATTTACCTATTAAACTTTGCAGTCCGGACCATTAATGGTCCAACGTCGTTTCGAAACACGTAGCTCCGCTCCGGTGCGGCAAAGCCCATTCTCCGAAAACAAAATTCACATCAATCATCTCCGATTATGAACTAACTTGCATTCGATCGATCTGATTTTTGATATAGTTTATCTTCTTGATAGGTTCTACATGTTGAATAGTTTCGATCTTAAAAATAAACTGAAATGAGCTCACAATTTACCAATTACGTTGTTTTAAAAACTTCTCAGGTTGAAGATGAGAAGTCACAATGAAATCTGGCGACGTCGTTTTCAGGTACCTCGCGTCTCTTAAGCGCGAGTTTTTAATGGGTATTAAAACACGAACACCAGTCGTCGTCCTCCTCATTTGCTCCGAGATTTATCAAACAACGCTACTGCTCTGGCGACGATGGGCGGCCGCCGATGGGAACAGGTACGCTTCATTTAACGTAAATCATGTTAGTTGTGGAGGTTTGGAAATGAAAATGAAGCACTTTGCGTTACAGTGATCTGAACGAGAGAATTGCCTGCTCCCTCAGTTACCTCCGAGGAGTGAGAGCACGAGCGTAGAGCAAGGAAAGGTTGTTGTGGAGGGGAAGGCAAGGTGGCATCGAGAATGAAAAACCCTCTTCGCCTTTGTCAAAATTTGCTATTTTCAAACTGTTAGAAAGGTGGTTGCGGAGGGGTAGGAGGGTGGTTAAACCAAATGGCATTGCAAAGGTGGAGCAACCCTGTCACATTTTTTGACAAGATGACACTATAGCTAGCCAAAAAATGGCTTCGGCAATGCCATTTTGGCACCAACGGGTAGACTTGCTCTAAGTTGATTTTCAAACAAAATTTAGGGAAGATAAATGACTGGGTGAAAGTCCAATCGAATTAGTGTTGCATTAACTTCATCTGATTTCTATATGGGAAAATTTTTGGTGGGTGAATTTCATGATTGTCACCATAAGCAAATTAAGGATTGGAATTCTGAAGAGCTCTATTTGAATGGGAAGAAGAATAATTGGAAGTGCTAAGGGAGAAGTGATGGGTACATTATGTCTTTATAAGTTTTCCTCCTCCAATAAATGTGCTTTCCAAACGCAAGGATACATGGCTTGGGCCATCTGACATTTGTTGCAGTTTTAGTATTATAACTAATTTTGTTTACTTAGAACGTATTTGACAGCCGGTACAGTTATATTAAATTGCCGATTGCCGATAATTTGACGTGAGGTGGGGGAGGCGAGAGAGCTCCAACGGGAGAGTGAGGAGTTCATTGCTGGGAAAGTGAGAAGAACATGAACATTGGAGTACATGTGTAGGTTGTCCAAATTTACGCTGATGAGTAGTTGGTATAATGATCTAGGTTTCCAACCTGTGAAATGTATTTTCAGCCATGAAGCTACCCTTTCTACGTTGTTCATTTACATGGTAGTGTCCTATTAGATGTCACAAGCTGAAAATAGCCGATTCACTATGGGGACAAAATCTAGGTCACATAATCCTCTGGTACGACTCTTCACTGTAGTCTCCTATGGAATAACCCATACTAGATGTTATTGGTATATGTCTCAATGTAAATGTACAAGCACATATACTTCTATATCAGTGTCAAGCGGGCATCCTCGATGACGGTTAACCTTCTTGTACTCTAAGAGGTAGGTTTTGTATCAGTCCCATGTTGTCTTTCCTATCACCCAAAGTTCTATGTTTACACTTATAGACTTTTTGTGTTGAACTTGCTGCTAGGACTGATAACATCCAGGTGGTTTTCATGTTGGTGGTGGGATCAATCCAGACAATGCCTTGAGTTACATTGAGGAAGGAGCCAGCCATGTCATTATCACATCAGTATGTTTTCAGTTTTTGCTTTTTCCAAGATTCATCAAAACTCAGAAGTAGCTCAGCAATATTTACATAGGCCTGTGACTTTGTTGTGTGACGTATTATCAGAATAATCACAAATTGGATTGTCATCCTTGATCCCCTATCTATCCTCAATCCACATTCACACTCACTCCCCATATTTTTGGATTTTTGTGAACTTTCGTATAAATCGAGCGATCTGATTTGATTCCTTACACCTCAGACTACTTCTAGATTCTCAATTAAGATGTTGCTTGTTCTTGCACTGTGTGCTAATCCCAAAAGTCTTTTGACATTGGATGCCATAAAATTTTTCCACTAGGGAGTTGGTGAGGACCTTTAGTAAGTCTTGCAGTTATCAAACCAACTATTATTTTTATTGGTTATTTTGTGATAACCAGTTATACTGACACTGAGGAGTCTTCTAGATTTGTGTGATCCTATCGTAATGGACCATCTAGCTCAAAAATCTGTGTTTAGAGCTTTTTTCTTTCTGGTCGCAGTATGTAGTCAATAATGACCAAATTGAACTTCAGAGGCGTAAAGAACTTGCCCATGTTGTGAAACGGAGGCTCTTGTTTTATCTAAGCCGCAGAAAGATGGTAGGGAGGTGTTTTTGATGCTAGATACTGTTGAGATTTGGGAAGAGGCGCCGACTGTATTACGTTCCTTTATAGTGGTTTCAAATTCAACGTTGATGAAAAATGGGTACAAAGAGCTCCAATCCTTTCATCGAACTTTTATCAAATCAAGGGAGAACCAAACCTCTCAGCGGATCAAGAATAATCTTCATCAAATCTGTAAGTGCTTTAAGTTGAAATCATATGTGATGAAATCCTTAAAAGATTAATGTTTGGAGATTATTTTCTTTCGTATAGGTTGGATTTCGGGATAATGTGGGAATCTTTTTCAAGAAGATTCAATGGGACAATAGAAAGGATTGGAGTGTGTTAAAGCATCCAACTCAAAATCAATTGGCAAGAGGTCGCCCAGGCTCATATACTAGGTGTGAACGGTTATATTTTTGAAGGTTATATTTAACCAATGTGGGACAAGCTCCAACAGAGTGCTTCATTTCAGATAGAGCTTGTAACCAAGTTTCCTTCCAAATTCGATGAAGACATAGAGTATGGATACCAGGTCAAGAGCGGGTCACCCAAGTCCAAGCCTTCATATAAAGCCCTAACTAATGCTTTGTCCTCTGCAGTAATCTTTACCACATTGCAATCACAACGAGCAGTTCAGGAATTGTTGACCTAGAATGAGAATTCACAGCCTACGAACCACCACAACCTGATCAGGCCGCAGTTCGTTTTCTGCAATCTACAATGGCAATAACAACAACAATCATCAAAAGTATATGTGGACTGTACCTTCATCCATCTCTAGTATGCCTGCGTCCATTTTGTTTGCTTCATTGGTACATCTAAATGTAAATGTTTATATCTTGTTGAAGCCTTTTATTTTATGCTTCATGCAGGGCCTCGTCATGGACTGTGCATCCAATGTGGAGTTAGGTTCCGCCCTTGCATTGACATACACAAGGTTGGACTTCTTCACAAGTACCGATTTGTGTTTTCATACCTCTGTGTTTGAGATATTGAAATGTGAACCTGTTTAAGTAGGGTGAAAAGAATTCGCCAAAGGTAACTATCCTAGCAAGATTTACTAAGTTCTATGTTTGTTGGAATATTTCTTAAAGATATGCTATCTATTCATTTAATAATTAGTTTAGTAGTCGTAAGCTAGGTAGTATATTATTTTCCAGAGACATAGGATGTTAGATAACAAAGTTTGAAATTTCTCTTGATGACCTTTTGATTTCACCAGCTGAATGTTGGCCATGCACAATCACTCGCTGGATCTTAGGTTTTTGATAAGGTTGCAGGTTATCAAGGTTGCAACACATCTCAATATCAATTGGCTTTTCCACGTAGTTGTGTCCTTGTGGAGGAATCAGTAAATTGTCATGTAATGGCTTTAGGTAATGGCTGCAACTGATTTAGAAGCGTGAAACTTACAACAAATCTCAAGCTTTTAAAATGGATTTTAGATGGTTACCGCTCGACCCCCACGTGGAGGTGGTGTGGCATTCAATGGAGCACAATGTGTTTAAACTAAGCTTGACACTGTAAATAAACAAGTTCTATGTTGTCTAAAGTACCCATGTTCGACACTTGGGGTAAGGGTATGGGATCCATTTCGGACAAATATAGTTGTATACTCACTCCCAACAAATTGAGTGATCCAGGTTTACAATATAGGCATGCCTAGAACTCTATAAGTATGCTTGAATTGCTCTACAACACATTATAGCATCATTTTGCAGTAGACATAACAAAAGTAAGTTGATAATTACGTACATGTTGACATGTCCATACGTGTCCTTGTATTTGAGACATACAAGAATCCAACACCAGGAGGTTGGACGCATACCTGCTACCTAGACTTCATGTAACATAGGGGAGATTTTTTGATGGAGCAGGGACTAGTTGCCCATCACTTAAGCTTATGTGATTCCATTCCCCTTGCGACTCAATTGACCTTACGAATTCAGCTTTCCTCTACTCATTTCGTTTTATATATCCGTATTCCATCTCTGTCTCCCTCCTTCCATCGACAGATTTCTTTTCCTTTTTTCTCCTTTCTTTTTCAAGTTATATTCTTGTTGAATTGGTAGAAGAAGCGACTGTCATGTGCGTTGTCACCTATAAATGAGCTTATGA
This sequence comes from Rhododendron vialii, assembly GCF_030253575.1. Taxonomy (NCBI): domain Eukaryota; kingdom Viridiplantae; phylum Streptophyta; class Magnoliopsida; order Ericales; family Ericaceae; genus Rhododendron; species Rhododendron vialii. The sequence continues at coordinate 41,178,303 of NC_080563.1, read as the reverse complement.
AATTTTTAGCTCAAGTACCTGGAATGTTTATTACATATCATATTCATATGGTTCAACTTGCGACTTTCTTGGTGGCTAGCTATTGTGTTGTCTACCCTTTTTTCCTCCCCATCTCCTACTATAAGTAACAAGTCTGTAATATAGCTGCTAGTACAATGGAAAACAAGCGTGTTTGTCTAAAATAATAGCACCGAGCTCATGTTGAAATTGGATTCGTCTAGGCAATGACTGTAATGATGACACTCGATTTATACGGGGGACATTTAAACTTGACTTGTGGAATTTTCTCATATTTTACTGTTTAGAAAAGTTATCCTTGGAGTTCTCTTTGCTATGTCGATTGGACGTTTTACCCATGAGAGAAGCTAACATGTAACTCTATTTTTGTCGAATAGAATCTTTCATGGTTCTCACCTTAGATTTGCAGGATTTTCTTCTCCGTGCTCTAGTGTTGAAGCTGTATAGACAAGCACTGAGGATTGCCAGAAGAGGCCCATGCCATGCTAGAGGTAGCTTCTGATTAGAAGAATCTTTTCATGAATTAATCTGTTTGGTAGACACGAAAAGTAGGTATGAATTCCAACCACTATAACGGAAATCACAGAGTATATATGATCTGGTCAATCTGAACTTGTCCTTTCCTTCTGGTCATTCCTATCTGTTTGCTAACTTGTTTGGATGTCTTAATCTTCCTTGGTGAATTCTTTACTCTTCTTAGTCAACATTTAACGAGTTTTTGTCTTTGATGATTGTATAGTCAAAATCTCAAGAGTCGTCTAAATTGTTTAGTTCTAATTGCATTTGCCCAAGTCTAATGGAGATGGAGATTGCCTTAATTACTGATGGAAACAGCTGATCTGATGCACATGGAGAACAACCGGAATTGTAGCGGCAAGCAGAGGATTCGTTTCTTGATAAATGATAAGCGAGGGAAGGGAAAGTTGAAAGGCTTCGATGAGATGCTTGAGATTTTTTTTTTCCGACAAACTAGATCACCCCTGATATTATATACAAGAAAAATACAAATGCTTGAGAATTGATATGCGAGGTATTTGACTGTGTAGTCGTTTGTGTACTTAGAATTAAAGAGGACTTTCTCGTGTCTCAAAGAATATAAAAATTGTTTTGAAAGGTCAATGATAATGTACCAATTTATAAAACCTTGGGGCCATAGAAGGATTTGTCCGGTCATTAACTTCAAGGCCCCAGAATTAGTCAAGGTGCGCAGGCTGGTCCAAACATCCATAATCGAAAAATTGATAATGTACCAATCTTGTTCTCAGTATATGCAAATTCCCCAGACAGATTGTACCAAAATTTTTAAATGTTCATCGAAAATGCTTCTCATTTATCAAATGTGTTTCAAAGTTAGGCTAGTTAGCATATTGTAAGTTGTGCATAACTTTTACCGATTTCATATTTGGCCCTTTATGGTAATGAAATTTTCTTTTGCCGATCAAAAAAAATAACTTGTGCATAACTTTCAAGGAATCATATGCAGAAGAGGTTATATAGGATTATTGCTCAAAACCACATCTTTGAGTTCCAAAATTGTCATCCTTATCCATTGAAGCATGTTGAATTCAGAGACTCTGCAATCTCACGTTGTGTATAAAAGAAAGACCTATTGCAATGGAACAAGCTAGTTGGGTGTAAACTAGAATCAAAGAAATAAGCAGTGTAATTATTAGATCATGTGGAAATAACATGGCACTTGCTAGTTGATTGGAATTCAATCATCAAGGAAATGGACCAGAAGTGAGCTTGGAAATCCCCCTCAAGAGTGACAGCTTCCCAGAATGCCTCCACAGCCCAGGTGGTTGCCATCCTACCAATAGCTGCTTTCCAAGGGAATCGTATTGTTCTAAGGCTCCAGCCCACAACAGATCATCACAGTTTTCAAGGAACTATAGCAGCCTCGATTTTATTGATGTTGAAAGAAGCATATAGACTTGGTTGAACTGAGCTTGGCAAGGGGTAATAAAAGTAGCACCCCTTTTGAGCTCCTTCATCGACCCATCATCCCACGGAGACTTCACGATCCATTGTTCTACGATACCATGACAATCTCCCATTCGGACAATATGAACAGAACCACTATTATTCCAGGATACAATGATAACATTCACTATTGACAACAGTAAACATCTGAACTTAATGACTTGATAATTTTCCCAAAACTTGTACATGAATATCTGAGATATAATCCAAAATTCCCAACTTTTAAGCAACCACAACACAGTGCCATGAAAGAACTCGGTATGCTAGCTATGATAGAGTTAAAGATTACAAAACATCATGCTCCTTCTACAATGGACGAGTAACAAATCCCCTATCCACCATTTTCTCTACCAATTCCTCATGCTTCTTTATCTGCCCTGCATTCCTCAGCACCTGCAAAACCATTTCATAAACTGATTGACCCGGTTTCAAACACTTCTCCTCCATCATCTCTTTGAAGTATTTATAAGCATTGTTCCAGTGCCCCATCGAACAATACATAGAAATAAGAACCCGATAAGTATTCACGTTAGGCTCAGTTTCACTATCATCCATTTCTCTCTTAAGCTTGAGAACCATGTCAGTTGATTTCGAATCAGCAAACATCCGCATCAGCATATTATACGTCACCGTGTTGGGCTTACATTTCAATTCTTTCATCTTGGCAAACATCCTATGAGCAGCATTCACATCCTTTGACTTCAAAATACACCCAAAGATTGGATTGAAGGTATACACATTAGGAGTACACCCTTTCTTGACCATCGTATTGAGTATCTTAACTGCATCTTCTATATTCCCATCTCTACAATAACTCTCTATGATAAAATTATACGTAATCGTATCAGCTGGACAAGAAAGCCTCTTCATCTGATTATACACTTGCAAGACCTTCTCAGTCCGGCCAGCCTTAACATGCACCCTCATCATATTATTAAAAGTAACTGAATTTGGTTCACACCCAACATCAATCATCTCCGCAAAAACATCATGGGCACGCGTAATCTGCCCATTTCTACACAACGCATCAATCACCGTACTATATGTATACACATTCGGCTTAACCCCAGCCGTCTTCATTTCACGAAACACCCTCTCGGCCTCAGAGATGTTGCCTGCCCTACACCACCCATGAACTAAGCTACTGTAAACAACCACATCAGGTTCAAACTTCACTTTCAAGTTATCGAAAAACGATTGGGCTTCAGTAGCCCTTCTCTTCTTACAAAGAATGCTAATCACCACAGAAAACGCAATCCGATCAGGCTCACATCCATACTCCTCCATCCGGTTAAACGCGTGGACTGCCTCAGCGGCCAATCCAGCCCTCACGTACCGCCGTATCAGAATACAGAAAGTTTCAATCCCAATTTCCACGCCACGCGATTTCATCAAAGCTATCAAGTGCCAAGCGATGTCGAATTGACGTACCTTCCCGGCGAGGTCGATCATCTCGTTGTAGGGTTCAGGAGAGGTGGGGAAACCGGTGTTCGCCATCGCCCAGTTGAAGAAAGCTAGGGCTTGGGGGAAGGGGATGCCGTGGCGGACGGCGCCGCATTTCTCGACCACACGGCGGACGACGGAGGTGGAGAGGGGTAGGGTTAGGGCTTCGGAGAAGGACAAGGAGAGAGATGGGATGGTGAGGTTAGGGCTAGGGTTAGGGTTTGGGTCGGGGTTTTTGCGGTGGTGGTCTTTGATGAGGGAGTGAAATTGCTCGGCGAGTAGAGTTTCTGACGGTGAGAGGAGAGGGATGGGAGTGGTGGGTGATTCGTCGTCGTTTACGGCGTCGTGTTGGAGGGGTGGCTGTGGAGACGGGGAAGAAGAGAAGTGGGATTTGAAGGTGAGGGTGTGGGTAGAGAGAGGAGAGAGAAAACGAGGGGGAAGGTATAAGTGTAGCTTTGATTTGATGATCGCCATTGGTGTCTTTTCTTCGGAGCTTCACTGGTTTTGGCAGGCGAAGCGGCGACTACTGCTCCGAAATGTTGAAGCTTTAGTGAAGGTGTAGAGTACAATGACCTCCTCATTGATTTTCTCCTATTCCAATAGTAACCCCTCAGGTACTGAAAAATTACACTCTGCTGCTCATGTTTTGGTTCTCGTTATAATGATAACCCCCATCCTTCTGTTCGAAACTTAAGGAAAAGAAAAAAGGAAAATTAAAAAAATTGCCCTTATATTATTTGGTTGGAAGAGAAAGAAAGAAGAAAATAAAAATTTTAAGTTTAATGAAAAGTAAATTTTTCTCTCATTTTTAGCCCATTTTCTTTTTCTTAGATTCCAACAGAGCCTAGTCTACATTAAATTTGTTAATATTGCATTAATTGACCTCCACTTTCCATCATAGAGTAATTTTGTTCACTCTCATCTTGGGTGGTGAGGTAACCTCACTCCTCCGATGAAATATGCAGCGAGTTTTGATTTGTTGTTCAGAACAATTTTTTTTTTTATCGACAAAATGAAATTAGTACCGCTTATTTTAAGGGTGATAAACGAGTCTAACGCATCATGAGCATGGTTTGAAAATTCAGCGAGCTTCAAAATATATTCAATCATAGCATATTTATAAGACGAGCCGATCTCGAACAAGTTTTAACCGAGCCGAACTCAAGTCGATATTGAGTACCTTGAATTTCTTATAATTATAAGCCGCTTGAGCCGACTATAAGCTAGTTGAAGCTTGTTTTAAAAGCTTAACAAGCTTCAAAATTTGTATTCCTTCCGTCTCCTTTTTAAAGTCCAGTATTTTATTTTGGGCTGCCTCTTAATAAGTGTTCATTTTGTAAAGTTAGTGGGTAAAAGTTGGTATATTTTCTATTTTGCTTCTAAAAGTAAATTCCATTTTGAAAAGTCAGTGAGTAAAAATGTAATGATGATGTCTCCATAGAGGGTAAATAGGGAAAGTGGAGGTAAAAGTTGATGTGAAAGATATAATGATGATGTTTTCTTAAAAAGTTGGAGTTACGAAGCGAGACATTTAAAAAGGGACGGAAAAAGTATAAATTTAGTTTGTTCAAGAAGCAGGTCCATTTGGATAAATTTTTAACAAACGAACAAGAATTCGACGAGAACGGTGCTTTATCAAAAATCAAAGGGAAGAAAAAACGGAAAGTACTAGATACAAAGAAAATGTATTTAAAAATTACCCAAAAAAGAAAATCAACGGTACAAATGTACTTTAAAGTAAATCTGTATCATTGATTTGCTCTTTAAGAATAATTTTCGGATTTTCTTTGCACATGGAATTTCCCAAGGAAAAAAGTGCACGATAGAGACTAGCTAGGGATAGAAGGAAGGAAAGAATTAGTTTCCGTTCGCTCTTTGACCCCAACCGCCCAAAGCCGAGGAGCGAAAATGCGCCCCGCCGTCGGGACCTGCAGAAACCTCGCAATTTCTCTCCATCACGTCCCCACCAACCCATTCATCCTTCACCGTCGACTCATCCACCACGGCCCAGACACAATCGACGAGCTGTTAGACCGACACGTCGTCAAGAACGAGAAAACCCGCGACGACGAAGAAGCCGACCTGCTAACTCGGCAGCGACTCACCAGCACGCGGCGCGAGGCGCTGAGCCTGTACCGAGACATCCTCCGGGCCACCCGGTTCTTCGTCTGGGCCGACTCGCGAGGCGTGCTGTGGCGCGACGTGCTTAGGGAGAACGCCAGGAAGGAGTTCGAGGCGGCCCGGTTCGAGAGGGATCCGGAGGTCGTGACCCGGCTGTTGATTGGAGGGCGCGATGCTGTGCAGTCGGCTCTCGATAAGCTTGCCCAGAAACAAAGGGAGCAGATTGATAAAGAGAAAGGGGATCGGAATCGACGATGATTATGGTAAATTCTTCCATTTTAAACCCTAAACGATGGATAAGTATTTAGATATGTCTCAATGTGCTTGATTGTTGTATCAATGAATTACGAAGCTGATTTTCTTCTACGGGTCGGCCTGATGGCCAAGGCATGTGTCTTGGGGGTTTGCTCCTTCTAGAGATGTCAGGTTTGAAATCTCACATGTGCTATTAACTCCTTTGGGGCCAGTCCACATGGAGCAATTGCTCCAGCTTCAATTGGCCTCTCTGCAAGTGGGCGGTGAGATTGGGCCACAATATTAGTCGAGGTGCGCTTAAGCTGGCCTGGACGCTTGAGTTATAAAAAAGAAGAAGAAGCTGATTTCTGATTTGTCAATCATGAAATCTATTTCATTTTGGGATCTTCCACACATCCTGTTTCGGTCCGGATAAAAAGGAGAATTTAGCCTTAGGTAGCTGCCGCCAAGCACATACAGGACCACCTTAGATGAATCTGAATCATCTGATTATGAATGATTATGAACGTGGGATATGCTGAGGTACTAACTTCATGGTCCATCGCAATGCAAGGAAACTAATTCATGTAGCATACCCTATTAATTGAGACTTAACCAAGCGAGTTAAAGCTCAGTTTGGTTATATTTAGGGAAGCTGGTGGAGTTTGAGTGGGACAAACCTTATTGATCTACTTAAGTTTTTCCACCTATGGTTTTAGATGTATGCCCTTTAGGCGTTGTCTAAACAAAAAGGATTGCGAAATATAATGCAGGTCACTGCAAATCTGGATTTTGGAACACAGAGAAATTGCTGGTTTTTATCTTTATCTTGTTTGATCATAGGATGAGCCAGGTGCATTGCAGGGAATGAGTTGCAGAAATTTGTTAGTTCTGCTTGTTGTTAGCTGTTGGGGTACTGGTGTTTTGGTTGGAAAATTCAGGATTTCTCGGGGAAGGTCATGCCGTCATTAAGGAAGCAAGGGGGGTTTGTATCAGTACTTATGTTTTAGCGGATTTGAAGTTTAATCGAGTGTCCACCATTCTCACATGCTTTCAAGGGAGAGAAAAGGTTGGGGCATGGTAAAAAGGAGAGGCATGGTATATGCAGGTTTTTAGGAAATAAAAGTTGTAAAACAATCTGTTAACCAAAAAAAAAGTTGTAAAACAAGCTGTTCTAATCTAACTCCTAGAATTGATTGGACTTCACCACCACATTACACGATGAGATTCAGCAGATAGAAAGTTCGGAATGTTTGATGCCTTGATATGTTTGGTTTTCTTGTGATCTGTTGTGCCATTTAGAAACAAGAGGAAATTCTCCTAAGGGCCAAACTCTTCTTTTATCTTCGTTTAAGTGGACCAAGCACATCAATAGGTATCCAGCGTGACGTTTTTCCTGTTATTATTGTTTGATAACCGGGTGTCTAGGTCAATTTATGCACCTCAACTAATTATGAGACCATGAAGTTATAACCGGACAAACTCCTAGTGGCTGCAATAGTTTTTTAAACTGGTGGCAGGTGTCAAAACTGCAACCAACAATGGGGGAGCTAAACTCAATTTCCTGCTATTATTATTAAGATGGCTTCCTTGTTTCTTGCTGCTTATTGTTATGAGAATGCTGTTCTTTGCTTCAAGATTTAACTTTTGTCTTGCAAATTCTTCCTTTTTTCTGGTAGTGCTGTGGTTGAACTTAAATTTCGAGACTAATAGATGTGTTTGTTTTCTTGTTACTGTAGATGTGTTGCTAAGGTGGTTGGTGAAAGTTTTGTGAGGGAGAACTGGGCTGAAGAAAGGTAGAAATTGTGCAACATAGAGAGGTGGGGTTCAATTCTTATAGAGACCTTCCAAAATAATGAAGACGACGAGGGGAGAATGTGAGAGGACTGGGAATGCTGAACAAGGAGATAGCTCGGCTCGTTTGCATCCCTAGTCATAGTACACACCCTTGTCTGGTCTTCACACTTTCACTTCAATTTCTGAGCCAAAAGTAATTGGTGTATGTCGATCCGAAATTCAGAGTATTACTCGATATTCGTTCAATCAAAAAAGAGAAATAAATAGTGTATCGTGAACAGAATTCTTAGTTTCTGTTTGATATGTCAACTGGATTACTAGTTTTTGTTAAATCAATGGGCTGTTCGTTTTACCAAATAAGGACTTAAATATGTATTTTAGGTCACTATAAATAACCGGTATTTGGTTTTTGTTTTTAGTTCGGATTAAATAGCCATCGGATGAGGTAAAAACAAGGAAAGATTATGCATTTGAAGAAGAAATATGATTTTTGTACTCCTTTTATTTTCTTGCACCTTTTTTCCTTGAATTTATTCATATGAAATTATCAAACTACCTACACTAATTAAAGTCTCTTTTCACGTGCGAAGATCATAAACACAAAGAAAAAAGTGCAAAAAGATAAAATAGACTAATTCTCCACTATATGATTTTCAAGCAGCGATAATGTCAAAATTATTTTTATTGGTATCAAAATTTCAACCCATAAAAATATTGTACATTACACATGGTATAAGTCTTTGCAATCTCAAATCAAAGATTGAGCTATTTTTTGAAGTAATAGGCAAAGCATGGGACACTAGTCAAATTTCAAGTCTTTTCACCGTAAAATTACTCCTACTTTATCCCGACGTTTCATTTATGCCCACCGAAACCGACAGTAAAACCAGGAACAAGAGGTAGAATCGAAATCCAACTCTTCTTCCACTTCCAATTCCAATTCCAATTCCAATTCTTCCCACGGATCCGATCCTATTTCTTCTTCAAAAAAACCTAGGATTTGTATCAAACAATCAAACTCCAAACCTCGAATCAGGCCAATTCCAATGGCGAAGGGAAGGAACACTAGTACGCGGCATCACCACGCCAAGAGATCGTCGTCCACCGTCGCCCTCGTCCTCTCGATGCTCCTGATGCTGACCTTAGTCCTCTTGATTCTTCTCGCTCTGGGCATTCTCTCTCTCCCCGTTAGCTCCGACGACGCTCCTCCCGGGATCGGCGGCAGCTTCAAGTTCGGCCGCAGGGCTGGGGTTTGGTACGTATTCCGAATTTGTTTTTATTCGCTTCGAATTAATTGTGTCTGTTTAATACTCCGTCCGTCTCATTTTGTTTGCTTCCGGTGGGAAAGCTTATTCTTTTGGCTATATAATGCCAAATAAGTGTTTGAATTTCGATACACACTTCACAGTAACAATCCAATCTCACGGATATTAGTACTCCCTCCGTTCCTAAATGGTTTGTCCACCATGTTTTTATATGCAATTTTTGAACCATTATATAAGTTACTTTCGTGCATAATTTTTTGAATTTCTTGACACCAAAAATTATGCACGAAAGTACTTTATATTTTGGTTCGAAAATTGCGCGAAAATACCTTATATTTTTCAGATATGAATACACTTTTTAACAAATGCATTTCCTAAAAGAGTAAGGCCTAAAAAATAACGTGCTTTGAAGATAATTTTCCGTACTTCTTTGACGGGAAGTATTTATTGTAAAATGACACGGCATTTCGTAGATAGTAAACAAAATGAGACAGAAGGAGTATGAAGTATGTGTATTCATTTTTATTTGAATGGTGTTGTAGGGGTGGTGGTGATGTGTTGGGGAAGAGAGGAGAGCAGTGGACTGAAATCATTTCTTGGGAGCCTAGAGCGTTCGTTTATCATAATTTCTTGGTGAGTTCTCTATTCACCTTCAAGATACAGTTTGTTAGTTTTTAGCCCTGATTGAGGGCTTAAAACTTCACAAAAAAAAGAATAAGATAAATCTGCGTTATTCCTGATGTAAAATGCTTTGGATTGATGAATTTGATAAGAAAAGAAAAGAAAAGAAAGGGTTAGGGTTTAGTGACAAAATGGAGAGAAAAGTGCAAAATTGATATTTTTTGATTGTTTCTTTCTCCTTTTTCTCCCAATCTCATACCATTTGATGAGAAAGGGCTCGCCTTTCTTATCAAACCCTTTCTTACGATCCAAAGGGGCTGTTAGTTATAATATTAGTAGTCCTAATTCTTGTAGGAACCAAACAAAGCTATTTCTTGGTAACCATGTGAACAAAAAGGAGCAAATAAGAACTCATAACAAAATTGGCAGCTTTGAGTTTAAGCGCAAAATCTGGAAACTTGATAATAATAATAAGATGTGCTAAAAACAAGGAACACGGTTAGATATTGGTAAAAGGAAGACTTTTCCATAAAAGCAAGCTCCTAAAACTTCCTAAATTTCTCTATTGTCAACGAGACTTTTGTGATTGTGATTGCTAAGAAATGCTAAATTCAGAATCAGAATTGTAGAAGAATTGGTTATTAAGCATGTAGAACTTTGCCCTGCTTGTGTGCGCCAGTTTCTGGTTTGTATTGATTCTCAACAATTTATGCCTGTTTTTTTTTCCCTGCTGCCAATATGAAATTGTTCTGGTTGTCACCCTATTAGGCAGCCCGTTGGTAAATAAAGTAGCACCCCCCCACCCCCACACCTAGAAGTCTATCTGATAGACTAAAATGAGAATTGTATCTTGAATATTTAGAAGAAGTTTTCTGGAACTTGAAGAGCTCTCTTTCCGCTCTGCCTCTCTTCGCCCCCCATACCATTCCTCAACTAAAGCAGCCAGTGTATCAATCTTTGGTTGTTCTTGCTTGATTAATTTGTTGAGATGAACCTTGACTTTGAGTTGTTCTGCACCTTTTTATTTTTTTATTTTTAAAGTTGCATTGTCATGAAGTGAATGAATGTTGGATTTTGATGCTATTTTCAACAGTCCAAGGAGGAATGCGAATACTTAATAAAACTTGCCAAGCCTCATATGGCAAAGTCAACTGTTGTTGATAGCAAGACTGGTCAGAGTAAAGATAGCAGGTTTGAGTTCCAACCCCCCTGCCGGTGCTCTCATTGCATTGTGAAACAAACATGACAGAAAAATGATTTACTTTTGTGCTTCTCATTCCTTTATTGTTCTAGCATCATTGTGGCACTAATTTTTTTTTTTTTTTCTTTTGCAGGGTGCGGACGAGTTCTGGAATGTTTTTGAAGAGGGGACGGGATAAAATCATCAGGAACATAGAAAAAAGGATAGCAGACTTCACTTTTATTCCTGTAGGTATGACAAATTGGATTTTTTTTTTATTTGTTCGGAATATGAGATGTTCCTTATATTCTTCTATGTTTGCCTTTTGATGATAACTAGCTAAGTGATGGAGTTCATAACTCACAAAACCTTTTGTTCAGATTTAAGTGTAAGATTTTTGGGTTAGATGATATATTTTCATCAGGAAGGTAGCTTTATGTAATTTTGGTCAATTTCCGGTTTTGATTAGTGCGTAGGCTTGCAGTTGTTTATTGGTTTCTGATTTTTCATTCCTGTTTCTGAACCAAACCTTCTTGGTTTGACATTATGCCAACACAGGGAGTAAGTTCAGTATATCTCTTTGACTACAAATAGAGAGTTGATGGCTGCCTGGCTGGCAATAGGACACCACCACAACCACCTGAGTCAGTCACCAAATATAATTAGTCTACCCATGCTAAACTGAAATAAAAAGCCGGGAAATAAGTGAATGAAAGTGCTGCAAATGATGACATATGGACAAAAAATCCCTTGGTGCAATGTCCCAGCCCTATAAGCTAAACTTGGTGTTAACCTTTTGTGAATACTTTCTCAAAATCCCTTTGATCACTTTGCGATAAATAGCGGCATGAACTGCTTAGTTGTAATCTTTAAGACAACATTTTGTTTTTGTGATTGCACTTACTGGTTTTGCAGCTACCTGCGAAAATGAATGTGCGTTAACACTTGACATATAACATACACTGGCTAGCCTTTCTGCATGTTTTTTACTTTGGTTTCTGTATTTCCATCGTTTAAACTTACAGAGCATGGAGAAGGACTGCAAATTCTCCACTATGAAGTTGGACAGAAATATGAGCCTCATTTTGACTACTTTCTTGATGAGTTTAACACAAAAAATGGGGGCCAAAGAATAGCAACCGTCCTCATGTATTTGTAAGAGTTTTAACTCGTCTCCTTACATTTTTCTTCACCTGGAAAAAATTGCACAATGTTGAAGCTTTTCCCCCAAATGTGTCTTGTGGAGATTTATGTAAAATTGTAAATAACTCTTACCCCTGCATTCATTTTTCTTGTTAACGATGTAGGTCAGATGTAGAAGAAGGGGGTGAGACCACCTTTCCTGCAGCTACAGGAAACATTAGTTCTGTGCCATGGTGGAATGAGTTGTCTGAATGCGGTAAAAAGGGCCTTTCGGTGAAGCCAAGGATGGGTGATGCATTGCTCTTTTGGAGCATGAGGCCTGATGCCTCACTAGACCCATCCAGTTTGCATGGTAAGCATTTTGAATCCCCTCCACGCCCCCCCCCCCCCCCCACAATTAGTCGAGAAATATAATCAGAGGTTTACTAATGATATTGCAGAATGGTTAAATCCGACGTGTCGATTTGGTCTTGTTCAGTGTTCTAAATGGCACTTGGCGCTAGTCGGGCGGTGACCCACAGCCAAGCGCCAAGCCGCCTAGGCGGCGCCAAGCAATTCGAAGGTTTTTTTTTTTTATACTAATGGGGTTCTGTTAGTGTACACAGAACCATATGTAAGTCTATGCTTGAAAGTCGGGACTGTCAAATGGATGAGAAAAGATTGGTAAGATATACAGAGGAGAACAAGGCATAGATGAGGGAGAGAGAGAAGACAGAAGAGAGAGACGCGCGCGAGAGAAAGAAGAGAGAGAGAGACATACCAGCGAGTCGGCGACTGACCGACGCCGATGGACAATGGGATCTCGGTCACTGGGTTGGGGCTAGGGCTTCAGTTCTTCGATCGACTGGAGGTGGAGGAGATATATATATATATAATTACATATTAAGCCCTTTTAGTTTAATACAATACATTTTAGGCCTCCAACACCGCCGCCAAACACCGCCAAGCCTCCTAGGATGCCAAATCAAACGCCAAGGGGTATAGGCGTGGCGGGAGGGTGGCGCCAAGCGCCTAGCGGCCGCCATTTAGAACACTGGTCTTGTTTACCACTGTTGACCATTACGTACTTCATTTTGCTGCTGTTTTGTCTCAGTTTATAGGCACATAATTTGTTTTGTACTGTTCATCAGGTGGTTGTCCCGTTATTAGTGGAAACAAGTGGTCGTCTACTAAGTGGATGCATGTCGAGGAATACAAGGCCTAACCCATAACTATCCAGGTAGCTGTAAAAGCTCTTGGCTTTATGTGTTGTCAATGAATTTATCATTCTTGGCTAATTAAGTATAGTTATTGCTGTTCAAACCCAATTTCTTGGTAGTTGATGCTGTTACTTTGCTCTCTGGTATTGGATGAGTAAGATGAGATACATTGTCTGTGATCATGAAGTAACTCGCTTTATCCTATTGTTGTATCATAAGCTCAGGAATTGATTATTTGCCATACTGTACCTTCCTCGTCTTTCTTTCTTCCAGTATGCAATCTCATTGGACATGATTCCATTTGCAAGTTTTCCAACCTACTTGTTGAATGCACCGATGAGAGATGCTTTGTGAAATTTGCACCTGGCTGATATATTTTCTGGAGTTTCGTCGTCTTAATCTGCATATTTACTTTTGTCATGTACTGCTGGCAGGTTACCTGGACATGTTTATGGCCAATTTTTGGTGGTTTTTGCGATGAATGGCATTGGGATACCACTACCAGCTAAATTCCGACGTAATTTCAGGCGCTCTCCCTAATGCTGCTGTAACACTTCCTAACTATGGAACAATGTTCGATGAGCTTTTGTTTAGCTTTGTAATGGCATATGGTTGTACCTCGTTCTTTGGCCTTTGATGACAATAATACTGGCCTGGTTTGGCCAAGAGTGAATATATTATTCATCTTAATGTAGAATAATAGGAAATCAGAAGCAGTTGATAGATTGGTATATAACTGTAACTTGAGACTAACACTGCTATTTAGTTAGTGAATTGCATTCCATTTGTTAACTCTCTGCTGTCCTTTGTATCCAATTTTGCAACCTCCGCCAGATCTGTGTTTTTATTTATTTTTTATTTTTTTATTGTCAACTTTTTGGGTATATCGGAAAGATCAGATATGTGTTATGTTCGGAAGAAATGTGGAGGAACCTTCTTTGTCATGATAGGATTTGAATCCAAATTGGGGGTTTGAAATGTAAGAGCTGCCGAAAAGGAAAGAATAACAGCTTCTTGGAAAATAGGAGCAATGTTGGATCCAGTCCAGTATAGGAGATGCTACAGGGTGGTAGAAATGAGTCTCACGTGAATCTCACTCATGTCAGGTCAAAAGCTATGTGCCCTTTTTATCCCTTAAAACAAACATCTCATGACTGACTAGAATAGGACATTTACAATTCATACATGGCTTCTTTCGGGAAGGCAACGCATGTGCGGACTGGCTGGCAAATTTGGGATTACAAATGGATGTCAGGTTACATGTACCATTAGATAATATGCTTAGTTATATTTCTTTTCAATTAAAGACGGATGCCCAGAGGTTATATACCTTAGACTCATGTACTCTACTAGTATTTCGAATTTATTTATTTCTCCTATTGACCAAAAAACAATTCAATATTAGTCGCAGACATCCAGACTTTCACGTTTGGGAAGCCCACTTTTCTAATTTAGCTTTGGCTAATTGGAGAGATGTCACCTTAAAATTCCAACAAAGCAGGCCCCACCTAATTTAAGGCATCTACTAACCTTGCGTCACTACGATGGATTTAAGGCCCATTTTAGAAATCTTCTTAAAAAGTAAGCAACTTATTTTACATTTTTAAATAAAAAAATGATTTAAATAAAAAAATATTTTATTATTTTTTACACCGTATAAAAAATCTCGATGAGATCTATCAAACAAGATCCGTATTGATAGAAAAATTATTTGCATAAATACGTGATTTTTGGGCTTGAAATTGTCTTTTTAAAAAATAAGTACTTATTGGGAGTCTGGAATGGGGCCTTAAGATTAATAAATTAGTTGAACGAATCAAATGGTTAATTATTCATTTTTTCTTAATGTTCGAACTTAGCTATTTGTGTTTAAGCTTAGCTTATTCTCGGAGCCTCGTGTACATTTATGACGCGAATCCATTTCAAACAATTTTTAATCGAACCAACCCACTGTCCAATCTCAAATAGTTTGAAATTTTATATCAAAAAATAGTTTGAAATTTTATATATACCTCATAAATCAAACAATCTGAGTGGTTTGTTTGGATTTGGTTTGGAAGTTTAGCAATTTCAAAGAGATGTTCAAGCTTGATTTTTTACATAACAAGTAAATCATAAATAATCTTTTAACGAGTAAACACGAGCTCAAGCTTTTATGCGTAATGATTCGTGTCGAAAGTTGAAGGATGATTCCCGTTAGAATGAGAGAGGAAATACTGGATTTCCCTCAAAGTCAATATCAAAAAGCTGATAAAAAAAGAAAAAGAAAAAGAAAAAAAAAGAAGTCAATATCAAAAAGGCACCACGGGGCAAGAGAGAAGAATGAGTCAAGTTGTCCCCACTTGTAATTCTGTTAAAACTTAAACTTTGACCCAAAACGGACCAAAGAGAACACGTTTCTCCTTTGATTTCTTCTCCTTTCGTCCACGGAACCGGAATCCAGCGGGCAAGACAAGACATTATGGTACGTCTCCTTCGTTTCAAAACCACATGTAGATAGAAATTGATTCATTCAAAACCCATATGTATTATCTGCACATAATCCGTTTGATTTTAGTCTCAGGTGAGAAAATGGAGGTTTGTGCATGCCCAAATTCGCCCCTGCGAGCTTGGTCTTCTTCTGATTTCCGTTGTGTTGTTTCTGCTGATCATCAAAGGAGGATAGAGTATATTAGCTCTGTGGTTTCTGCTGTTCTTAGCAATCTTTTCTATGCAATTCTCACGTTCTTATTTGGAGTTGGTAAGTACCTTTCTTTTCCATTTCTTTCGTTCTTATTGAGTGATAATCGGAGGAGGAGTACGTAGTCACTAATTGAGTTGTTGCACACCGGAAAAAAACTGAATCTTTTTACGATGCAAGAGGGCAAAAATAGCTTGAAAATACTATTGAACTCAATGATCGACAACTCCTTATTGCACCTTATACTCTTATTGTGTGTCTGAAGCTATCAATTTTTTGGTAACTTGGTATCTAGCCGAATCTACAGACTCATTCAGCAGACCAGTCCTACTACTAGCGGGGACCCAATTAAAACCTTTAGACTGTCATAACACAGAAGTCGATAGCATGCAGGTGAGAGTAGAATCTCATACCAAAGGCTTCCTGAGGGCCTTGGACTAAGAGAAGAGAAGAGAGCAGAGAAAGAAAATATAGGACTGAGAGAGGCGTTTGGTTTGACATAAATAAAAAAGGCCAATTTTGTAGCAAATAAAACTTGGAAAGACCAATGCCGAAAGGGTAATGGAAAACTAAAGAAAACATTGGTTATAAAGGACTCAGTTGCTAAATTTCAGATGCTTGGCGTAAGCGTTGATGAGTGTAATAATAACTTTGGAAGGTTTTCATTTCATTTGGCTTAGCCTAATATTTGATTAGGACTTGGGAAATCATGTCCTAGCCATGCCTCATCCATATTTGCAAAGAAGAAATCATTGAGTGCCTTAATGAATCATATAGAGGTAGAGCTTGCTTCAGATGTATGACACCTTTATTGCGAGGATTGGATTCTGTTTCAGACATTTTTCTTTTGATCATATGTTTGTAGTTGGGGCGACATTAGGAGCAATTACAGCATTGATGGGGGCACTATTTGGCTTAAAAAGCAATAGGGGCCTCCTGCATGGGGCTGCTGCCGGAGCAATCGCCGGAGCTTATTTCTACCTTGAGTTCTTTAAAGCTTCAGTTGGTCTGTGGAATTCTTTTGCCAATGGACCTGTGTCCTTCCTTCACATAGTGAGTCTCTCAATACCTAATCATTGCTGCAATACTATCTTCTTAGTTCATTATAACTCTCTTCATCCTGCCATGTTCAAGTGTTTTAAAGGACGTGCATTCAATGTGCTCAAATTCAAATGAATATGTATTGATTTCTGACCTTTTACTCCTGTTGTTGCCAGTAGTAGCAGACATTTCTTGTGTGGAAAGTGGAAACCAAAAACATTTTACGCTTTAACTTTTCAAAGTGGACGTGTATTTTGGAAAATGTTAAACTAAAAAGCTGGACGAACAAATGGGATGATTTAAATTGGTTTTGCTAACCTCCGCCTAGTACCCACTAGGCGGAGGATAATATGCACATAATTACAAACAATTTTGGATATCAATGCATATTTCACAGATAGTAATACACTTTCACAAATATCAATACACATTTTTTTGGATATCAATGGACTTTTTACCTATTATCCTATATCCTTTGAGTGGTGGTTAGAATAATCCTTACAGATAAAGAGATTAGATGCTCAGAATTATGCATCGACTCCTAATTCATTTTTGCACTAAATGCAATATTTGCAGATTGTGGTAATTTCAACACTTCTAAATCCAACTATGCTTTATGTGGGAGAACTGTTTGGTCCAGTAGGGAATCAGGTAACTCTATTCCCAAATCATTTAAAATGAAAAAGCCTTTGAAAAGTTAAGAATTGGTATTGAAAAACATGCATCAACTTTAGGATGTAGAGGATCACATGGACACTGTTCGAACAATCAATGAAGTCCAGAGATTAATCGATGCCAGAGGAGCCAATGTATCATCCAGAAGCTCAGTTGATTTGCTCCCAAAGACTAGAATGACACACAAGAACATATACGACAATTCAGGCAGCAGAATCTCTTGCCCAATTTGCCTTGAGGTATAAATCTTTCAATCTGATAGTCCTCCTTTCTCTAAGTTTGATATGTAGTCCTAATTTATGAGCGCTGTGGTGGGATTGATTCCTCCATCTACCAATGTGTAGACAACTGCTTTCTGATCCAGCCTCTTCCTTTGATTTGACTAACTACACAAGTAAAGGCAATGCTAGTGCCAACCGGCAGGAGATTGGTTGGATGACACTCTGATGCTTATGTCGGCCTCCTCGGGAAGGAAGTACTCAATAGTAGATGTAAAGTGTCTAGTGTACCGCTTTAGAGTTTCATCGCTTGTTCTATAAATGAAGTGTGAGTTGGCCTCCAAACACCTCGTGCTCAGCTCATGCCCTCATAACGGTCTCGTGGCTTGACATCATATTCCAGTAACCGCCTCTGAATCTCTCCAAGACCACATGCTGTCTTCGGAGCACCACATCGATTTTTGCTATGTGGTCGAGCAGTGCTACCCTTGTAGCCACGTCAGCCCAATGACTGAATGTCCACCATTCTACAGGTGAGCTCAGATCCCTTAGCCAAGCCTGTCAAAGCCTAAGTGGCCGGCTCATGCCCCTAACTTTTGTTTGGCCCAATAGCCTGTACAAACTTGGGCCTGCTCATTTTTTCAGCCCAGTATTCCAATTGTTTTGCCCTCCAAAGTCCAAATACTTTGTCCAGGATATCATGTCTTAATTGACTCATAACAAGCAAATCTCTAATCGTATAAGGACTTAGCTGTAACACAAACTTTTTTTTTTTGGACATTGGTTTAACACGAACTTAGTTTTGTGTTTGAGTTTCTTGACTTTCTTGTTTCATCGTGTGTAGGATTTTCAACTTGGGGAAGTGGCTGGAATCTTGCCACTGTGTCACCACATGTTTCATCGATCTTGCATCGCAAAGTGGCGTTCTAGGCACAGTTCTTGCCCGTTATGCAGAAGGAACCAATAACCCTTTTGATGTGGCTCACAGCAGAGAAGCGCAATTGTCTAGAACGGTGCCTCTTTCAAAATATTAGGAGTATTTGTTAGGCCAAATGTAAGAAGTTCATTCATTCAAAATGTTCAATGTTCCTTCAAATGTATAGTAGTTCTACGTTGAGTTTTGTATACCATCATTTGAATCTTGTGATCAATTGAGTTGATTCTTTTGTAAATATTTGCATTGCAGTATGTTGTAATTTAGCCCATTAAATCGCCATCACAATGAGGTTCTCAAAGTGAGAGAACAAAATTTTCAAGAAAAACATTGAGAAAAAGACCACATGCAAGTAGAGAGATTCGAAATGTTGATCCCCTATTGAAGTGCTGGGCTCTGACTTCAATGAGATTAACTTTCAATGGGAACGAGTGGGCATGTAGTATTTTGACATGGATTTCGTAAGTGAATCGATCCGTACAACTTTAGTTCAAGTTACAGATTAGGAGTCAATAAATGACGGATTTAAGATGAAGTTATTGATATAAATTCTAATTGGTTCAACTAAATTAATTTCTCTGATCGTCAAATTTTTGTAACCCATGTGCAGCACCCGTTTATGCTAGTTATTATGGATAGAAAAGTGCTAGGGACAAATCCGGAATGAATGTATCCGGAGCTCTCTAATATGTGTATGTCCCAAGTGTATCATGTGGAATCCATGAGTCACTTTGATTAAGAAGCAAAGAATTCTTCGACTGAAACTTAAGAGGGAAAAAATGAAGAAGATTCTCGTGTACGATTCAGTTGAAAATTTGCCAAAAAGTTTTAGAAGCGTCAGATTTATCTATATTAGATTCTTTCAAGAAATTTTTTTTTTTGTCTTGGTTCTATTAAACCAGCAAGCTAGGTTATATTTTTCAAACAAGAATAACTTACTTACCAATAAGTTGGAAGAAAAGAGGGGTAACTTTAAATTTCACATTCCTAAATACCCATCTTCTTCCCCTTTCTGAACTATGGAGGAATGAGTTGTTGAATGCAGTAACAAGGGCCTTTCAGTGAAGCCAAGAATGGGGGATGCATTGCTCTTTTGGAGGATGAGGCCTGAATCTGATGCCACACTATGCCCATCCAGTTTGCATGGTAAGCATTTCGAATCCCCAGTACCCTACAATTAGTCAACAACTATAAACAGAGGTTTACGTATGATATTGCAGAATGGTTAAATCTGAATTGTCGGATTTGGACTTGCTTACCACTGTTGACCATTCCCTACTTCATTTTGCTGCAGTTTTATCTCACTCGTGTAGGCAAATAAAATCTCTGACTTCTGTTTGCTTTGTAGTAGTACTGTTCATTAGGTAGTTGCCCTGTGAAGTGGTCGTCTACTAAGTGGATGCATGTCGTGGAACACAAGGTCTAAGCCATATTTTTCCAGGTAGCTGTAAAAAGTTTTTGGCTGTATGTGTTGCCCATGAATTTGTCATTCTAGGCTTCTATGACGTGCGGTGGTTGTTGCTGTTGCAAGTCCAATTTCTTGGTAGTTGATGCTGTTGCTTCCCTCTCTGTTTTGGATGAGTGAGATGAGATACATTGCCTGCTATCATGATTTTACTTCCTGGAGTCACTCGCTTATCCTATCGTTGTATCATAAGCTCATGAATTGATTATTTGCTAATCTGTACCTTCCTCGTCTCCCGTTGTAAGCTTCTTAATGTTACACGAGTTCTTTTTTTGTGAAGTCAATATTTTGATGCTCTTTACCACCCACCCCACCCCCTCCCCTTTCCTTCTCTCTTCCAGTTATGATTTGTTTTGCAAGTTTTCCAACCTACTTGTTGATTACACCGATGAGAGGTGCTTTGTGAAATTTGCACCTGGCTGATATATTCTCTGGAGTTTCGATGTCTTAATCTGTGTATTTACTTTTTTCATGTACTGCGCTGGCAGGTTACCCTAAGCATGTTTATTGCCGATTTTTGGTGGTTTTTGCGATGAATGGCATTAGGGTACCACTCCCAAGCTTAACTCCGACGTAGTTCAGGCGCTCTACCTAATGCCGCTGCAGCACTTCCTAACTTCGGAACAATGCCCTTTCAATGAGCTTTTGTTTCGCTTTCGAACGGCACATGGTTGTACCTCTTCGTTCATCAGCCTTCGATGACAAAAATACTGGGCCAGTCTGGCCTAATTTGGCCAAGAGCGAATATATTTTCCATTTTGATGTAGAATCATTTGGGTTATACTCGTAGGAAATGGGAAGCAGTTGGCATACGACTGTAGCTTGAGAATAACACTGCTATTTAGTTAGTGAATTGCATTCCATTTGTTAACTCTCTGCTGTCCTTTGTTTCCAATTTTACAACCTCCGGATCTTTTTTCTTCGTATTGTTACTACTATTATTATTTTGGGTACATCGGACAGGCCGGATATGTTTAATGTTAGGCTTAGTTTGGATAACGAAAATCTTTAGGAGAGAAATTGGAATGTGATGCGGCCATACTTCCATGATACCGACGTTTGGAAGTGACAGCAATTGGAATGAGATGCCATATTTCTGTTAGATAACTTGAAATACATTGTTTGGCCCATCTCTTAACAGCTTAAGCTTTTGAGAGAGTTGGTAGCTTAGCATGGTATCAGAGCTCATGTTGCAAGAGGTTTTGGGTTCAAGTCCCTTTGTCTGCATTTGTTTCCTGGTTGCATTATGCTTCTCCTCTTCATTTTGTCAATGAAAATTTGCATCTCCACGTGTAAGACGGAGCTTGATATACATTGTTCGACCCATCTCTATGAGCATCCGCATGGTAATAATCAAAACCAATAATCAAAGTGTGCCACGTTAGCATTTGATTATCCATTTAGTTCATAATCAAACTTAACAATCTCTACCTTCACATTGATTATTTTTGCATCCTTAACAAAAAAAACCTCACAATACACAATGCACATTTGTTCAATCGTAAACGAGTTCCAATCACGCACTCGACCACACCAAATTATTCGTCTCAATGAGATGATTCCAAAATTGAAAAGCTGGTCGCAAGAAACATTTTCACGCGGCTGCGCATGAAATCACGCACATTTACTTGATTTAGCGCGTTCAGCGGGTGATGCGAATGGATCTTACGAGTAGCCTCTTTAGGCGGCGCGTGAGGAGGTTTATAGCGACAAGCCTTCCATTTTGGAATTGTCTTGTCGAGACGAATAATTTGGTGTGGTCAGGTGCGTGATTGAAACTCGTTTACAAAAAATCCAAATTTGGTTATTGGTAAAAGTTGTCAAGTTTGGTTATGGAATGGATGGAATTGGTTATTTGCTAATAGACTTGTAACTTTGCTTATTACAATATGTGGTGTTTTTTTAGCATTATTGTTAAGTTTACATAACTTCACTCATTTGCTTATCATAATGTGGATGCTCTAATAGCTTAAACTTTGGGGAGAGTTGGTAGCTTAACTTCCACGATTCCCATGTTTGGAAGAAATAGGAATATGAATGTGATTCTCAATGACATGTCCAATCAGGAATCACATTCCAGACTGAGTTGGAATCCGCACTCTCCCTTACCCATGGTAATTTTAGATTCCAAGCTCAATCGACAAAAAAAAAGAAGAAATGTTTGACTTTGATAAATTTTTAAAATACTTAATTCTTGCATAAGATTACTTATCAATTCAAACATCGGAATGAAATTATTTTGGGTATTATATTTCTAGGAATTTAATTCCCAGCAATCATATTCGTATTCCTACTGAAGATTCTGATCATCCAAACATAGCCTTAGGAAGAAAATGTGCTGGAACCTTCTTTGTTATGATCGGATGTGAATCCAAATTGGGAGTTTGAAATGTAAGAGCTGTGGAATAGGAAAGAAGGCAGCTTCTTGGAAACAAAAAAGTCTACAAACACAATTTTATAACACAATTCCGGACATAAATATGTCCAAAACCATTTGATGCATGTGAACTCATATGCATCGAATGGCTCCGGATCCAGTTTGTGTCTGGAGTTATGTTTTGAAGCTTGTTTCCAATGGGAGATGTCAATTTCTACGTGGACATTTTAATGGTAAAAATTGACACCAAAATTCAATCCAACCTAACAGCTTTCTTTGATGCCAAATCCACGTGGATTTGAAGGCAAACCTTCTTATGCCAATTTGATAGGCATGGACACAAATGCCAAATTTCAAAAGTTGGCTAGATTTTGAAATTTTGAACATTTGAAATTTTCTTTTCCTTTCAAAGTTTGACACAAGGGTTAGCATTAATGGTTGGAGAATGATAGCTTGATGTCAAATAAATAGAATTTGACATAAGGGTAGTTGAAGATAAGGCTTTGATGTCAAATTGGAGATGCCATAATACCACATAATCCTTCAAAAAAAATTGATATCTCCAATTTGAAGTCAAAGATCGGAGATGCTCTAACATCGCTCTCTTGCAAAATAGGAGCAAGATAGGAAAGGGTGGGAAAAATGAGTCTCCCACGTGAATCTCATCCCATGATATAGGACATTTTACAATTCAATTGGCGTGAGTAAATTGGACAGATGTCACCTTGAATCACGGTAACGAATATAAAAAAAAAAAAATCGATAAACTAGTCTGAACTAATCCCATGGTTAATGAATTTTTTTTTTTAAAGTTCACACTTACCTACTTTTTTGACGAACAAGATTATCCTATCTCATTTATGACGTGAATCGATTTCAGATTATCTTCAATCCAAGTAACCCACCGGTCAGTCTTGAGTAGTTTGAAATTTTATACCTCAAAAATTCAGACAATCTTAATACTGGTAGTTTTTTTTCTTGGATTTGGTTTTGAAGTTAAATACTCTTTCTGTCCCGATTTGTTGGTCTCTTTTCACTATTTGGGACGTAAGAAGTAATTTTAAAGAGATGTTCGAACTTGAATTTTTATATGACTATTTAATCTTAAAAATATTTTAGTAATTAGTGAACACGATCACCAACCCGTAATGATTCATTTTGAAAGTTGAAGGATTTTAAAAGGAAATACTGGATTTCCCACAAAATTAATCAATATCCCAAAAGGCACCAAGGGAAAAGAGAGCAGAAGTAAAGAGAATTGAGTCAAGCTGCCCCCGCTGTTTTTCTTTAAGAACGTGAAACATATCATATATTGATTAAAACAAAATACAAGCGTGCGTGCAAAAAATATTATCGGTCCTAAAATACAAAAAAAAAAAAAAATAATAATAATAACAACAACAAAAACACAATAACACAACAAGAAATGAAGAGCGCTCAGCGTTGATGTCGTATGCAGTACTCCGATCACGGAGGCGGGTGGATGAAGGTTTGCCATTGCATCTTGCCTTCAGCCTTCATCGTCGCCGTTAGAGAGCTCAAAAAACCGCCGCCCGAATCAAATAAACCAGGGTCTCCATGCAAGAGCCAATATCCCGATTTGGGTCTTCGAAGCCCAAAAAAATGGGAGAGTGGAAGGTCTTCTTTTTTTAAGGAGAGAGTCTCAACCATCTCGCAGTCACGAACGGAGGAAAGGAGAGGAGACGAGAGGAGAGAGACGGAGGAAAGAGCTGGACCAGCCGGGGACCGAGGGGAAGATACCAGATTCCCACTTGGTAATTCTGTGAAACTTTCTTTCACCCAAACGGGCCAAAAAGAACACGTTTTTCTCCTTCCATTTGTTATTCTCCTCTTGTCCACGGAATCCAGCGGGAAAGAACAATATGGAGGTCTCCACCGTTTGACAATCTGAGGGGAGGTCATTGCTATTAGACTGACCTCCCTGAGGTTTCTGACAATAACAAACACCTTCTCTTGGATTTCAAAAATAGCAATGACCTCCCCTCTTAGTAGTTTCGGCTAACTATTTCATTTTGGTCACGCGATATACATCAGTGGGGGTTAAATAGAGTTAGCAAGTTAGTCTATAGGGATTCCAGAGACTGTCTATAGCCATGAACCCCAACTGTCCCTCATGGGGCTCGAACCCTGACTTCCATTAAGGAAGATGGTGGGTGATGCTAACTGAGCTAAGAGCTCGTTGGTGTAGTGTTGGCTAACTTTTGTTAAGGGGAGTTGTGCTTTTACCTCTCTACCCTCCTGATAGCCTTCCTCCACATCTACATTCAAACATCTAACTAAATGAAACAAAATAGGAGTTTATTTTTTTATTATCTTAGCAAACTTAATGATTCATTCAACTTAAAAGGAGATAAATATTTTTACAATGCTATACTTTTTTATTATCTTAATGAAGTCAATGATCCACTCAAAAAATATAAAAAAAAATTAAGTTAAAGATTATGCGTGGAGTACAAAATTACTATTAGTGATATTAATACAGAAAATAATTAATTGCATTATATCAACAACCTTTCAAAGTTTTTAAAAATAATCTATTAAAAATGAAAGAGAATAAATCATATATTTTTTTAAAAAGGTACGAAAAAAATTCTACTCCCTCCGTCCCAGTTTGCTTGTCCAATTTCGACATACATGTCTTTTAAAAAATTGTCTATATCTCACAATCTATAATGTTTTGCATAATTTCGAAAACATCATATTTTAGATCTAATTGAGATCTATCAAACAAGATCCAGATTGCATATAAAAAACATTATAAATAACCCTCCAAAAAATATTTTAAAAAAGATGAGCGGTTCGGATCATTTTGTGGGACCCTGATATGGGCCCCACAAAAATATATGTGCATGATATGTGCACAAAAAAATATGTGCAAGTAGCACTGTTGATCTTTTTTGGTGCAATGAAAATATTGCACGAAGAAAAGATGAATCCACCTTACAAACAAGCTTGTCCTTGAGGGAAGACGAGCAAGGCTTGCGCTTCAGGCCCTAAAAAGTTTTGAATTACATAAATCCTTTCTAAGTCACATAATTCGTGCGAGAGCGTAGTCTTTGAATCACATTTTCAATTAGTAAAATCCATGAGAGCGAGACTGAAAGCGCAAGTACAGTGCAAGGATTAAGAGCGTGAGTCATTATGTAGGATTATGTGACTAAGCATCCTTTTCTATTTTGCTTATGTAAAACTCCCATATCTTAAATTCTTTAGGAGGGTGATTGGATGAGAGGATGAATGGAGACAAAATTGCAAAGGGGGACACAATAATATTAGCTCCAACGGATATTATTAAAGCTTTTTCAGAAATCGTAGGGCAAAACAGAATGATTCGCCGTACAATTTCTAAGAAAGCCCTTATCGATATCCGTTGGAGTTAATTTTTTACGGGAACCCTCCAAAAAATATTTTTAAAAAGATGAGCGGTCTGGATCATTTTGCGGGACCTGATATGGGCCCCACAAAAATATATGTGCAAAAAAATCTGTGTGGGAAACATTACTGAAAAATAGACGATGTAGATTGGCGGCTGCGACATTTTTAATTTCCCTGTTCCATTTTCTTCGTTTACACTGTAATTATCGTCCCTCTATATATTTAGCTACTACAGTATTATGGTTTATAGATTATTTAGCTTTTAATTTGTGTCTTTTTGTCTTTTTAGTGAAAGGTGACATAAAGGACAAAAAAGATGGTACGAGGGGCGAAAACTAAACCTCAAGGGAGATCATTGCTATTTTTGAAACCTGAGGGAGGTGTTTGTCAATGTCAGAACGTCAGGAGAGGTCAGTGTATGTATATATATGCGCATAACCTGTTTGATTTTAGTCTCAGCAGAGAAAATGGAGGTTTGTGCATGCCCAAATATCCCTCTGCGAGCTTGGTCTTCTTCTGATTTCCCTTGTGGTGTTTCTGGTGATCGTCAGAGGTGGATAGAGTATATTAGCTCTGTGGTTTCTGCTGTTCTTAGCAACCTTTTCTATGCAATTCTCATCTGCTTGTTTGGAGTTGGTAGGTTACCTTTCTTTTCCATTTCTTTCCTTCTTTTTGTGTAATAATTGTAGTAGTACGTTATATCACTAATTGAGTTGTTGCACACAGCCACAAAACTGAATAGTTTTTCGGTGCAAGAGGTAAAAAATAGCTTTAGATGTTACACTCAATGATCGATAACTCCTTATTGCACCTTGCTTAGCCAAAAACCTTGCTTTCAAATAAGGTTGAAAACCCCAAACTTAGGGTTAGATCGTTGAGAGCATAATAAACGGGTAAGTTCGGGATCATACCATAAGGAATCGGTAATAGCTTGCTCGGATTGTAGGTTTTATGTAAGGATTGTGGCGTTTAAGAAAGCCAACTTTCGGTTTTACTTTTAAAGTGGAAATACTAAGGCAAAAAGACTGGAGAAGAGTTTAATTAACTTAAAAGAGGCAAGCCTAGGGATTATCCATCCCTTGACAAAGCCCGTTATCGGTTCTCGATTATAACTCAAGCGAGAGTCACGACCGCGTGCTCATGCTCGAAAAATTTAGCTTTAAAAACTACGTTTATCAAAAGATGTGATTTATCGGAGGCGAACTAACTTGTTTAACTCATTAATCGAACACGTAGGAGGCCTCGATCTCTAGGCATACCGCATGCCAAGACCGCTTGACTAAACGGTATGCCAAGGAGTTAACACCCCTAGTTAAGACAAAAAATGCAAGATTAGCTCTTATTTCGAAAACCATGCTTTTAAGCCCGAGGGTTCGAGAACCAAGCATCAACCTAAGTCTTTGGGAAAGATTAACCCAAAACTTAGCCAAGAAACTACTCACACATACTTGAAAGATTAAGCATAGTAGGAAAAACGAGACATGCTTCTTAACCGATAAAAATTGAAATAAACTTGATATTAACAAAGATCCAAGCCGTAGCTACAACATTAACTAACGGAAAATTAACAAACAACAATTACCTTAAGAAGTTCTTGAACAATTAAACTAAGAAAGCTTGAGAAAAACTATGGAGAAAACCTAGAGAGAAAACTAACCTAAAGCATAAAAGTAGATAATCACTAAGGGGGAGAGAGAGGGGTATATATACATCTCACCCTCTTTCTCCATAAAATATCCCAAAACTTATCAAAAGTGGCAAGTATTCCAAAGTGAAAAGTCCAAAAAACAGCAAAAATCTGCAAAAAAGATCACTATATCAATACAATCATTACAACCAAAATGACTGTATCGATACATCAATCTTTTGACGTTTTCTTCAATCCCTCTGTCTTGCACCGGTATCGATACGGCAAAAACGCATGTATCGATACCGCCTTAATTCCTCCAGAATCCTAGCTTTTGGCCTTCTTCTCGGCACCCGACGATCCCCCGGCAACCCAACGGTCCTCCAAATGCCTCAAAAGCCCTGCCGGCCGCGTTTCGCGTGGCCTCCAGTGCTTGGGCACACTCATGGGTATATGTTGGTGACAAAAAAGCGGCATATTTCACCGGTTAACTTGAAATACTTAAGAAAACACCTTTATGCAAAATCACTATAAAAATTAAAAGAAGGCGAAATAAAGCGATATAACATAGGACTAGATGCACTAAATATCTACAATATTGGGTGCTTATCATACCTTATACTCTTATAGTGTGTCTGAAGCTATCAATTTTTCAATAACTTGGTATTTATCCCGTATGACAAGTTTGAAGAAGAGTATGATGATGCTAAGAAGAAGGAGGACTTGTCCTTTCAATCAACGAGTCTTTTTTGACACCTAAGGGTTTTCTCTGTTTCAATCAATCAGTCTTTTAAATTTGTTGCATCATGGTATGCTGGTTTGTGGAGAAGAGAGTAGAGAAATTAAGGCTCCGTTTGTTTCGATGTAAAATGTTTTCAATGTAAAATATTTTTCGTGTAAAATATTTTTTCAGAAAATAAATTTCAAACTTTTATTTTCGGTATTTGGTTGACACTTGAAAATATTTTCAGAAATCAACAAAATAGTGCAGAGAGAAAGGAGGAGTTTAAACGGTAGAGAGATATGAGATTATTAGAATTGAACGTGGTTCAGAACTGACGATCGAGGAAACTAAGAGCAATGAGAATTGCAGTAGAAGGTAACGAGTTCATTTCGGAAAATAACTTACGGACGATTTAAGGGTAAGTCATTTTCATCCAATTGATGGAAAATGTTTTACATGTAAAATATTTTTCTCATTTTTTACACAACCAAACACCGGAAAATAGGTAAAACATTTTGCTGGAAAATATTTTACGTTCAAACAAAAGGAACCTAAGAAAAAAAATACAAAAAATAGTTTTCGATACCGTACCTTTTACATTGTCCAATGAACTTTAACACATATAAAACTGTTTATTTTTTAATCCTCCTGTCTCATTGATGCATGTTGGGCTATTATTAGCATTTTCCATGAAATCATATTGAGGTAGAGCCTAGCTTCAGATGAATGGCTTTCATAATTTTCCCTTTCGATGATATATTCTTTTTTAAAAGTTTGGGCGACGTTAGGAGCGATGACGGTATTGATTGGGGCAGTATTTGGCTTAAAAAGCAGGAGGGGCTTGTTGCATGGGGCTGCCGCCGGAGCTTATTTCTACCTTTTGTTCTTTAAAGCTTCCGCTGGTTTGTGGACGTCTTTCGCCGATGGACCTTTGTCCTTCCTTCACTTGGTGAGTCTCTCAACATCTAGCCATTGCACAATGCTAGCTAGCTGCCTAGCTTCTTTACTTCATTAGAACTCTCTTTGTCCTTCAATGCGTACATGCATTTCATGCGATCAAACCCAAACGATCCAACAGTTATTGATTTCCTAATTAATAAACCTTCTATTTCTAAAAGAATTCATATTCATCTACATTTCTAGGGTTAGTTTGCGGAAACTAAAATGTTATACGCTTTTAACTTTTCAAGATTACGATGGCCATTTGGAATTTTTATTTCAGAAAGTGTTTTTTTGAATGCCATCTTTGATGTGGGGCCAAAGAGAGTTCCAAGGCCAGCAAACTGTACCTCTTTGACTTTAAATTCTAACTATTGAACCATGTGGTATACAGTAAAATGGTCTCTGTCCTTTCCCATCTGTTAGTCGAAAACTGTGAAAAAAATCTAGTCTAATAAAAATTCCCCGTACTCAGAGATGAGTGGTTGAGATGAAGTTTCAAGAAGGGGATAGTTGGGAGTAATTGAAGGGAGAGAGGGAACGGGACAGACTTGTCCAACTTGCCAACAGTCTTTAGCCGTCCGTTTTTCTTTTTTTCTTTTCTGGTACAGTCAAGTCAGGGTCTCACTTATTTTGAAATAACTCATCCAATCACATATTTTTACATTTTAACTCAAAATTTTCAATTCAAAATTATGAACCAAACACAATGAGTCTTTTGGAATTACATCTCAAACTGAAGAGATGGATAAACAAAACGGGACTAGTTGATCGAATTCTTTTGTGTACACTTTGTTCATCAATGTGGTGTGGGTGGACTTCAATCCATGCACTTTTTGAGAGAGATAGAGGCTTAATACCCAATTTTGAGAAGCACTTCTTATTAGTTTCTATACTCATTGGCTGCAAGGAATTACTCTTGATTGTGAAGTATTACTCTTGGCCGTAACAAATTACTCTTGACCGTAATGAATTACTCTAAATGACTCTTGGCCACAACGAATTACTCTTGGCTGCAAATATTTACTCTTTGCCGCAACCAATTACTCATGGCCGCGAAGAATTACTCATGGCCACAAATAATTATGTTATATTTGCAGATTGCGGTAATTTCAAGACTTGTAAATCCAGCACTGCTTTACTTGGGAGAATTGATTGGTTCAGTAGGGAATCAGGTAATTAACTCCCTAACCAAGCCAATAAAATGTAGCAGTTTTTGACAAGTTAAGAAAGCTAAAGGAAGACTGGCATTGAAACATTCTTCAAGTACAGGATGTGCAGGATCAGATGGGCACTGTTCAATCAATCAATGAGGTCCAGAGATCAATCAGTACCAGAGGAGCCAAAGAATCATCCAGGAGATCAGTTGATCGGCTCTCAAAAACTAAAATCACGGATCAGAATATATACGACGATTCAGGCAACAGAATCTCATGCCCGATTTGCCTTGAGGTAGAAATCCTTCAGTCTGATAGTCCTCCTTTCTCTAATTAGTTTGATGAGTCCTGAGATGGGGGTTGATTCCTTCGTCTACCGTGGTGTTGACTATTACTTTCTGATCCAGCCTCTTCCTTTCACCTGACTAATTGCAAAAGTAGGTAACAACAATACTTTTTTTTGACGGCAAGAACAGTAATGTTAGTGCCAACCGGCCGGAGATACACTCCAATGCTTAAGTTAACCTCCTCTCCAAGAAAGTACTCCATGGTGGACGTAAAGTGTCTAGCACCTCTTTAGGATTTCATCATAAAATTTGTAAGTGGAGAGTGCTTGGGCCTCCAAACACCTTCTGTTCAGTCGCGATCTCATAATGGCCTCGTGGCATGACATGCATCATCACATAATGTATCTGAAACTAGGCCTGTCAATGGGCCGGATTCGATCCGGATCCGACAGATCCGGATTCGGATCCGGATCCGATAAGACTCAATCCGATCCGGATCCGATAAGACTCAAATCCGATAGTGGTAATCCGGATCCGAATCCGAAAAATCCGGATCCGATCCGAAAATCCGAATCCGATCCGGAAACTTTTTTTACTTCAAAAATTTTAGCAAAAAAAAAATATTTTTCTCAAAAAAATATAATTTTTTTTTTCAAAAAAAAATTATTTTCCGAAAAAAAATTTAAAATAGAAAATAAAAATAAAAATACAACTTCTTAAACATTTTTTTTTTCAAAATAAAAAGTTTACTATTTTTTAAAAAAAAATTAAATTTTTAAAAAAAAATAAAATTCGGATTCGGATTGATAACGGATTTAATCCGATCCGATCCGGATCCGATCCGTATTGAATTACCGGATTCGGATTATCGGATTATCGGATCGATGTTATCGGATTCGGATCCGGATCTGGATCGGATTTTTCGGATCGGATCCGGATCGGATCCGGTCCATTGACAGGCCTACCTGAAACTCCCTAAAAAGGTCATGAATTACATCTGCGGAGTGCCATGTTGGTCTCCCCCACGTGGTCGAGTAGTGTGTAACAACCCGGATCCTCAAGCACCACAATATAAAAAAAAAATCACAATTTGTCTTTTATTCCAATTTTTTTTTACAATTTATAACTATCTCTAAAATAAATAAACAACACCCACTCTCGCAGCAA
The DNA here is from genome assembly GCF_030253575.1 of Rhododendron vialii. NCBI lineage: Eukaryota > Viridiplantae > Streptophyta > Magnoliopsida > Ericales > Ericaceae > Rhododendron > Rhododendron vialii. Next base: position 41,146,612 of record NC_080563.1, on the reverse strand, counting down.
CTCGGACGAGCCCGCTAACCAACCTGCAAGCTGGAGTCCAAAGGACCTCAGGAGTGTGTGAGACATAATAACGTATTCAATATCAATATCAAATAAACTGCACAACGTCAATCACCACGTATAACACCAACCACGAATATAACACGTTCCACATAAAAGGAACCACATATTCGGTCCTCCTCGGTATATGATGGGTGACGTACCACCTCACTAGCCTCACCACAGCCCATTGGCTAACATGTCTTTTGGGATAGCTTATTAGCCTAGTCACCCCGCCACATGCCAAACAGTTCCACGACATACAGTCACCGCACATAACACAACCAACAAGAACCAAACATTAATATTGTATGAGAAATACGTATCTCACACTCACCCTCATTCGGATCCCACAACCACGTTGAATTCCATAACCCATCAACCCTTCTCTTGGTTTTCCTCTCAAAGAACCTTACTGATTACTCTTAAAAAGGCAACCAACTAAAGGAGTAATACTTATATACAAAACTATACTATGCCTGACCCAGCCAAAGCCACGTCCCATGCATGACTAAGCTTACAGAATTGTTACAGCTAGGATGCTATTCTTCCCATGGTTACACATTTCACCAACTAGGGTCCAAATACGTACTATAAAATACTCATCTTTATCTCCCAATTAACTACATCACCATCTTTTTTTTTTATTTTTTTTTAAATATGGGGTATTACATAGTGCCACCCTTGCATCCGCGTGACACTGACTGGGTCTAACAGCCTATACAAACTTTGGACCTGCCCAACTTTTTGGCTCTGAGTTGCTTTCATTTTTCCCTCCACAAGTCCAAATACGCTGTGCAGGATATCATGTCATAATTTTTACCTATAACAAGCAATTCTCTAATCATATTAAGGACTAATCTTAAAGAATGAAATTTGTTTTGGGGGTTTCTTGATAATTTTCTTGTTTCATTGTCTTGTAGGATTTTCAACTCGGGGAAGTAGCTGGAATCCTGCCACTATGTCACCACATGTTTCATCAACCTTGCATCGGAAAGTGGCGTTCTAGGAACAGTTCTTGTCCTTGGTGCAGAAGGAACCAATAGCTCTTCGATGTATAGCTCACCATAGCGAAAACCCCAAGGGTTGGCCCGGTGTGTTCCTCTTTTTCGCCGCGTAGACGTGAGTGAAAAATCAATGGGTGTGCGGTATAAGCGCGGGTGTGCCTGGACTTGTTGACATCCAACGTGTGAATAGGCGAGAGTGCCTCGATCTAACTTATTGCACGTGACCCAAAAGATGAGACCACAAAGAAATTATGTTTTTGTCACAACAAAGTGGACTTCAATATTTTCCAACCGTGCGAGAAAGAAGAAAACTAAAGTAAAAAAAAGAAAAGAAAAGGAAGAACTTTATTATGTGGGAATATTGAAGTTGGATTACAAGTGAATAAAGCATGAACCGGATAAAAGGATAAAATCCAAGATATTTGTGGAAGTAAATGGATTGGATGGATAAACTTTTGCTGCAAAGGTCATAGTTTGGTGAAGCACTTGGATCCGGTTCATTTTAGAATTTGAATTTTAGATTTTAGGTAAGGAGTGGAGAAAGATAGAAAAAAATAAGAATAATAATTAATTTTTTTTATTAAAAATCATACGTCGAGAGAAAGTCCAAAGTCCAAAATTCTAAAACAAACGGGTCTTTGGCGTTTGAGTGGTGCGGGACCCTTCTCCTCTTTTGGTTCTTGTACATTATAGAGAGAGAATTAATGCCCATGTATATAGCCCCCTTGGAAGAGAGAGAATTAATGCCCATGTATATAATTTTAGGCCACAAATTCCAGTGGCGGGTAGTGCTTCTTCGCTCCTCCGACCCAACTAATCATTGTGGGTCAATTCACCTTTGTAGAAAATATTCCCAGGTTCATAATTGATTACTAGCACCTTTTAAAACAATCTCAATGGAAAATTATTCGGTGCATCTTGCTCTATTCTAATGTCGCAGGTTCGAAACTTTCTAGATGCGATCAACTCCTTTAATTGATATGCGCATAAGCTGGTTTGAACGACTGAGTTATATAAAAGAGAGCTCACAATAGAGAAGCGTAGAAAGAGGAGCTGTTTGTTCACGCTTGTTTTAAAACATTCTTTTTTAGGCAAAATGTCATTAAAAGGTTACATTGAGTTTAGTAGTATGAGAATCATACGATCATGTGGAAAGAAAGAAGGGAGAAACTTACAAATCCTAACTATTGTGTAAAGTAGAATTTCCCTCCCATTTTCCTTTTTTTTTTTGTATTTTCTTTTTTACTTTCCTCGAATTTCAAATACAGTGCGTAATTTGCAAAAGAAATGAGTGGGCAATTACATGTGTAATTTTGACATGGGTTTCGTTACAAATAACACTTCATTCAACTTTGTTTTAAGTGTCTGACTGTGAGTCAATAAACGACGAATTTTGGTCATATTATTACGGATAGAAAAAATGCTAGGGATAAATTCAGAAATAAATATATCCAGAGTTATTTATAATGAATATAAGTCTTACTTTATCACTTATATATATAATAAGTTAGAATTTACTCACCCGCAAGAAATTACTCTTGGTCACTTATAAATACTATTGGCCGCGAATAATGAGTTATCATTCGCGGCCAATAGTATTTATAAGTAGCCAAAAGTAATTCTAAGCTGCCGAATTGGTGGAATCTGTTACTAACATGTTCCGAATATGATTTGGTGATCTCTGCGTCACTTCCACGCCCATACTCCATCATTGATCACTCATTTGTTTATGCGCATGACGAATGAAAGAGAGAGTTAATAGTACTACTATTTGCACTGACGGTTTCTGTAGGAAACCATACCGACGGCCACCGGACGGTCGATCCGAGCAGTCTAAAAAAAATTTAAAAAAAACCGAGGGGGCCCGCGCGAAAATCAATGGCATCCGATATGTGTAGGGTGCTTGATCTGAACACTCTTTTTTCGTGTATATATGCCTACGGAAACCGTCGATGCAAATATCTTTTTTGGTTAATAAAATGGACCCAACAACTTGCTAATGAGAGAGAGAGAGAGAGTTAATAAAATGGACAGAGAGTTAATAAAATGGACCCAACAACTTGCTAATGAGAGAGAGAGAGAGAGAGAGAGAGTTAATAAGATGGACCCAAACAACTTGCATTAGCATAAACTGAGACACCCAACTCTAATGGCAGCGCTACATACTATCCTCGCCCTCCTCTTCTTCTCCTTCCTCGTCCTCAACCACTCCGGCGGGTTCGTTAATGCTCAGGCTTTGATCCCGCCCGCGAGATTTGATGGGTTCGTGTACAAAAACCGCCTTTCCACCGACATGGACTCGATCATCATCGAGGCATTCTTGGACCCCGTTTGTCCTGATAGTAGAGACTCTTGGCCTCCTTTGAAGCGAGCTGTAGATTACTACGGCTCTCATGTCTCCCTCGTCGTTCACCCCTTCGCTTTGCCGTGAGTAATTTCATCCCCTTCGTTTGAGTCAGAATTTTCATTTTTCATTTGGTAAGAGAGAGAATTATAGGATTGAACCATTTTATGGACTTCAGTGTGTACAATATCAGTCATCAAGCCAATCGGATGTCTTGACATCATTTCGTTGTACTCCAGACGTCTTTGCCTTAGCAGTGCTACGGAAACAGACCGTCCCGATGCACATGGTCTCGCCCCGAATTCCCAATGCACATGTGATCTCATTTACATCGAACAGCTCTGGACAACTGTGTCCAAAGCATTTTCCGTCTAATTGTTGGTATTTCAATTTTTTACGGGACGTTCATCAAATGCATGTTCTCTTAGGCTCCGTTCAGTTACCAGAAATGTTGTACATGAAAGTTATTCTCAGGAAAAGTCAAGTAAAGCTAAGTAAACTCATTTGACAAATTTTTTTTGCAGAAAAACTAAAGTTTAGTGGTTCATTTGTCGGGAAAAGACACTTGTGAGAAACTTCTTTATTTTTTATGGCTAAAAGTAACTTTGAGAGCTAACACATACTAGAAAATGTATTTTATCTAATGCAAAACCTTAACATGAAGCTTAAAAAATAAGTAGATGATAACTAAATAAACAAATGTTAAACAACGATACTTGATTAGTTGTCGATACAAAAACTCATTGATAAACTGATGATTAGTAAGTACAAAACAAAACTAAAGACTAATGACAAGATAAATAAATACTTTCAAAAAAAACCAATTACTAATTTTTTTCAAAACAATTATCTCAGAAAGCACCACAGTAGTCGAAATTGTTGTTGCTCACATAAATCTCAAAGTGCATTTCTAAAAACCTAATTTGTATTTTTTTGGTATTGGTGTCATTCGCCTTTTTTCTTTCCCACCAATTATTTTGGCTCCACAATGGAGAAAACTTTCCCGTGACGCAAAATCTTATGCTTTTGGCTGAATCACTTTTGCAAGAAAGTAAATCTTATAGGAAAATTTAAGAATATGTTTCCCACTATTTTTCTGACAACTGAACACTAGAAAAGTTATGGGAAGTTGATTTTCCTATCCTTTTCCATACTTTACTTTCCTGACAACTAAACGGGGCTTTAGAAATCTCACTTTCAAGAATGTTTTTAGTGATTTATGAGGGTCTTTCGCAAGTTAAATATTTTTTTGTTAGAATTTTTGAAAACCTTCTTATTAGACATTTCAAAATGAAACAGGGGACTCAGGTTGAAGGACATATGAAGTAAATTTTAGTGACTTTTTTCTGACCTTTAAATATTTTCAGCGTGAATTTGGTTTCTCTGCAGTCTGTTGTTAGATTGCAAACTGTCGTCCGTGTGATCTTAGCCGTCTAAAAGTATTTCTAACGGTTCAGATTTTAAAAACCTTCTTTCCTTTTTTTTGCAAAACAATTATTTACGTGACTTATTTTATTGACTTGTTTTTGATTTCCCTACCACTATAGACCTTAAGAAAAAACAAATGAAAATTTGTTTCGCCCCCTCCCCACGTTCTCTCTCTCCACCTTCCCCTCCCACGTCCCCTCTCTCTCCCTCTCCCTCCCCTCTCTCCCTCCCAATTTAAACAAATTAAAAGAAGAAAAATTTTAAAATCAGCCCAGTAGGCTGATAATAATGAATGTGTAAATGTATATTAAAGGGTATAAAAAGTACACAGAAATACATATTTTTCTTGTCTTATGGTGTGTTTATCGTCAGCTCATTGGGCTGACGATAGCAAGACCGTTAAAAGAAAACCAAAACTCTAGAAAATTAGAGACGGAGGTTTGGAGGATTTGTAGGCCTAAACATATTCCTATAAGATATAGATAGAATATATTTAAAAAAATTAAAAGAAAATCAAAACTCTAAAAAATTAAGGACGGAGGTTTGAAGGATTTGTAGGGCTAAATACATTCCTATAAGATATAGATAGATTTAAACAAATTAAAAGAAATCAAAACTCTAGAAAAGTAGAGATTGAAGTTTGGAAGATGTGTAGGCCTAAACACATTTCTATAAGATATAGATAGATAAATAGATAGATAGATAGATTGATTGATCACTCATATGTTTATGAGCATGAGAGGGACAGAGAGAGGTAGGTAGGTTAATAAAATGAACCCAACAACTTGGATTAGTATAAACCGATCGAGACACCCAACTCTAATGGCAGCGCTACATACTCTCCTCACCTTCATCTTCTTCTCCTTCGTCGTCCTCGATCACTCCGGCAGGTTCGTTAATGCTCAGGCATTGATCCCGCCGGCGAGAATCGATGGGTTCGTGTACAAAAACCGCCTTCCCACCGGCATGGACTCGATCATCATCGAGGCTTTCTTGGACCCGGTTTGTCCTGATAGTAGAGACTCCTGGCCTCCTTTGAAGCGAGCCATAGATTACTATGGCTCTAGTGTCTCCCTCGTCGTTCACCCCTTCGCTTTGCCGTGAGTAATTTCATCCCCTTCATTTGAATCGGAATTTTCACTCTTTTCATTTAGTAAGAGAGATAATTATAGGATTGAACCATTCTATTGACTTCAGTGTGTACAATATCAGTCACCAAGCTAATCGGATGGCTTGACATATTATTTCGTTGTACTCCAGACGTCTTTGCCCGAGCAGTGCTACAGAAACGGACAGTCCCGAAGCACATGGTCTCACTTCGAATCCCCGATGCACATGTGATCCAAAGCATTTTCCGTCAAATTGTTGGTATTCCAATTTTATATGGGACGTTCAACAAATGCATGTTTTCTTAGAAATCTCACTTTTAAGAATGTTTTTAGGGATTTATGAGGTCTTTCGAAAATTGAATATTTTTTTGCTTGAATTTTTGAAAAGCCGACTTAGACATGACAAAATGAAACAGGGGACTCATGTTAAAGAACGTATGGAGTAAATTTTCGTGACTTTTTTTCTGGCTCATTGATGGGTTTCTAAATATTTTCAGCATATGATCATTGGAGTACTGATGACACTCCTTCAAGGACCATCTTCATCTCTAGTCATCTATCTCTTAATGCATGCACAAGTTAAGATTCTTAATTAGCTGAACAACCAAAGAGAGTGAGAGTGAGAGTGAGAGTGAGAGTGACGGAGAGTCCTGCTCCTTTAGGCAGCGTTTGGATGGGGAAACATAAGAAGCTAATGTTGTCAAGAAGCTAAATTTGATTTCTTTGGTTTCCCTATTCATTTTAATTTCCTTTTACAAGGAAAATACCTTCATTTAGAGAAGTGCTACAATACGCGCCTCATTTTTGGTGTGCACCCTTTAAAATGTAGAATTCATGATAACATCAATCTCGAACCCATAATTTTTACTTACATTTGCACTTAACTTCGGAAAATCAACCTTGAATTGATGACACTTATATGTAATGATTTTTGGTCCTCATGTGATGAGCTTCTATGCCAATGTTGGGAATATCTGTTGAAATATTATGAACTTAAAGTGATTCAAGAGGATGCATACGATACACACCCAACGATACGTATTTTAACATTTCCCAGTTACCATTACTTCATGCGGATTCACAATTGTGTAACAACCTTCTGTGGACTGATAAACGAACCAGGTTACTTCAAGTTGCTTCCTGTATCCTAAGGAGTTCATTTTATCTTATTAGTGCCTTGACTGATTCTGATAGGAAAAATTCTACACTTTTTCCTAGTCCTAGTTTGATAGTCAACTTGGATTTTTCTAGCTTGGCTTCTAATGCATGGCTGAAATAGGTTTCAATTTTAGTAGGTTTAGTACATCACATAATGAGCGAATGAGTGTTTTGCTTTTATACGTAGTATCTTTACAGTGAACCGGTAACTGACAAGTTGTGGATATTGCAGTTACCACGACAATGCTTTTGTTTCTTCTCGTGCTTTGCATATTGCGAATAAGCTCAATGCTTCTGCCACATACGACTTGCTGGAGTTGTTCTTTAAGCGCCAGGTAAGAACGATAACCCTCGATTCATAGTAGTGAAATCTTCAATTCAGGTCGATTGTAAATTTGAAAACTCCTCCCCTGCTTAAGTTGTGGGCCGGTTTGCTGCCACAAAGGCGGTTTAACCCTGGCTTTGAACTGTTCTATCGTTATGTTTTCTTTTTATTTGACAGAGTGTTTTGAATTCAATGCTATTGTTTTGCGATTAGTCATCGGATTACCCCTTGATCTTAAGGAGTTCTCTCGACCCTGCAACTAGACTTTGTGAGCCGTACTCTTTGGTTTTCGGTTTTTTCCTTTTTGGTGTTTGTAATAGGCCTTTCCCACTTGTTTTCCCCATCAATTCATTCGCATTCAAATTTGTATTCGGGCTAAACTCTGGATTGTTAAATAGGAGGTGTTCTACAGCCAAGCAACCTTCAACATGTCCAAGGCAACTATTGTAAGTCAAATCGTGAACTTGGCGACCACAGCAGTTGGTAACTCCTACCAATCTGCAGTTGCATCCGGCTTTACTGACAGGAAAACTGATCTCATGACAAGGGTCTCGTTCAAGGTAAGACTCAAATATTGCTATAGTCCATGTATATAGTGATCGATGCAAGTTGGGATTGCCTCTCTATCTTCCTTTCAGAATGTTTTTGTCGGTTGCCTTAATCACCTTTTCCTTAAGCAACTGTCTCCCAGATATTCACGGTTCATTTGTTTTTCGCGGTTTTGTGCATGCAGTATGGTTGTTCAAGAGGGGTGTTTGGAGCGCCTTTTTTCTTCGTGAATGGATTTGCATTACCTGACGGTGATTCAACTATGGACTATGCTAAATGGAGGAGCATCATTGATCCATTACTAAAAGAACAAGCCATGGAATGAGGGGGAGGAGCGTCTACATTTCTTATTAACTCTTTTCGGCTGGTTGTATTTGCGCTAAGCCGCTAAGAACAAAATAAAGGAACTGTAATTGATGTCATTTTTTTTTTAAACAACTCCTATTGAATCGAGCAGCTAGTTGTATCAAAAGAATGAATCTTCGTATGAGGAACTTTGGTGTTGAAGCCTGTTGTTTCAGAGTGAGGGAAGGCGGAGCGCGCTGCAGGATGGGAAAATGGGCCTGATTTGTATGGGGAATGAACTGAAAGTAAGGCCGGTGCGGTTAGCCACACAAATGGAAAAAACGAAATTAAGAGAGGAAAAAGGGAAAGCAAAACTTACGAAGTATCCGTTCCCTTTTGTTGGAGCTGAGGATGGTTAACATACATGCATTCCAAGTCTCTGGCTGGCTAAAAGTTTTAATGCGCTGTTGACATAAGGACTCGGGGATGTTGTGGTATGCACCCCACACCACAACGCTGTAGGGCAGTCAAAACGATTGTCGCTTCTTTGGTCCTCCTGGGCCAGGCAAGTTCAGGTTGTGTCCAACTTGATAGAGGTTTGATGTTTTGCCCTAACATACAAGGGTGTACCATCGTATATCTTTCCAAAAGCAATTTACCATTTTTTCCACACCCAAGACACATAAGACCTAGAACCCACCAGCCACCACCCTCCCTTTTGGCACATTTTCTACTTTCCTTTCCATGCACGATGCAAAAGGGAGAGTGCCGTAAAAGGAAGAAATTAATTTGGCACATTTTCAACTTAGTAGGAGATTTAAGCCTCCTCATGTGCTAGTAAAACCGTTAAAAAAAAAAAAAATGTGCTAGTAAAACAAGGCGTCAATACCAAAAAATAAATATATCCCCGGATGCAGTTCACCAAACCATATTTCACCTCCTATGTGTCTCCACGATATATAAACCATAAAACCAAGCTGTTGGCCTAGTGGTCAAGGCCAGAGACTTAGAAATTTGCTCCTTCCTTAGATTTCAGGTTCGAAACCTCTTCAGTGCTACCGACTCCTTTGGGACCAGTCCATATGGAGCAGTTGCTTCGGCTTTAATTGGGCTCATTGCTAATGGACGGTGAGATTATGCCCCCAAGATTAGTTAAAATGCGCGTAAGTTGACCCGGACACCTGAATTATCCAAAAGAAAAGGTTACATAAACCATGTGTGGATGTAAAATTCACCATATTCCAAATTCCAAAACAATACTAGTACTCACATGGGAAAGCCTACCGTTCTTCTTTGGGTCTGAAAGGAGCCCACTGTTCCGAACACTTCTTAAATGAAGCAAGCCGGTCCACCACTCGGCCCAACTGTTCTCTAACCGCCTCAAAACGGGTATAACTGTTTAGGGCAGTTTTGAAACCCGGTCCTATAAATCCGCCACACTTCACAGTGCACACTTTAGGGCGTAAAGCGAAGATACGAAGCCGAATACAACAGGGCTTTCCTTCCCAGAGCACAAAAAAAATCCATCTTTATTCGAAGAAGGTAACTTACTACACTAACCAGATCCATTATTTTCTTCTCTTCACCAGCAGAAACCCTAGTTTTGCCCTACTTTCATCCTTATCTCGTTTTTGTTACGTTTGTTTTTGTGTTACGGTGTTGTATTGAATTGTAGCATGTGGCGTTAGTTGTATTGAATTGTTCTTCTCATTGTTTGTTGTTGTTTTTCATGCCTTAGTTATTATCGAACAAAAGGTGCCCTAGTTTTCGTAATATCTCGTTTTGTTGCTTTTGTTGTGGTGTTATGGTTTATATTATAGAGGTTTTGTTGCCTATGGTGTAATGGCGTCGGTGTTGTTAAACTGCTTTTTTTTTTTTTGGTTACGTTTGGTTAGGGTTAGAAGATGGATCGGTACCAGAGGGTTGAGAAGCCGAGAGTGGAGACCCCGATAGACGAGAATGAGGTTCGCATTACGAGTCAGGGGCGGATGCGAAGCTATATAACATATGCCATGACTCTGCTTCAGGTTTTCCTTCAATTCTCTTGTTATTGAATGCCTGATGAGGTTTTGCTAACTGTATGTCTATTTGCTGTTCGTTCTGCTAAATTTTTTGTCCTTTTCTGATAGTTGAATGTTTGCAATTTTCCCGTTTCAGAAAGTATCATTGCAACGTTGGCTTAGGGGTTTTTGGGAGGGTGATTTTCGCATTTTGGTTTTTCTATTTTCGAATTCTGAGTTTGGGAGGAAATTGTAGAATCTATTTTGCGCAAGTAACCCAAACACTGGTTGATTCTTAGTTGATGCTTTATGCAGTATTTTCTGATACAAAGTGGAGTAGTACTTGCTTTTGCAATTTTCCCGTTTTAGAAAGTATCATTGCAACGTTGGCTTAGGGTTTTTGGGAGGGTGATTTTCGCATTTTGGTTTTTCTATTTTCGAATTCTGAGTTTGGGAGGAAATTGTAGAATCTATTTTGCGCAAGTAACCCAAACACTGGTTGATTCTTAGTTGATGCTTTATGCAGTATTTTCTGATACAAAGTGGAGTAGTACTTGCTTCAGAAGCTACTTGCAAGGTTTGATGTGTCTACACTAGGGGTGAGCATGGGTTCGGTTGGTTTGACCCTCACTCGAACTCATCAGTTGGAATATTTTGGAACCGAATGAACTAGCAAAACCGTCTGCAAAAGCATTTTGAATTTACGGCCAGGCTGGTCAGGTTGGCTGGGTAGAATCAGATCAAGAAACAGAGATTTTGTAACAGATTAAGTGCATGAATCAAAGTTCAGTGGATCAGATCGAGAAGAAGAGATCGGAAACCCCAAGTTTGGATGCAGGTTTACAACGCACAAGAACCCCCAGTGTAAACACTTGACTAGTAGAATAATCATGCAGAAAAGAAGGATTTAAGGACTACAATCTCAGAAGAATATCTGAAATTTATAGATCATGAATTAACTTACAGGGGTTTGCCTCTAAAATCATATGGTGACTACAAAGAATGAAAGATAGAGAAACTCCATGGGAGAGAGAGAATGAGAGACAGAGGGCAGGCGATGGCGATGGCGGTGGCGGTGGCCGTGGCCAGTGGGTCGATGTGGTGAGAGGCGGAATAGGTTCTAAGCTTCATATCAATATCCCAGAGTCTACATCCAAAAATGTCAGCGCACATCTGGTGAAGAGAAGCGGTTTTAGACACAGGGTTTGTTTATATATTTTCATATATATGGTCGGGTTGGGTCGGTTTGAACAGTTTGGAATGGTATTGGCTCAAGACCGACCCAAGAACCATTTTTGGGAGAATGGCAACCTGTATCCGACCTGCATACCAGTTTGAACCCATCAGAAATGGATCGTGTTGGTCGGTTTTGTGCTCTCCCCCAGTCTAGATAGATGTCTCACACCAAAGCATAGGATGTGGGGGATATTCATTGAAAAGTTGGGGTAGGACGGTGGACTCTTCTTGCACGTTGACATTCCTTTTCTGTGTGTTTGGTAGTGTAGGGTTTTTTGTACTGTACTATTTAGGGATGTCATTGAGGCTAAAGAAGAGTTGAGAAGATTAAATTCTATCCACCTGAGAAGCTTAAACAAGTCTATGACAAAAAATGAATGGATGCAACTTTAACCAGCTGGGGCTAGTAGCTCAGTTCCACCTCACCTAAAGCGCCAAAGGTTTGAGTCTTGCGGCTCTTGCCATAGGCGATTCCCTTTTATGGCTACGTCCTCCCATGTACCGAGAAAGGGAGAATAAATGGATGCAACTTTTGAATGATAAATAGTATGGTGGCATCATCTTTGTATGAAGTTTTCCTTCGATGTTCGAGTTGTCCAAATTAAATGTTACGTGATTGTAGTTTACCCGTTGTGCTTGGTGATTTTTCATGCTATAGGCTTGTGTTGTGCCATTATGTACTAATATATCAATATCAATAACCATGCTGACATTGGAGTTTTAGGTTTATCTTTCAAAGTAATATTTAGTTTGGGGTAAATGGCGTTAATGACTCGTGGAGAATAATAATTGGGACCTGTGTTCAAACTATAGCCGGTATTAGTTTTTCTGGGAATCAATATGCTAGCCCAAATACATGGGATTTGGGGGTTGGCTTATATAATCAGTCAGTGCTACTTTTGGAAACACGACAGGAAGATGGTGGATCAATCCTAAATGCTTTGTAGTGTTTCATTACTGCGCAAGATAGATCTAATTGGGAGATTCATTACTGCCCTTTTTGTTTTGAGGACAGATAGCAAAGGTAGGATGCTAAATTTTGGTGTATCTGATGTATTTTGTTTTTCTTGTTGTGTGTTTATATGCCTTTCTAGGAAAAAGGTTCAACGGAGATTGTGTTCAAGGCGATGGGCAGAGCTATCAATAAAACTGTTACAATTGTGGAGTTAATCAAGGTTTCTTTTGTCACGCTTTTTCCATCTCTTTGTTTACCCTTCTATTTAGTGCTTCCATGCAATGCTGATGTGGTAATAGATTGGTTTTGCCATGATTAATCATATGCTTTCAATGCTAAATGTAATGCAGAGGAGGATTGTTGGTCTTCATCAAATTACATCAATTGCATCCACTGATATCACGGATACATGGGAGCCCCTAGAAGAAGGCCTCCTTCCGTAAGAGTACTCATAACCTTATCTTTGATAAGCAAGTGTTGCTTCCGGTTTTTGAATTAGGCAGTGGTCTCTCCACGTAGATTTCCCCATTAAGATAACAAGTTTATGTTTTTTCGTCCTCTCTTAGTATGGCACTTACACGAATGCTTGTTTTGTCTGCAGTCTGGAAACCACCAGGCATGTTTCAATGATTACGATAACCCTCTCAAAGAAGGAGCTGAATACATCCTCTGTTGGGTGAGTTAGTCTATATCAACTTCTACTTTGTTTTATACAGTATGTTTCTAGTGCTTTTTCCATCTCAAGGTAGGTTATTTTTTTCTTCTTTTCCGTGATTTACTTGCTTGCCGATATTCCAGGTCCTTGACATGTCATCTTAAATAGGCTCTAGTAGTAATCATCATTAATCCTAGGTCCAGGATAGCACCTATTGGTATTGTTTCACATCTTAGATACAAGAAGGATCACGAACTATCAAATTTTTTTTGGGGAAAATAAGCTGTCCACTGAAGTCCTTGTGTATGATAGTGACTTCCCATTGTCCTCGTCCAATAATGTTGAAATGGGAGGTAATAAGTATATCTTCAAAACAGTTGGCGGTAAAAAGTTGCACCATAGGAGATGTATCCAACAGTTTGGCTTCCCTCAAAATGTGTGGACATGTGTTACTTTTTTTCTTCTATTTTTTCTTGGTATTTGATGTCGAAAAGATTCCATGTTGAATCCTGGTTCATGCTTAGAGCCTTATCTTTATTTCCTAGCCGGTCTCAAGCCCGGATAAAGGAGGAGGATTGTGCTTTAGGTAGCTGACAGCCAGCACGTAAAAAACCTGTCAGATCTTTATGACATGAATCCAAATATGATTGTGAAATTAGCAGATGCATTAAACTCATGCATTTGGTACTTGTTGCAGGTACCAGCATCCAATACCAGCTGACCAGGTCAAGGCATTTGCTGAATTTGATTATGAAGGAGGTAATGTTACTTTATCATCTGCGCACAGGTTCTGGTTCTCTGGTTTTTGATCGCATGGGAACTTATTCTGGTATCTTTTGTCATACAGAAGGATCGCCTACTGGTCGTGGAAGAGGCCGTGGTGGTAGAGGGAGGGGAAGGTCTAGAGCAACTTATGGTATGATTTCATAGGATCCGTTTGCTTATCTGATTTTCACCTTAAGTTTTGGCATTAAACTTTAATTTGAGGTGGGATTCCAAATAGCCCAAGTCATTTAGCTATTTCCTTTATTTGAAGTGTAATTATTACATGTAATACACTGCTCTAAATCAAAAAATACATTTGTTAGAGCCCTATCCTAGCCAGACTCATGCCCTACATTTTTAGGTTTTGCTGTATCTATGTACCTGGATCGTGCCAATACTCATACTGGTACACATGCTTCTTAGTGCCTAATCAATGTATTTATGTGCTGGGTTGAGACTCTATGAGTTGTAAAAGATAAGGATTTGTATTTATGTAGCAATGCGAGGTCGGGTAGATGGCAATGAGTGGAGTAGGAGGTGAGGGAAATAGCTATTGAGGACAGTAGTCACACCGACTTCACCGTAGGTCTTCTGGGATCTAGGTGCAAGACGTAAGATGAAGTGCTAGTGTTGTCAGAAAACGAGAAAATAACAAAACTAGCATAGACAAATTATATAAAGTAGATAGAAGCAGGAATGAAAGCAAATTGTAATTAATATCTGAAATTCTAAGACGATAAATCTTAGGAAGTGTCTAGATTCAAAAAGTCAATTAGTCATCATGATTATGCTCCCATTTTTCATTTCCCCATGTCCACCTGTTGTAGAGCGTTTCATTCTCCAATTAGCAAAGTTGTCAAGCTCCAGTATATAAAAACCTATAAATCATAATTTGTATGAATGAGAGACCCAAAAACAATATCTATGTGTCATGAGAGCAGTATAGACCAACTAGACCAAAACCCAAATCAGCCCCAAACCATAAGCGAAGATCGAAAACTAGGCCCAAAGACCCAATTCTAGTGAGCATTACAGACCAAAACATGAAGTCAAAGGAGAAGAGAAAGAATCAAATAATGATTGGACAAAAATCTGAGGAGGAGAAAGAGGTGGAGTAATTTACAAATCTGGAGGTGTCATCTTTTGGTATTGTGCGCCTTTTTTTCTATTTTCATTGCAATTTGGGAAGAGGCTCGCACCTTGTACACCCAACCCCAAAACCATAGGCGTACATCCGTTCCATCTGACGTGTGCCTTGTCATTATTGTCTTGGCCCACCTTTATCCACACACAAGCACTGCATCTTGATGAGCCTCACACCTAGGTGCCCCTTTCAAAACTATGGTGGGGGAGGGCTCTGGGATTTAGGAGGGAGCTTGGTCTCTAGCTAAGTAATGTTGGCATGGAATCAACTGTAGAGATTGTATTATGGTTGAGTGATTTGATGATGGTTCAATTTTAAGAATTTTTCTAGTGTTGACTTGTAGTGGAGGAGAACAATCTGTTGGCAAAAATTGTTGGAGGAATTACATCAGGTACGTTGGTGGTGGAGCAATTGTGCCTTACTTTCTTATTTCCTTGGTCAGGTGGCAATGATAGAGTAGGTGGCCGATCACAAAATAAAATAAAATGATTAGGTGGTGCACCATGTTTAATTCCAATGGTAATTGTGCCTTGTTCCAATGGTACCACGTTTTGGAGCAGGTGGTGCACCATGTTTAATTCCCTTGCCATGTACCGGAATAATCGGAGTTCTAGGTGAAATGATATAAACTTTGAGGATCATCTTATATGGAAAGTAGTTGTGCCTTATGGTAATAATTGAATTGATCTAGGTCAATCTACCTCACAGTCCATAGCCGTATAAAAAAGAAAAGAAAAGAAAGAAAACTCACAGCCCACAGTTCTTTGGTGTTGCTTTCCTTTTCTTTTCTGAATCTTAAAGGTGTTTACATAGTAATCCCTCCGTCCCAATTTGTTTGTCCACTTTTTGATTGTCCCAAAATGGTTGTTTATTTGAAAAGTTAGTGAGTGAGTGAAATTCTATGTAATTCCTTTTTTGTCCCTTTTTGAATTTAAAAAGTCGACGGAACGTGGTAGAACTTGGTGAACCGGGCATACTTTTTCCCAATTTTCTGTGGGCCTTGCTTCTCTTATGATTTTTTTTTCCTACTATCTTTTGTTTAGTTGGGGTTCCAGCTAAGAATAGTACACCTTTTGGGCCTAGTAGTTTGTGGGAAGTTGAAACTTACATGAGTAATAGTTTTGTTCCCTTAAAAAGTTGCTTTCCGAAAAAGTTCAGGGAGTACCATTTTGAGACAATTTTCACTGGCAATGATGACAAAAAGGCCGGACTTACAGCTGCTTCCAAATGGTTGGTAGTAGATTGACGAAACATTTCCTAAGGTACTTGCTGAGCCAGTTGTTTGATTGGACATGCCTATAGTTGTTGATCTTATTTTGTGTTTTGGTGCAATTATTTTCTTCTTGTTGTAGATCTCATTAAAAGGTTAATGCTGACACTAATCAGGATTTTATTTTTCTTTTAGGGATATTTTATGATTATTTGTTCTATCAATTTGTAAAATATTAAATATTAAATATTATTTTATTTTTGTTGTAGAGCTCATAAAAAGGTTAATGCTAACACTAATCAGGATTTTATTTTTCTACGATGGAAAAACAAAAAATTTATTTTTAGGGATATTTTATGATTATTTGTTTTATCAATTCATAAAATATTAAATAATACGTTAAAAAAATTCAATATAGTACATATCCCCGTATTGGTATGCTAAAATGGATCCATAATCCATATCCACGCATCCCGCACCTGATACTTGCACCCGAATCCTTGTAACATAGAACTATAGAAGTATTCAAGCCTCAGCATAGAGTATCGTATAGAATAAAAAGCCAAAAGCTTTTGCTAACACTTCAGCAAATATACAGCCCCATGTTTGCCCAATTACCTAAGAAACTAAAGAGAGGGCAACCATGGCTAATAAAGACTTTGAAGCCCAATAAAATAATGTATTTATGAAAATAATTATAAATTATTGTCCCTCCCTCTCATTTTGTTTCTCTGAGAAGTTCCAGCTTTTCATGGGGACATGCATTTAATGCATTGGAATCCAAGTTTAAATGCATTGTGTCAGCATTGCCACTTTGTTTCCCACTTTGAAAATTATTGGGGATAGTGTATTTGTTCAGGATAGATTTGGAGCAATGTTTATTTTCTGAATTTTGGATGTTGACAATCTGTTTTGGACACCCCAAAATGAAAGGATGGACAAACAAAATAGGACGAAGGGATTAACATTGGTGATATTTCTGACATGGCAATCACATCTCGTTATAGGGAATGGATATGCAGCTGCTGGGTATGATGATGGAGGTTGGGAAGGGAATCGTGGCTACGCCAGGGGAAGGGGTCGTGGAAGAAGTCGTACCTTTCGTGGTCGTGGAAGAGGAGGGTTCAATGGTCCTGCTGTTGATACTCAATATGAAGCCGGAGGTTACAACCAAGAAGCTCCTTTTCAAGGCCGGGGTATTGTTTCAAATCAATTACTCCAACTTACCTGCATGTGTCAGAAATCAGAATTAGAAACTCCTGTTCCTGGAACTGTTCTTCGAATTGCTTACTGCTCATAAGAGTTGCTAGTGTGCATGTAACCTTTTTCTAATTTTTTTGTAACTTTTCTTTTGTTACTTATAGGTCGCGGACGTGGAAGGGGATATCGCGGAAGGGGTCGTGGTTTTAGATCTAATGGCCCGATTCATGCAGCTGCTGAAGGCACTTAACTAGATTCGTTTAGATACCGTGCAGCATTCCTGCTTTAGCATGTGTTCGGATGTCTGCTTCATATTCGTCCGTGTTTACCTTTAAATCTTTCCTTACTAATTTTAGTTGGAGGAAGTTAGTGTAGACTAATTTTACAGTTTTGGAACTGCAGCCCATGTTTGTCAGCCTTTCTATTCTTGCTCGGTGAGCAGCGTTTCTGTGTTTTATGAAGTCAATGTGTAGATTAGTGTAGAAGTAGCTTGATTACCAGTTTTGAATAAGGAGTTGTGATAATGATAAAGGTTGTAATGTTTTCCCGCTAAAGCAATTTTCGTCACTGATTTGTGAATTTCATATTATTGATCCGAGTGGTGTATGAGATGTTTCTTGATATTCTCTTACTCTAAATGAAGGCCGTGTTTCGATGTTTGTGGGTTTTAGATGAAAGAAAATTTGCACCAACACTGCTAGAAGTGATAATTGAACACACGGGCATTGAGTTTGAGTGCTTTATGTGGAATGACAATTTACTGAGATTTTCGTGTTAAGTACTATACTTCCACAATTGAGCCAAATGAAATGCAGTGTTACGACCTCTTATCCAGCTTCAATCCCGGACTACCTCTGGTCCATCAGATGCCAACTACAACAAAGGCATTGATAGCAATTGCGTGGGAGTCGAATATGAAATCAAAGGTTTCAAAGGCTTCACGAGATCCTTGATTGTCACGTGACTCACATCTTCCATTCTAGTTTGTTTTAGAAATGCTTTTGCTAAACTTGTGGTGAAATTTATAATTAAGTCTTTCAGTTTGAAATGTTTCTGTGTGAAGCTTGTTGCTCCGTTTTGCTTTATGCGTGCATCGTTACAACCATGGAGATCCTTGGGCTAGTAGCTTGAATTTGTTGGAATAGGCAAGCATGAAACATCGATGAAAGCTTGTGGCCGCCTTCTGTCGTTTGTAGTTAGTTGTCATTAGTGAGCTCTTAGAGTACTTCTTAGCAATATTCATCAAGAAACGTCTAATGCCTAGACAAACTGAACGGTTTACCACGTGAAATTGCGTCTGTAAATAATAAGTTAGCTCCAAATGAGATGGTTTTCCGAGTGAGGACTACTTGGTTGATCAGTTGAACTACAAGGCACGTCTTCACTCAAATGAGTGTATTACTAGGGTTGTCCATTCTTAACTAGCGTCCTTGAGGAGTGTTAAAAGAAGGTGGCATGTTGCAAAGGCAGCAATGTCTTTACTGCTGATGAAATGTCTTGAATGCAAGACGAGGATGTTTTTTATTAGTCCTAAGGAGCTGACCTTGTGGTCAGGCTTGAGACTTAAGGGTTTACTCTCTAACTCCAAAAGTTTTGGACTTATTGGCTATCAACTCTTATGGGATCAAACTCTTATTTGTCCAGATTATGTGGTTAATTCGGAACCTTAATGGAAATGATCAGTTTTCTTCTAAATCAGTTTGGCATGCCTTGAGGCCCTGTTCTCCCACCGTGCCTTGGGCAAAAATAGTTTGGTTCCCTTGCCATGGCACACGGTGGTCTTTCATTGAATGTCTTATTTTTTCGGGTCGCATGTCAACTAAAGATAGATTGGGGAGTTGGGGGATCCATCCAAGTGGATGTGTCTTGCTGTTTGTGCAATGGTCCAATGGAGTCTCACAGAGCTTCTCTTCTTTGCTTGTCCTTTTTCTTGCCAATTAAGTTTAGGGGCATTTCTAGGGTACACACGAATAATGTTAACAGGAGTGTGCTGAGCCTCGCAGAGGAGAGAGCTAGGGCTTGTTCTCATAAGGCTGGTAAGTCTGTCGAGCACGTTGTTTATAGGCTGTCCTTGGCTGCTTCCTGCTATTGGATTTGGAGCAAGCGAACTTCCGTGTTTTCCAACATTATCACAAAGTTGTAAGGGGTCTGATTGAAGGAGAGGTTTGATTCTAACCGTTTGCTTGCGCTTAGATGGAGAGTGTCTCCTAGGATTTTTGGTCTGCAGTTTTGTTGATTTGTTTGTATAGGTAGGGATTGTTTTTCCCCTGGCTGGCTTTCGTCATTGTATTCTATTTGTTTGTGCTCTATAAAATTTACCGTTTATCAAAAAAATCCTCTTATGAGGTCAGTCCATACATAGTGTTGCTTTGGTTTTACTTGGGCCTCCACTAGAAGACGGTGAATTGGCTTCCAAAAATTAGTCGTCGATTGGCTCGGACAAGGGTGCTTTTTATTCCTATATATAAAAAGACCTTTCGGGGGCATTCCAACATCAATCCCTTTGAGTAGTTTGTTTGTTTGTTTCATAGGGTTCCATAGTTTCTTTGGTTTGGTGGTCTTCTGATAGAGTTTTTTCCCTTTTATCCCCTAAACTATGTCCATTTTATCTACTTAATTCTTATACTATCAATTTGAAGATTTCATCCCCTCAACTAACATACCGTTACCTACTTAGTCCAATAGATAACGGAAGTTAGGAATTTGGATGAAAAATGTCATGTAAGGCCTGTTTAGGATCCTGTAGAGCAGATACTTGATTATAAGAGCCTTAGAGATAAAAATTAATTTTGACCCTTTAGGATAAAATGATTTAAAAAATAAGACATTTGCACCGGTTTCAATAGATTGAAAATTGGAGCACTTAATTTTTTAACCATATTATTTAGTATTTTAGTATATTATAAACCTTCTAAAAAAAATTAAATGCTCGAATTTTCAATCCGTTTGGAACGGTGCGAAAATCTTATTTTTCTGATCATATTATTCTAAAGAGTCATAATTAATTTTTATCTTTAGGGCTATCATAATTAAATATCTGCTTTTTATTTGGGACTCTTTAGAGCAAATACTAGATTATGAGAGCTTTAAAAACAAAATTAATTATAACCTTTTAGCATTAAATGATTAAAAAATAAGATCTTCGCACCGGTTCACACAAATTAAAAATTAGAGAGCTTAATTTTTAACCATATTTTTAATATATAAATAGCCTAAATTCTATATGAACTCAGCCTTTTTTAAAAATATATATGTATGTGTTAGTTCTATAAAATGCCACGTAAGATTCTAATATATGAACCTTGTGAAAAAAATTAAGTGTTCCAATTTTCAATCTATTTGAATTGATGTGAAGATCTTATTTTTCTGATATTTTATCATAAATGGTCATAATTAATTTTTATATCTGAGGCTCTCATAATCAAGTATCTATTCTACAGGGTCCCAAACAGGACCTTACTTGACATTTTCTGTCCAAATTTCTAATTTCTGTTATTTATTGGACTAAGTAAGTAACGGTATGATAGTTGAGGGGATGAAATCATCAAATTGATAGTTTAAAAACTAAATAGAGAAAATAGGCATAGTTTAGGGGATAAAAAGGGGAAAAAAAAAAACTCCTTCTGATATGGTCAGTTCTTTTTTCCAGTGACCAAAAAAGATTTGGTCAGTTCTCTTTGATTTTCATTTTTTCTTTGATCTTGACTTTATCGATATCAAAAAAAGAAAAAAGAAAAAAAAAAGAAAAAGGGCGGTGCAATTTCAGATATTCTAGAGATCCGCATATAAAATGCACATGGAAGTGGGAAGATTCCAGCATTTGTAAATTAATTAATACTCCAGGAATGACATTTCACATTTTTTCGCCACGAACACCGGGAAAAGGAGAAATAATTTAGAACCAGTCAAAGCTTAATTAGGCGCCCAAAATATTAAAATCAGCTGAAACATAAAAAATTAAATGCTAATTATTCTCTTACCTTGGCCTTTGAGCTAGTTTGTTGATCAACTTCTTCTTTTCCAGTAAGATCTCATACAAAAATTAAACTATGACAAACCAACCTCAACAACCAACGGTTGTGGCTCGGAATATTGTAGGGCTGATAAACAAACCGAAAAGTTGATGATTTGCTCAAGTTTAGTTTGAAAACTTAACAAGTTTTAAAAAATTGTTCGAACTTGACTTCTTTATGAGATGAACGTATCCTAAAACAAGCTTTAGTCAAGCTGATCGCAATTAGGTCTCGAGTAGCTTTAAGCTGAACTTGCCGAACAGTAATTTCTTCGAGCTTAAGGAACTTCAAAAAGATATTCAAGATTAGTTTGCTTATGTAACAAACCGATCTCAAACGAACTTTTAATGAACGAACACGAGCTTGAACTCTAACGGTTTGGTTCTTTTTTCAGCCCATCGAAATCCTAAGAGGTTGGCCTAGTGGTTAAGTGTTTCACCCTATGAATTCTAAAAAAACCCCTACGGGTATCAGATCAATTGAGCTATTTTTTTGCAGGACCCATAAAAAATATTTGAAAAATAATGACTGATTTGAATCATTTTTGAACGAAAAAAATGGTCCCACAAAATGTAAAAAATATAATTTGATTTCTCTGCCAAACGGGGATTTTAGGAAGCTCAAGGAAGGAGCCCCCAAAACACCTAAAACGGTGCCGTTTGTGGACTCAGCACATGCTGTGGTCCCTTTGGCACAGCAGAATCCAAAGCTTCGACTGAAATTGCAAAAACATCTAAATGCGTTTATCTGTCTTTTAAGTTATGTTATAAAGTAATTTTCTTAATCTATAAGATTTCAATTTTAAGCGCATCACAACTTTTTTATAATACAAAATTTGTGCGCTATAAAACATATATAAGTGACTCTACAACTTCGATAATTTGATTTAAATGGAGGTTTTTGCAGTCTCGATGGCATAAAATGCTCAAATGACCTACCCAAATTTGCAAACAACAAATTAAGAAAGAAAGAAAGAAAGAAAGAAAGTAATAGTACAAATTAAAAAAGAAAGAATGTAATACATTACCTTTAATTCATAAGTACTTATTTTAATTAATTGAACACACTCCAAAAGGGTTGTCCCGTTCTGCTAGTTTATGAGATTCAATATTTTTCTTTTAACAAAAGGGTTCAAACTTTACTCAACTAATCCGTGTATCGATGTATATACCATAATCAAAAGTGAAAGAAGCCAAAAGGCCTTTGGTTGGCCCAACAGGATCAGGATTGCAAAGTGTTAGAAGAAAGTAGGTCATGATTTTCAACTATCTCCAAAGCGTTAATTTAACTATTCTAACAATACTGACTGTCGTCGATAAAAATAAAAATAAAAGAGCGAAGAATTATCTTGACTTTGATTAATCAGGACAAAATTTTCAAACAAGAAAAAATAAATGAAACATTACTAATGGGGTTGGCCTCCTTGAGATGTACATTGAATAAACCTATGCTTTTAGATCAATTGTGGTCTAAAGTATCTACAAACCCATGTATATATCATGATCAAATCATTAGGCGGATAAAAAAATACCTAAGAATATCTACAGTCAAGAATGATTGGAATTCGCCATATAAAACTATAAGGTCAAAGAGCAGCCATGTGAGCTTCAATCAAAAGCTTCAATTAGATGATTCAAATTTAATGAAAAAATATTATTAGAAGTAGAAGCCATAGTCTCATACATAGATGTAGAATATTTTGCGTTTACCTTCACATAGCAACAACCGCCACATATATATCAAATGTTGGGAGAATCCTATGGTGTACACACCTCCAAAAGTTTTCCAAAAACGCTCGTAATAGACATAAAAAATACGCGTACCCTTCTCCAAAACTACTCGAACCATTCTCTAAAACTACTGTACATATACTTCCGAAGAACACCTCTTTCGTAAATAACCAAAAACATTCGTAACATATATACATGCACCAAAGTTACGCATAACATACGTGCTTTCTCATGGTTAAGTCAGAACTTCGGAATAAACTCTCGTTGTCCTTTTCCTTCTCGCCCGGACAGGTAATTAATCGGGTTGTTCAGGAGTTCGTTGCTTGCATTGGGTTATGTGTTTTTTTGGTTCTCTCAACACAAATGAAATCTCTGAACTAGCTAACTCGTGGCGCCCTTAATTATTAGTATTAATCTAGACCAGAGTTCTATAGAGTGTTAGTTAATTCTTTATTATGATTCAGTTTGCTTGTCTCCATTTGTGGGCGTCTAATACGGTACTTAATTACTCTTCATTGTTTTATTCTTCTTTTCCTTGATCTTTGGCTTTACTACTGATCAACAAAAGAAGAAAGCAAATTATAAAAAGCGCGGTGCAATTTCAAATAAGTATCATGCACAGAAATGCGTTAAAAATGAAAACATCGCAGGAGAAACCTGGCCGGCCGGCCCGCGAAATTATGCACATGCAAGTTTCATTTTATGGGAAGAGCTAACTCTATTCGAGAAATTGTATTATTATTAATAATAATAAGTCTTTGGTCATATTTTATGACATGTTCCAGGAGCTAGTGACATTTCACAATTTTTTTCTGTTCTGCCACAAACACCGGCGGCAGAAGGAGAAGTACTTTTTGTAGCTAGCAGTCAAAGCTAGCGTAAGATCCGTAGAAACATACTGTAGAATATACAAGGATCAAATGCTAGCTAGCTCGTAGCCTAGTAGTATTCTCTTACGTACCTCGGTCTCGATGCCGGCCGGCTTGTTGATCATCTTTTTCTTTTCCTGTAAGATCCCTCGTACGTACAAAAGTTCAAGTATGCATGACAAATTAACCAACGGTTGAGGCTTGGAATCCCAAGAGGTTGGCTGTTGGCCCAGTGATTAAAATTTGGGACATAAGAATTTGCTCGATCTCTCTAGGTTTTAGGATTTGAACCTTCTAGCTAGCTAGTAGGTGATACCAATGATGTGGGGATTTAATTCAATGCGCCTTCTCAGATGCCATTATCAACAAACTCACATAAAATGAAAGAATTTTATATATATATATATATATATATATATATATATATATATATATATATATATATATATATATATAGGGATATTATTGCAGATAAAAATATGCGATCAATCTCACCAACAAACAAAAAAACTCTCAAGATCTTACATGCATGCCATGAATCACAGAAAACACACCACACACACACAGAGAGAGGTAGGTAGGTTCGGTAACTGCTTAATCCTCATAAGCCGCACCAATTCACTAGAATCGATGGAGGAAACCCTCTTGGTCTCTCTCTATAAGCAACATCAGCTTTTCTCTGAAGAATATGATGTTATTAATCCTAAAAATTTGATTTAGGGCTTAAACATAAGTTCCTCCGCGACCCGACTGTCAGCACCGTTTTTGGCCACGGGCCAAACCGTATTTACAGCAAACCCTCAACAACTGCTCAGGACCCAACGGTCTGGACTATCCTCAAAACTGTCCGAACCAAGGCTCCGTTTGTTTAGGCGTAAAATATTTTCCTTGAAAATACTTATTTTTTGGTGTTTGCAAAAAACAGGAAAATATTTTATCAGGTAAAACATTTTACTTCATCTGGTTGAAAATGTTTTCTTCTTCAAAAGATGGGAAGCCATTTTCCGAACTTGGCTTCGTTGCTTGACAAATAATTACGTTACTTTACTAAGCATCCCCGCAGCTCCAATCTTATCCACCTATGACCCAACTCTGTGCTTTCTCATCAAAGATGACAAGATATGTATGTAATACATACGTACATACAGATATATACGTACATGCATGCATTATTTTATAATTATCAACCAAACACCGAAAAATATAAACGAAACTTTGGTTTTCTGCAAAATTATTTTACTTGAAAAAACTTTTACATCAAAAAACATTTTACTTTGAAATTGGCTTTTGCAACCCCAACAAGAATTACCTTGCCTATCAAAAAAACAAGAATTACCTTCACTCGTATTAATTGGGATAAATTTTGGAACCCTAAAAAAAAAAAAAAAAAAAACTATCATTAATGGGGTTGGCCACCTTAAGATGTACATTACATTGGATAAACCTATGCTTTTAGACCAATAGTGGTCTAAAGCATCTACAAACCTAAGGATTTATTGTCAAGAATGATTGGTATTTGCCATATAAAAGTTAGGTCAAAGGGCAGCCATGTGAGCTTCAATCAGATGATTCTAATTTGATGCCAAAATATTATTAGAAGGAGAAAATCCTTTTAACGGCGGAGCTGTGAATAGTTATTTACGGAGCCAATCGCGACCGTCCAAAAGTGTTTTGGACGGTCGGGATGCTAATGAAACTTTTCAAGAGTTACATTACAATCTGAACCGTCCGGAACACTTTTGGACTATTACAATTTATTGCTGCTGTAGAGAACTTGTTCACGGCAAATAAGTTTCTCTCTATTAGCAAGAGGCGATTGAATCTGTTGCGTTTACCTGAACATGGCAACAACCGCCATATATTTTATTAGCAAAAAAGATAACCGCCACATATATTAAATTACCGCCATATATATTAGTATTAGCAAAAATATTATTTGGGTTTTTATTGTTTGATCCATTAATTCACGGCTATTTTGTTGGGAAAACCATGTGAGGGGGTGAGTCTGGAGACAACGTGGGAATTATAGAACGAATTCCAGAGAATTTTTTCACGTTGGCTGTGAATAAAACTGGGATAAATATATGAGGGATCACATGGGCAGTTGATGCCTTTGATGGGTCTGAGCACCCTTATTTAAGCACTGAATCGAAAAATACAGTACTCATCTTCTTCATCATTGTGTTTTGATATATTGGCCGAGTAAGAAAAATGTCGAAAAACGGCATTCTTGCAATGTTGATCATCCTTTCCATCTGCAATGTTTTCATCAATGTGGACGCGTTCACGGCTTCTGGCTGGCAGAGTGCTCATGCTACTTTCTATGGAGGCAGTGACGCCTCTGGAACGATGGGTATGTAGCTTGTATAGTTATAATTTCCACTTTTCATGTTCTTGCTGTTTAAAAAAAAAAATTTTGAAAGTAGAAGGAATCGAAGTAATGTAGAGTTGAGTTTCTGGGGTAATTTCTTTTGGTACTTATGAAATGACTTGGTTGGAAACAGCTGGAGCTTGTGGGTACGGTAACACCTATACAACTGGCTATGGAGTAGCGACTGCAGCTTTGAGCACTGCATTGTTCAATGGAGGGGCATCATGTGGGCAATGCTACAGGATTGTTTGTGATTATAGCGCGGATACACAATTTTGTATTAAAGGAACATCGATTACAGTCACCGCGAGTGACTTTTGCCCACCTAATTGGTCTGAACCAAGCGACAATGGAGGGTGGTGCAATCCTCCCCGCCAGCATTTCGACATGAGTGAACCTGCTTGGTTAAATATTGGGATTTACGTTGGTGGGATCGTGCCAGTATTGTACCAAAGGTCTTAATATTCTCCAACCTCTTTTCTCTCTTGCAGTATATACATACAGAGTAATGCCACATAATATAGAGTTTCATATAGACTGGTGTGACATTTCGTCGTTCTTAGGGATCATGTTTTGGATACCATATGAGTTGTGATTACTGCATATCTGGTTGGGTCATTCCATTAGTCTACTGCGAGCAATTCACATGGTATCCAAAACTTGGTCACCAGATATTTTATTGTCAATATCGCATCGTTGGATATATGAAAATATTATATATATATGTGCTTGTGGCTTATGGCTTTGGTCTTTGTGTGTGGATGCAGGGTCCCATGCAAGAAACATGGTGGAGTTAGATTCACAATCAATGGCAATGACTGGTTTCTTCTCGTATTGATAACCAATGTGGGTGGGGCTGGATCTATTCAATCTGTACAAATCAAAGGCTCAAATACTAATTGGATGACCATGACATGTAACTGGGGAGTAAACTGGCAATCCAGTGCCTATCTCGTTGGCCAATCTATCTCTTTTAGGGTCACAACATCTGATGGAGAAGTCCAAATATTTCCAAACATTGCACCTTCAAATTGGTGTATTGGCCAGACCTTCTCTAGCCTAGTTCAGTTCTACTGAAACTTCCATTTCGGGTTTCAGGATTGAGGAGGGTTTGTGATTTCTGTTGCTGGAGCGTGCTTTTTTTTAATTTTAAGCAGCCCGCCAATTTTTTTTTTTTTTTTTGTACGTATTTACACCATTTGTTGGGAATAAGGAAGATAAAAGAATAAAGTTGATGGTTGAGACTGGTTGAACGCATGAATTTGCAAAGTAGACAAATGGTTTTGGACACCCCAAATTGAAAAAATGAATATACAGAATGGGGAAAAAGGATTAACAGTGGTGATGTCTTCTGACATGGCAATCGCATCTCGTTAGGGAATAGATACCCTGCAGCTAGCAGCTGAGTACGATGATGGAGGTTGGGAAAGGATTCCAGGCTACGCCAGGGGAAAGGGTGGTGGAAGAGGTTGTAACTT
This sequence comes from Rhododendron vialii, assembly GCF_030253575.1. Classification (NCBI taxonomy): domain Eukaryota; kingdom Viridiplantae; phylum Streptophyta; class Magnoliopsida; order Ericales; family Ericaceae; genus Rhododendron; species Rhododendron vialii. Next base: position 41,118,742 of record NC_080563.1, on the reverse strand, counting down.
CCGTGGGGATGGAAGAGGAGGATACAACAAAGAAGCTCCCTTTCAAGTCCGTGGTGTTGCTTCAAATTGATTATTCCAAATTGCCTGCATGCGCCAGAATTGAAAACTCCTTTCTATCGATGACAAAAAAGTACTCCACACCCGGTGCCTGGAACTGTTCTTGGAATTGCTTGCAAACTGCTCATAGGATTTCCAAATGCAGAATGGTCATGGTTTTAGATCTAATGGTCCGATACATGCAGCTGCTGGAGGCACTTAACTAGCAAGGCCCTTTTAGACATAATGCAGCGTTTCCGCTTTATCATGGTTGAATGTCCGTCTTTGTTTTAAAATTTTACTTGGAGGAAGTTAGTGTAGACCAAATTTGCAATTTTGAAACTGCAAAGGTGGGTTGATATGCTCAATCAACTTAATTGTTCTTGTTTAGTGAGAGGCACTTTCTTTCATTTGTATCTTGCTTACTGAATTTTTTGAGGTCTACCGCATTTGTGTGTGCCATGAAATGTGTAGATTAGCATAGAAGTAGCTTGATTACCAGTTTCGAAGGAGTTTTTTTATTTTTGGTAAGTAGTTTCGAAGGAGTTGTGTAACAACTAGTGTAGACTCGCATCTTCTATTCCAGTTTGTTTAACAAACACTTCTGCCAAACTTCTTGTGTTGAAATTTATAATCAAGTCTTTCATTTGAAATGTTCCGTGTGAAGCTAGGAGCATCACTATAGCCATGGGAGATCCTTGGGCTAGTAGAAAGAACTTGTGGGAATAGGCAAAGCATGAAACATCAATGATAGCTTTTGACCTCCTCCTGTCGCCATAGGTAGTTGTCATTGCGGTTTTCATTTAACGAGCTTTTATTTGACTCTTAGCAAGATCCTTCAAGAAACGTAAATAATGCTGGACAAGCAGAAAGGTTTACCTCATAAAATTGCCAGATTGCTAAGATAGCTTTTCTAGTGAGAACCACTTGGTTAATCAGTTGAGAGACAAGGTCCCGCCTTCGCTCAAATGAGTGTATTTGTGATCAAAGTCCACCTGATCAATTAGTTGTGAGACAAGTTAATCTCACCTTACCCTAGAGCCTGGAGTTGGAACCTGTCATGTGCGTGATACTCCAATCACCACCAAGTGGCCAGTGGTGAGTTCATTATTTGGAATTTTTTCGATCAAAGCTTGTGTTCACGTTTTCGTAGCCAATTAGTCGGGCCATATCTACTCTTTAGAACTTATAGCACGCTTTGTTTCCAACGTAGGTGCATTGGAGTCTTCCATAGCTGGGTGTGTGGTGTTAAAAGGCAATGGTTCTTAACCGGTATCTGGAGTTGCTTATTTACGTATCAATTAATGTACAAAAAATTAAAAATGTTGTAAGTCAATTAATGTACATGGAAAGAGGCATCAGAAAAGGAGGAAGGACTGATCATCGGGGGTATTAAGGTGGGAGCCAACGGTGATGTCTCATCTGCAAATTTGCAGATGACACTATGATATTTTGCAATAATAAAATTGATGAAATGCTTAATATCAAAAAAGATTGTCCATTTGGAAAAGAAGATATGTATCTGTGGGGGAAGATTAACTTTGGTGAAATCTACTTTGAGCAGTCTGCCCATTTACTACATGTCCCTGTATAAGATGCCCTCAGCAGTGAGCAGTGGCAAAAGCAACTGAAAAGGTGCCAAGCCAGTTTCTATGGGGAGATACCATACAGAGGAAAAAACTGCATATGGTAAAATGGGAAAACATGGCAAAAAGAAGAAAGTTTGGAGGGTTGGGTTTCAAAAGACTGGTGCAACACAACTCTGCGATGTTGGCCAGATGGTGGTGGAGATACAGTACAGAAAGGGATGCTTTGTGGGTAAAGGTGTCATTCAAGGCACATACAATCTGGGGAACGACAACAGGCTACCACAACGACTACCACAATTTCCAATGTTTGGATGACAACTCTGTTTTTGGTGAATTGATACATCAATGTTTCAAGATCAAGGTGAATGATGGTAAGCTAACAAGATTCCCTAGAACTCTATGTCTTGTCAACACAAAAGGAGGCAAAGGTGAGCGAGATAGCAGAGGAGAATGGGGTGGGAGGTTGGAACTTGATATTACAAGGAACCTATTTGTTTGGAAGAGAGATCAGTAGCAAAGTTTATACCAAAGACTGAATGGGTTTCAGCTTTCAAGGGCTAGGGAGGATGTATTGTGCTACAATGGGCTTGGGATCCCAAGCTTTATTTCTCTGTAAATCAGCATATCAGATAAGGGAGGAAGGTAGCCATCAATTGAATCCTCAAATTTCTGTAGTGTGGAGAAACATGTGTCCACCTAAGGTGGAAATTTTCACTTTGGCAAGCTTTACGGAATGGTATACCAACTAAATCAGCATCGGTTGGAAGGGGTATTATTGTTTAGAATGAAGGTGGGAATGATCTGAGTATCTTTCGCTCTGAATCAACTGAAACCGCAAACCATCTGCTGCTACATTGTATTTTTACATGGAAAATATGGTCAACCTAAAGTTGTAGCTCACATGGGTATTTGGTTCTACAAACCCATTCTCAAACCATGAAAAGGCATGTTGGGACATTAGCTTTTTACTGTATTTCTTCCTCATTCAACTTGCCTGTTGGATGTGTTCTCTTTTCCATTTGGTGATACGCTAGTGTATCCCATTCCGGGATTACCTCTAGCGTTGATACTAGCATTTTTTTCTCCGCTTTTCTTCCTCGATGCCCTTGCCGAGTTTAATAAAATTTTCATTTGCCGATAAAAAAAGAAGCTAAGTTTGCTCTTTAGGGAGGTTGATGTACTTGTTCTGTGGGATATTTGATACTTCGAAATCATCTCTTTTTTCATCCTTGTCTTTCTCGCCTCCGCGTGGCTATGTGTTTGGAAATTCTCTACTTCTCTCAACACAAGTGAAATGCTCCTTAAACTTGCTCGTGCTGCCCCTGTAACCAATGGAGAGCAGAGTTCCAAAAGTCCATGCGTTGAATGTCTTGCTTGCCTCGTTTTGCAGTCTTCTTATACGATTGGTTCTCTCTATCTTTCTTCTTTTTCTTGATTTCGGCTTCACTAATCAACAAGATTTTCTTTTAAAGCTGCAGTGCAATTCCAAATGTTCTTTTTTCCTAATAACTGGATGTCCGGACCAGCTTGCTCACACCTCGACCAATTCCAAAATGTTACAAAATGGCCATCTAATAATGAAAAAATCTCCGGAGAAACCCACGTTAATATGCACATGGAAGTTCCATTTTTTGGGAAAGATTCGAGCACTGGTAATAATAACCAACTTTTGTCATACTTTATGAATTATTCCAGGACTGACATCTCACATTTTCCTGCCACAAACACCGGGAAAAGGAGAAGCTTTCGAACCATTCAATGCTTAATTCAGTACCAAAATATTAGAAAATCCGTTGACATATGGAGATCAAATGCATTATTCTCTTACCTTGGCCTTTAATCCCGCTTGTTGATCAAGTTTTTCATTTTCAGTAAGACCTCATAAAAAAAAATTAAAATATGAAAAACCAAAGGTTGGGGCTCGGTGGTTAAGATTTGGGACTTAGCGATTTGCTTCCTCTTACATCTCAGGTTCAAACCTCTCCTAAGTGCTATCAATTCTACGGGCCAGTTCAACCCTGCATTTAATTGAGCTCCCACCAGTGAAATAGGAAATTGCTTGATGCCAACTAAGGAAACACCCATTTGAACGAGCTCGCACACCTAAAGAGCCAAGCTCAAAACACCTATAGAGACAAGAGCTCAAACCTAAAGAACGCAAAACAAAACAAACCTTACCACCACACCTGACCGAAAAAGATAAAGCCAATAAACCAAAACCTACACACTCAAAGCCAAAAAAAATCAACCCTAAAGATCCAACCACTTCAATCGACCTTATGAAAGATTTCATTATATATTTTGTTTGGGTCTCGGATTGACACATGATTGTTCTTAGCTTAGTTAAGGGATTTGATGCCATCATATCATTGTTCCTTTTAGTCTTTGTAACAATTTCAAATATTAATAAATTTTCTTTTGCCGTTCAAAAAAAATAAAGAAAGGGGAAATTGTTCCCCGAGAATATCAACCAAGATGAGCATAAACTGACCCGAACACCCTCAGCTATCTCTCAAATAAAAAAAAACTATAGTTAGTTAGTTATGGTGGTTTGCTATAGTTTTCAGTTCAGTCAAAAAAGGAATCTTTTCGGTTATAGTTAGTTAATGAGTGGATCTGGTTTTCCTTGTGATTAAAAAAGGGCCAGTATTCTTTCGTCGAGGTTCGAGATCAATTTTGTAATCAACATGAATTAATAATAATAATACAGAGATACGTATACCCTCTTTCTCTCTCTTCTCAATCATTCTTCGATTCAGTAAAATCCAATCTAATTCCCTGGGTTTCTCTCAAATCTGTTTTCTATATGGTATCAGAGTGGCATCTATTCCACCCCACATTTTAAAAATAGATAATCCGCACTCCACGATGACAGACTAGCAAAGAAGTTGCACGATGATAGCCCAAAAATAAGATGTACATGACAAACCTCAAGCATGGCTGCACATAAGGGAGAATGTTAAGGAAATATAGTCTGCATTGGTTGGGAGTGGTGGGTGATCATTTAATATAATGTTGAGACCTCTCCACCTAATAGCTTAAACTTTTGGGTTAAATATAAATATCGTAACTCATCCACATTTACAAATAACAAAGAAAGAATGTAAATGAAAAATGAAAGAATCACCTTCACTGGGATTAATTAGTCGGGGCAAAGTTTCACACCCTAAAAAAACACAACAATTATAAATGGGGTTGGCCTCCTTAAGATGTACTACATTGGATAAACCTTGGTTTGAGATCAATAATGGTTTAAAGTATTCATGAGCGTGTTTGCGATAAATGTTGAAATAGAATTTAAATTTTAGATTCAAATTCTGCTGCAGTTTGCAGATTCAAGAATTCAGATTTTAGTAAAAGTTAAGAAACATGTTTGTTACCCAAATTCAGCTTTGGATTTTTGAGAATTTCACTCCCTTTTTAGCTTTTCAAAATCCGGGAATCCATTATCTAGAATTTTTTGACAAACACTCTAAATTGATTTTGAAAAGCAAGAATCTAAAAATCTGCAAAAAATAAAAAAAATAAAAAAATTCTTGCAAACACGCACAAACTCCCCTCGCCGGTATCAGCATTAGGCATATTTAAAAAAAAAACTACGGTGAAGAATGATTGGAAGTTGCTATATATTTCTAAGGTCAAAGTTTAGCCATGTGAGTTTCAATCAGATGATTCTGATCTGAAGCCAAAAATATTACTAACTGGTGAGGGTGAAAAAGAAACAGTTTGGGTCTTATTGTTTGATCCAATTCACGGCTCCTCTGTTGAGCAAACCATGTGAGTGGAGTGAACGTGAGAATTACAAATGAATTTTAGAGAATTTCTTGAGGGTGGCTGTGACAAAAAATGGGACAAAGATATGAGGGATTAGGATCTGACCCTTATTTAAGACACACTCTCTGTGTTTAGAAAAACCACTCAACGAAAACAAAGTTCCCATTTTCTTCCTCGTCTGGCTTCTGCAACTGGAAGAGGAAGAAAAATGGCAAAAAACAGCATTCTTGCTCTGGTGATCATTTCCATTTGCCACAGTTTCATCAATGCGGACGCGTTCACGGCTTCTAGCTGGTATAGTGCTCATGCTACTTTCTATGGGGGCAGCGACGCCTCTGGAACAATGGGTATGTAACTTGTACAATTCTAATTTCCACATTCATGATCTTGTTTGTTTTTAAATTTTTTTTTTTTTTTTGAAGTGAAACGAATCGAAGCAATGCATAGTTGAGTTTTTGGAGTGATTTTTTTGTACTTACGAAATGACTTGGTTGGAAACAGCTGGAGCTTGTGGGTATGGTAACACATATACGACTGGCTATGGGGTAGCAACTACAGCTTTGAGCACTGCATTGTTCAACGGAGGGGCTTCATGTGGGCAATGCTATAGGATTGTTTGTGATTATTCCTTGGACCCACAATTTTGTATTAAAGATAAGGAGATTACTGTCACTGCGAGTGACTTTTGCCCGCCTAACTGGTCCGAACCAAGTGACAATGGAGGGTGGTGCAATCCTCCCCTCCAGCATTTCGACATGAGTGAACCTGCTTGGTTAAATATTGGGATTTATGTTGGTGGGATCGTTCCAGTATTGTACCAAAGGTCTTAATGTTCTCCAACCTCTTTCTCTTTTTCTTTTTTCTTTTTTACGGCTTTCTCTCTTACATGCTATCTATAGAAGTTCAATATACAATGGCGTCACATTTTGTGGTTTGAAGAGAAACAATCCCGACTTGTTGGGTTCAAAAAGGCTAGTATCATATTGCAGTGAATCATTAGTAAGTGGAGAAAGATCCATAGGCTGCAAAACCTCTTCGCTACTCCCTCCAGTCCTAACTGGTTGTCCACCATACTTTTACGTGCAATTTTTGAACCAAAATATAAGGTACTTTTGTGCATAATTTTTAAAATTTATTGACACCAAATTAAAGATGATTTGGTGTCAACAAATTCAAAAAATTATGCACGAAAGTACCTTATATTTTTTGGTTCGAAAATTGCATGTAAAAATATGGTAGACAGCCATACAGAAACGGAGGAAGTATTTTGTAGTGCACTTAAAATTGCACAATCATCCGTTGAGGTTGACGTTACCACATATCATGTATTTGGAGTGCATAGGGAACAAAGGGACAACAAGCTAGGCTTTGGGGAATTTGGCTTTCTGTATGCAAATTATATTTTTCAATTAATTTCCATATAAATGGGGATTGAGGGGGCCATGGCCCACCAAACTTATAAAATTTTACTTGGACCCCATGGTTCGTTCAGTATTACTGGATTTGGCCCCTCAAAAATCTTACACCAAACCCTCCAAAGTTCTTAATTTTTCATCTGAATCGTTTTGTTCTTTGGCTGTAGGAAGTACACTTATAGTAGTTGGCCACAGTGAGTTGAAAATTTTTTGCTGCCCTTATAATTTTTTTATGTATCCACCTCTCCGTAGAATGTAACACATATGAATAATACTTGACCATGATTTGAATACCACGTGAGTTGTCATTACCACATTGGTAAAAAACATGACAGGTGGGGTCATTCCATTAATGCATTATGGGCAATTCACATGGTATTCAAAACTTTGTCACTGGATATTGTCACCATAACATATGTAATCTTGTGGCTTACGGCTTTCGTCTTTGTGTGTGGTTGCAGGGTCCCATGCGTGAAACATGGTGGAGTTAGATTCACAATCAATGGCAATGAGTGGTGGAACACTGTCTTAATAACCAATGTGGCTGAGGCTGGATCTATTCAGTCCGTATCAATCAAAGGCTCAAACACTGATTGGATGACCATGTCATGGAACTGGGGCGCAAATTGGGTATCCAGTGCCGTTCTCGTTGGCCAGTCTATCTCCTTTATGGTCACAGCATCTGATGGAGAAGTCCAAACGTTTACCAACATTGCGCCTTCAAACTGGGAATTTGGCCAGACCTTCTCTAGCCTAGTTCAGTTCTAAAGTTGGAAATGTCGTTTCAGGGTTCCGGTTGAGGGTTTGTGGTATCTGGTGCTGTAGCGTGCTTTTTTGTTTTATAGAAGCAGCTCGCCATTCTTTTCTTGAGCTAAACAAAGGCCCTGTGTCGATAGACCTGGTATATATTTAGATGAAAGAATTTGGCACCTTCACTCGGTGATAGTATATCACAGTTGGATGTGATAATTGACACAGGGGTATGTCATTGAGTTTGAGTACTTCATCATGATGGATTTGGAAAGACTATTTGTATTTTTGATAAGCAATTTGGAATGACTATATACTGAATGAGATCCTTGATCGATTGTCAAGTTACTCACATCTTCCATTCCAGTTTGTTTAACAAACGCTACAACCAAACTTCTTGTGGTCAAATTTATAATCAAGTACTCTTTCATTTGAAATGTTTCCATGGAAAGCTCATTGCTCCATTGTGTTTTCTATGCGCATCACTAGAGCCATGGTAGATCCTTGGGCTATTAGCAAGAACTCGAGAGAATAGGAAAAGCAAGAAACATCGTTGATAGATTTCGGCCTCCTCCTGTCGCCACAGGTAATTGTCATTGCAATCGAAAATCTGGTGAGCTTTTTGTATTACTTGTTAGCAAGAAATGTCTCACGCTGGACAAGCAGAAATGGTTACTGCTTGCTACAGTAAAGGCAAACAAATGAACAGAAAAGGGGAGGGCGCGGAGGGCATCAATTCTTTTAACGAGCAATGTCAGAAGCATCTCTCGTCATGGAAAAGTGTTCGTGCTGTTAACAGATGTAATTGCAACACATATCTTTATTTACGGTTGAAAATTTTAGATTGTGCGCCGCCAAGAGCACAGTAGCTGCATTTCAGTGTTCGATTGTGATTGTAGAATGCATTTATAAAAACAGGGGAATTCAAATTTTGGTTTTCCCATTTAAAACAGGGAAATGCAAGTGTCAAAAGAAGCACAAATGTTGAAACAAAAAGTTTACGAACACAACTTAAAGACACAATTCTTGATACAATTGTACCCGAAGACGTTCGATGAATGTGGGTTGATATGCATCAAAGCACTAGGGACACAGTTGTGTTTTAAAATTTTGTTCCTAGCGTTAATGTTCGTGTCAAAAAGGTAGCAACATCCTTATTGCTGAAAGTTGATGAATGTCTTGGCTGCTGTTTAGTCTATAAATTAAATGACCTTTTTGTGCATACTAAATCAGAGAGAGAGAGAGAGAGAGAGAGAGAGAGAGAGAGAGAGAGAGAGAGAGAGAGAGATATATATATATATATATATATATATATATATTATTTATTTTTGTGAGAAAGTCCACCGGGCAGCCAAATGTGCTGCCAATTTTGGCAAAGCCATTTGAGCTCCAATATTTGGCATCAAGTTTGGTGTTATCAAATGTTGACACATTAGCTTCAACCACCAAGGAACACAATCTGCCGGGCAAAAACCAGTCCTCGCCCCAATCCCCAAATGAGACCAATAAACAGTCAACAGAAACTTCCCACGCCAAATCCCAAAAATTGATTCCACGCCAAGACCGAAGAACACATGAAGGATTTCATCATTTTCTTTTATTGTTCAACCGAAAGCACGATTTACTTAAAAAAAAAAAAAAAACCAAAAACACGAGTTAAACCTGTGGCTGTGGTGCTACCTAAATGGCATTGCAATGGTGGAGCAACACTGCCAATTTTTATTTTTATTTTTTGTGGCAAAATGACTCTGTAGACAACTAAAAACTGACTTTAGCAATACCATTTTGGCATGTATAGCTACGTTGACTTGCTCTTAGAAGCTTAAAACGACCTAAGATCAAGCATTCTTTTAATGAGAGTCTATCATTTCTGAAAAGACTAAAACTTACTCACATACTCACGTACATGTAGAGCTCCCACACACAATACTATCATCCTCACAATGGTGTGTGAGGCCTCCGCTTGGATGTAAATATGAGCGCAATTGCATTCGTCCATTTCGGCAATTAATGGTTGAGATATGTTTTTAAAATTTTTAAACTGGTCAATACCATGTATCAAAGCCATAAGGCATTACAGAATTTATTACAAGATAAAGAAGTGAACCAAAACTACCACAACTTAGACAATGGCACCTACTACAAGCAAATGCAGGACTCTACAAGGACACCCAGCTCAAACCCTAAAATATGCACATATGAAATCTGAAACACGGATCAACTATTCCAAAGTGCCACACTTGCGTGTTCATGAACCGAAACCCAGAAACTAGTACGCTAGGCAAACCCCCACTAGCACGATAGGCTTTGGCCGCGAGAAGCAAACACAAGCAAGCTGCCAAACAACCACATTGGGGCGAAACCTCGCAGCCACGGTTGGCAGGATGCAATCCGAGAAGTGCACACAACCGGGAACCAAACACATGGCAACAAAAAACTACTAAATTATTTACCCACCACCCCTATCCACCGGATTTGAGGAAACCAGCTAGGAACAACTCCACAACGGGAGAAATTAACCAAAAAATAACTAAAACTAAAAAATAACTTTTACCAGTAAAAATTAATTTTTAATCTAGATAGTCCAAAATACTTTTGGATATACTTTTGGGTATTTTAGACGCTCGCAATTGACCTCCGTAAAAACTTATTTACGGAACCCTTCGTAAAAATTAAGTTTTTCTATTATTGAGAAACCCACGTTAATATGCACATGGAAGTTTCATTTGATGAATCAATCTAGGAATGACATTTCAGATTTTCCCGCCACGTACTAACATCGGGAAGAGGAGACGTTGTAGTACGAGTCGATGCTTATTTTTTTAAGTACTCCTACTATTTTTTATTTGACCCTAGTCAATGCTTAATTAGGCGCCGAAATCTTTGAAAAATCCATTGAAACATTACAGGTTTCATGGTCCCAAGTACTTGAAATCACGAAAACATGGTAAAGAGCAATTAATAATGACCAAAACATGGCCTTTTTTTTTTGGTGTTAATGACATGGTTGGCCATTTTGCCCTCATACGACTTCGGGTATACTCCATTTTTAAACTTGCCCTTTGTTTTAAACGGACTTGCTCCCATAACTCTTTTAAACGAGAAAGTTATCATTTCATGGGCCACTTCGTGTCTCCATGTTTGGATTTGTCCTTTATAAAGTTATCATTTCATGGGCCACTTTGTGCCTCCATGTTTGGATCTACCCTTTATATTAGATGGACTTACTTCCATAACGTGATGAACTTGTTTCTAGGCATGATTTGCCCTTTATAGTAGATGAATATGCATATTGTTGTACTTCATCAACTAGTTTCTTATTTTTGTGAGACTAAAGGCCTGTACATGCTTAAGAGCGTTATCATTACATGAGCCCATTTTGCTTCACCATTTTTGGACTTGCCCTTTTTATTTTGTGAGACTCGCACCCCAAAAGACCCGCACATGCCTCGGAGAATAATAATTCTGTAGGCCTAGTTTGAGTATCCATTTTTAGACTTGCCATTTTTATTAGATGGACTTGGTTTCATACCTTCATTAATTTACTTTTGTTTTTTTGACTTGAACTCCAAAATAAGGGCAAAATGGTCTAGACAAGTAATGGTACCAAGTACTCATCAGTAATTACAGGAATGCCAATTTTTATTTTTATTTTTTGTAATATCAAAACTTTAGACAATTGGTTGGAACCTTGCCAACTATTCATGGATGTCGATCTTTTGGGATTTTGGGGTGGCAAATGATTGTCGAGCGTTTAGGGTGCCAACATAGTTGGGATATCATTCACTTGTTGTGATGTCCTTTATCCCCTTTTCCTCGGATTGTACTGTTCTCTTTAATATTAATAAAATTGCTTTCGCTTTTCAAAAGAAAAACTTTAGACAATTAAATGGTAAATAGTGTTTGCCCCGGCCAGCCGCTGTTTACGAAATTTTCCTAAGTTCAAATGCTATTATTCACTTACCTTGGCCTTCAACCCAGCTTGTTGATCAACCTTTTTCTTTTTCAGTGACCTCGTACAAAGATGAGATATGACAAACCAATGGTTGAGGCCAGCTCGGAATCCTGAGGGGTTGACACGAAGGTTAGGATTAGCGATTTGCTCACTCTTACATTTTAGGTTTGAAATTACCTCCCAAGTGTTATCAATTACCAATCCGAAATTTTATTGGCTCCCGCCAGTGAAACATGAGATAGCTCTCTGAGAATATTAGTTGAGATCTGCGTAAACTGACCTGGACACCATAAGTTATCAACTTATCAAATAAAAAGAAACTATTAAGGCCCATTAATTTGACGTCCACGCATTGATATCAAATTTTCAATATTAGAAATGAGGTTTTTCTTCAACTCAGATTGGAAAGTTATCTAAATGGGTTTACCTATCTTTTAAGTTGAGTAATAAAGTGATTTCTAAACAAATAGATCGAAGTACACATCCAATAGTTTTTTCAGCATTGTATGAAGGTTTTCAGATCCCAGCTGGAGTTTTGTGTATTGCAATACACATAGAAGACTCTAAACCTTCAACGTACACACTCGAGTGTAAATTTCACGGAAACGTACACTACTCTAATTATGATCTAGTAATGTCTTATTAATGAAGTAATTTCTTGTTGTACTTCTAAGCACATAACAATGTTTTTTATCATGCGAAACCTTAGCGCGATAAAGCACGCGTGCAATCAAGTACTCCAAACCTTCTATATTTTCATTAGCTTCACTCGGATTACTCGGGACAAAGATTTTTTTTTTTTTTTTGGGATAAGCACTTTCCTTTTACAAAGCTGAAACTCACAAACATAACTCTAAGGGGAATTCCCCGAAAACCAACCAGGGGAACTGAGACAAGCCTTAGCATACCACAAGAGATATTTAAGAAAACAAAGAACCAATCAACTCAATGAATTGGGTTGACCTCCTTAAGATGTACATTGGATAAACCTATGCTTTTAGATCAATAGTGGTCTAAAGTATCTACAAACCCATGTATATATCATGATCAAATCATTTGGCAGATAAACAAGAAAGAAAAACCTAAAGAATCTACAGTCAAGAATGATTGGAAATCGCCATATATATCTAAGGTCAAAGGACAGCCATGTGAACTTCAATCAGAAGCTTCAATCAGATGATTCTAATTTGAAGCAATTATATTCCTAGAAGTCGAAGCCATTGATTATTTAGGGTTTACCTTCATATAGCAATAACCGCCGTATACACTTATGTATATGTGTTAATATATACTACATGTAGAGAAAATCTTACTTACGGCACGTGTAAACAAGTGTTTACAGCACTCAATCGCGACCGCCCAAAAGTGTTTTGGACAGTCTGGATGTTGATAAAACTTTTCCGAGGAAGAGTTAAACTAATTAAAATCTGGACCATTCAGAACACTTTTGGACAGTCACGATTGGTTGCTGCTCTTATTTGCAGCTGCAAATCTGCTCCGCAAATAAGTATTTCCCATACTTGTATATAAAATGATACATGTGAAAAGGAACAATTTGGGTCTTATTGTTTCATCCGATTCACGGCTCTTCTGTTGGGAAAACCATGTGAGGGGAGTGAACGTGGAATTGTAAATTAATTTTCAGAGAATTTCTTGATGGTGTCTGCGATAAAAATGGGATGCAAATGTAAGGGATCACATGGGAAGTATTTGCCTTAGATGGGTCTGACCCTTATTTAAGACGCATTCCCTGTGTTTGTAAAAATCACTCAACGAAAATAAAGTTCCCATTTTCTTCCTAGCTCGTCTGTCTTCTGCAATTGGCAGAGGAAGAAAAATGGCAAAAAACAGCATTCTGGTGATCATTTCCATTTGCCACATTTTCATCAATGTGGACGGGTTCACGGCTTCTGGTTGGCAAAGTGCTCATGCTACTTTCTATGGAGGCAGCGACGCTTCTGGAACAATGGGTATGTAGCTTGTATAACTCTAATTTCCACATTCATGATCTTGTTTGTTTTTAATTACATTATTTTTTGGTTGAAGTGAAATGAATCGAAGCAATGCATAGTTGAGTTATTGGAGTGATTTTTTTTTACTTACAAAATGACTTGGTTGGAAACAGCTGGAGCTTGTGGGTACGGTAACACATATACAACCGGCTATGGGGTAGCGACTACAGCTTTGAGCACTGCATTGTTCAACGGAGGGGCTTCATGCGGGCAATGCTATAGGATTGTTTGTGATTATACCTTGGACCCACAATTTTGTATTAAAGGAACGGAGATTACTGTCACCGCGAGTGACTTTTGCCCGCCTAACTGGTCCGAACCAAGCGACAATGGAGGGTGGTGCAATCCTCCCCGCGAACATTTTGACATGAGTGAACCTGCTTGGTTAAATATTGGAATATACGTTGGTGGGATCGTGCCAGTATTGTACCAAAGGTATTATAGTTCTCCAACCTCTTTTCTCTCTTTCTCTTCCATGCTATCTACAGAAGTTTGATATACAATATATGGCGTCACATTTTGAGGTTTGAAGAGAAACACTCCCGACTTATTATGTTCAAAAAGGCTAGTATCATATTGCAGTGAATCATTACTAAGTGGGTATCATATTGCAGTGAATCATTAGTAAGTGGAGAAAGATCCATATATAAGCTGCAAAACCTCTTTGCTACTTCCTCCGGTTGTAAATAGTTGTCTACCATGTTTTTACGTGCAATTTTTGAATGAAAATACAAGGTACTTTTGTGCAAAAAAATTTAAATTTCTTGACATTAATTTAATTTGGTGTCAAGTAATTTTAAAAAATATGCATGAAAGTACCTTATATTTTGGTTCGAAAATTGCATGTAAAAATATGGTGGACAGACATTTAAGAACAGAGGAAGTATTTTGCAGTGCACTTAAAATCGCACAATCATTCGTTGAGGTTGACGTTACCACATATCATGTATTTGGAGTGCATGGGGAACAAAGGGACAACAAGGCTTTGGGGACAAAGTTCCTTTTTGGCTTTTCGTAAGCAAATTATATTTTTCAATTAATTTCCCAAACTTCTAAAATTTTACTTGGACCCCATGGGTTGTTCAGTATTATTGACCATTTGACCCCTCAAAAATCTCATAACCAAAATCCCTTAGTTTGTGTATATAGCTAGCTAGTACACTATTAGTAGTTGGACCCTATTGATTGTTCAGTATTATTTGATTTAGCCCATCTAAAGTTCAAAAATCTTACACCAAACCCTCCAAAGTTCTTAATTTTTCACCTAAATCCTTTTGTTCTTTGGATGTAGGAAGTAACACTTTTAGTAGTTGGCCACAGTGAGTTGCAAAAATTTTGCAGCCCTTATAATTTTTCTGTAGAATATAACACATACGAGCGATGCTTGACCATGATTTGAATGCCATGTGAGTTGTCATTATTACATTGGTAAAAAACATGACAGGTGTTGTCATTCCATTAATGCATTACGGGCAATTCACATGGTATTTAAAACTTTGTTACGGATATTGTCACCATAACATATGTAATCTTGTGGCTTATGGCTTTCATCTTTGTGTGTGGATGCAGGGTCCCATGCAAGAAACATGGTGGAGTTAGATTCACAATCAATGGCAATGAGTGGTGGAACACCATCTTGATAACCAATGTGGCTCAGGCTGGATCTATTCAATCTGTATCAATCCAAGGCTCAAACACTAATTGGATGACCATGTCATGGAACTGGGGCGCAAACTGGGTAACCAGTGCTGTTCTCGTTGGCCAGACTATCTCCTTTATGGTCACAGCATCTGATGGAGAAGTCCAAACATTTTCCGACATTGTGCCTTCAAACTGGGAATTTGGCCAGACCTTCTCTAGCCTCGTTCAGCTCTAAAATTGAAAATGTCGCTTCAGCATTCAGGTTGAGGGTTTGTGGTATCAGTTGCTGTAGCGCGCTTTTTTGTTTTATAGAAGCAGCTCGCCATTCTTTTTCTCTACATTCTTTAGCTAAATGAAGAGTATGTGTCGATAAATGTGGTATATATTTTGATGAAAGAGTTTGGCATCTTCACAGGGGTAGGATATTTAGTTTGAGTGCTTTATGATCACGACGGAATTTGGATTGACTATTTACTGAATGAGATACTAGATTGTCAAGTTACTTGATATAAGTATAAAGTTTTCGGATTTACTTTCTATGGATCATACAAGTGTTTTAGGTAAATGTTACATCGCTTGGAAAATTACACTTCAGGCGATGTAACAGGAAATTAATTTTCGCTAACCATTTTACGATAAATGCGCTCTCAAATTTGTCATCAAGTACTCCAGATAAATAGAACATAATTCTCAAGCTTTACTGAAAGACAGATTTTATAATTCATTTATTAAAAAGTGGAGTTCAAAAATTATTTTTTTATTTAGAATAAGAAATTCAATTAGAGTTAAAAGAAGCAAAAATGTTGAAACAAAAAGTCTATTGACACATCTTTAAAACACAACTCCGGATACAATTGTATCCGAAGTCATCCGATGAATATGGGCTCAAAAGTATCGAAGGGTTACTAACACAGTTGTGTTATAAATTGGAGAACTGGATGAGGGTGCCTTTTGGGCATTCTAACATCAGACCGGTTTTGGTTGGTTAGAGCAAGTCCACAGGCACCTACATGCACTGCCAAAGCCAAATTTTAGCCAAGATTCTGGCAAAAACCCATCTCCACTGGGCAGCCGCTGCTAAATTTTGGCAAAGCCATTTGCGTTGCCATATTTGGCAGTAAGATTTTTTTTTAAAGGCAATAATATTTTATTAAAAATTTGACAGAGAATACATCGAGTAGAGAAAAATCAAGAGAAAATGACAGTCGAGGACATCCTTGGCGGGTATTAATTATCAAAACACATCCTTAGCCGTCATTTTCTCAAAAATCAATCCAAAGATTAGATAAAAGCAACCAGTGGGCCAAGCCCAAAGCACCTATATGTGGGATCTACCACTATGTGTATAAACGTCACAAGAATGTCTGGCTATAAAGTGATCAGAGTACCACGTGGCAGTACTCCAGGACTATTGAATACTCCTTCCGTCTCTAAATAAGTGTCCGGTACGCAAATTTAGGCCTTTAAAAAAATACATTTGTTTTGTAAAAAATATCAAATTTTTTTCACAAATTAATACTCTTTCCGTTCCAAAATGAGTGACCTTTTTGGGAAAGCGTATCATTTTCAATTGCTTATATCTTTCAATATAAATGTCAAAAAATATGCAATATAGATCTTGTTTGATAGATTATAATTAGTTCTATTAAACAAAGTTTTCAAAATCACATAAAACTTCATAAATTGAAAGATATAAGCATTTAAAAATGACACGGAGTCCCAAAAAGGACACTCATTTTGGAACGAAGGGAGTAGATGGCAATGAGTTCTATTAGATTGTGGAAAAAAAATTAGATTTTTAACGAAAAGCATACATCTTTTGTAAGGCCTAAATTTGCACACCGGACACTTATTTAGGGACAGGAGGAAGAGTATATAATTATTACTCGAAAATGAGAGTCTTGTCCCGTTGGTCCTTGACTTTGCCGTGCCTTTACAGACGATTACATTGGACTCCTTTTTTTTTTTGTTATATCAATTTGACCCCCAATCTTTGTTGTGAACTAAAATCCGGAGTAAACACTTGCACATTCATGAAGATGGAAATTATCTAACAGTTTTCTAGTAACTGCATACTCCTTATTTAGAACAGTGCATCCAAGTGATACACACGAATTCATAAAGGCACACACATGAGCGGATTTACCTGCGTTCGGTTGCCAGAAGCATTCAATATTAAGGGTTTTTGAAATGCGGAAAGGGGTGGAGAGGCCGGAGAAGCTTACTTTTAAAATTTCCCCCCATCTAATATAGCTAATTTTTGTCGTTGGAGTCTAATAAATGTAAATAACCTTAAGGGATACTTTGAAATCATCTTTATTTTCGTCCTTTTCTTTCTCGCCTCCGCATGGGTTATGTGTTTGGAACTTTTTACTTCTCTCAACACAAGTGAAATTCCCAAACTTGCTCGTGCAGCCCTTGTAACCAATCGAGAGCAGAGTCTTTGTGTGGCGCTGCTTGTCTCTTTTTGGCGGTCTACTTATACGATTGGTTCTCTCTATTTTTCTTCATTTTCTTGATTCTGGCTTTACTAATCAACAATATTTTCTTTTATAAGTGCGGTGCAATTCCAAATAGTAGTATTAGACAAAGCCCTTAATAATAACTAAGCATCTCTGGAGAAACCCACGTTAATATGCACATGGAAGTTTCAATATTTCATGGGAAGATTAATTTATGAATTGATAACTTTTGGTCTTATTTTTGTGAATTAAAATAATAATCAATCCAGGAATGACATTTCACATGAGTAGTTCTAGGACCACACCCAAACACACACCCACACACACAAGTGTGTGGATATGCATTTGGGTGTGTAAAAAGGGTGTAGTTGTAGAATTATTGATTTCACATTTTTCCCGCCACAAACACCGGGAAACGAGAACTTTTAAGTACCGGTCAATGCTTAATTAAGAACCAAAATATTTAAAAAACCGTTGAAACATAAATGATCAAATGCTATTATTATTCTCTTGCCTTGGCCTTTAAGCCCGCTTGTTCATCAACTTTTTCTTTTTCAGTAAGACCTCAAACAAAATTAAATATGACAAACCAAAGGTTTGAGGTCTCGGAATCCCGAGAGGTTGGCCCAATAGTTAAGATTTGGGACTTAGCAATTAATTTGCTTCCACTTATGTCTCAAGATCGAAACTTCCTAAGTGCTATTAATTCTATGGGTCAGTCCAGCCCCCAGAACACCAATCGACACGCACGTAAATTGCCTCGAACACTTTAAGTTACCAACTGAAAAGAAACGGTTGAGGCTCTGATTGTGGTGCTCCATTAGACGTGAATGTAACTATATCAAAATTTCAATAGAAATGTGGCTTTTCTTCGACTCAAATTGCAAACATATCTAAATTGGTTTACCTATCTTGAAAGTTATGTTATAAAGTAGGAGTAATTTGTAAACAAAATGAATTACGTAGCCAGATAAAAAACAAATAGCAGTACATGCACATCCAATAGCTTTTCAGCATTGTATGTATCAAAGGAGTTTTGGAGAAATTTTTTTGGTGCAAAAGGGTATGGGTGACGTGGTACCCGTATAGCATATCCGAGCCATCCAAAAATGCAACCAACGGCTCTGGTTGAAAGGTACTGAATGGATTGAAAAAAAAAAGGAAAAAAAGTGTTTCAATCCGAGCTATTGGTTGCATTGTTTGGACGGTTCGGATTTGCCGCACGGGTACCCGTGGTACCCGATTTCCAATAAAAAATTTCTCAGAGTTTTGTGTATTAATGTACGACACATGGGTGACTCTAAACCTTCAATGTACAGAATCAAGTGTAAATTTCACAGAAACACCATAAACATGGTGACCGAACAAATTCTACAATTATGATCAGCTTGTGCGCGGCCTTTTTCGTTTTGGGGTCTCAAAATCCCTGAGCACGGTTTTCAATAAATTTTATCTTTGTATCTCCCTTCACTCATAACTCTAAAAGATTTCTCTCAAAATCCAAACTGAACAGGTTACTCTAACAAATCAAATACATTTTAATTAAGCACGCAACAATGTTTTTTTATCATGCGAAATGCAAGTGACTCTGTGTTTGGTTGTGAGTTTAGTTTAGTTTAGTTTTGATAATGGGTGAAGAGAGAAATAGAGTAATGATTGAATATATGGGTAATGATTGGAGAGAGATAGAGAGAGATGAGAAAGTAATAATTGAAAAAATAGGGTAATGATTGGAGAAAGAAATAAAGTAATGATTGGAAACAAAACTAAAACTAAAACTAAACCTTTAACCGAATTGTTTTGATTCAAACGAAAGTTTTGCATTCTCAATGACACAAAACAGCTTAAATATTGTAATCCATCTACATTTCCAAACAAAAGAAAAAGAATGTAATAAGAACCACTGTTGTCCCGTTGAGAATTTTAATGTTTTTTTTTCTTTTTCAAATGGCAGAGTTCAAACTTTGTCCTAACTAATCTGAGAACGAATACAGCAAAAAGAAACAACGATTTAGGGGTGTTTGGGAGCCTCAATTTTTTGGCCTTTAACTAACGTACATGAAAAATGAAAGAATTACCTTCACTTGGATTAGTCGGGAGAAAGTTTTAAACCCTACAAGCCACCCCACACATCCCCTTTTGGGAGTAATTATTCCATGCCATGGGGGCAACACACGACGGTGCCCAAACTCCTACCTACCACAACACATTTGGGTAGGCTCCACACACTTTGTGGCGGAAAAAGTGTTTGGGATATATGATATGCCATCTACAACATTTACCAAAAACAGCATGACATTCACCACAAAAAGGGTTACCATTCAACTATAAAGAGATGTAACACTTTAAATGAAAAAGAGGCATAACATTTGAACATAAAGAGGCGTAACATTTTTCCCCAATAAGCATAACAGCTAAAAAGGTGCATAAGATATGCACCCATATCCATAAAAAAGCCATCACATTCACCAAAACAAGTCGTACATTTTACTCAAGGAGACGTAACATTCACCACCAAGCATAGGTGTTGGATCAGGTGCTAATCAACTCACCTAAAAGCAATTGCTGTTAGGGGAAGTTGCAACTTAATCTTTAAAGGGCAATGCAGAACCCTACACTTAGCTGCAGGCGGACATAAGGGGCTTCGCAATGCTGCCCATACAGCACCGACGGATGAAGGCGGTTAGTCCTCCCGATACGCTTGCCCCACGCCAACAAGGGACGTCTCGAGTATAGGGTGGATGTTGGCCCCTATAAAGCCAACAATCTCCCCCCAGCACCAGCCTGGGACTCGAACCCGTGACCTCACTCTGATACCACTAGTTGGATTAGGTGCTATCAACTCACCTAACAGCAATTGCTATTAGGGGAAGGCGCAATTTAATCTTTAAAGGGTAGCGCAGAACCCTACACTTAGCAGCAGGCGGACATGAGGGGCTTCGCAATGCTGCCCATATAGCACCAACAGGTTAAGGCGGTTAGTCCTCCCAATACATTTGCCCCACGCCAGCAAGGGACATTTCGAATACAAGATGGATGCTGGCCCCTATAAAGTCAACAATAGGCATAACATTTCGCAAAATTAGGAGGTGTACACAATGAAGCATTTCCCAAAAACGACAATTATTAATGTTGTTGCGACGAACACCAAATCATTAGGCAGACAAAAGAAAAAAAAAAAACTAAAAGAATCTCCTGTCATGAATGATTGGAATTCTCCATATCTTAGGTCAAAGGCCAGCCATGTGATCCTCAATCAGAAATTTGAAGTAAAAAATATTCCTAGAAGTAGAATCCATTGAATATGTTGCGTTTACCTTCTTCTTTAAAAAAAAAAAAATTAGTTAAAAATTCATTAATGACTGAATACGATAATTACAACCTACCGTGTTCATCTAATGCAACTGTTACAAAGACATATTGCACACTGGGAGACAGATAACACACCCAAATCAAATGAAGGATTCGAGTCCAATGATAAACTGATCAGATAGTCAGAGCCGTGTGCATATACGTTTATACATACATGTATATAAAATGATAGGTGTGAAAAAGGAACAGTTTGGGTCTTATTGTTTGATCTAATACACGGCTCTTCTGTTGGGAAAACCATGAGAGTGGAATGAACGTGGAATTATAACTAATTTTAGAGAATTTGTGGTGGGTGGCTGCGATAAAAGTGGGATAATGATATGAGCGTCCACATGGGAAGTATTTGCCTTAGACAGGTCTGACCCTTATTTATGATGCACTCCATGTGTTTGTAAAATCACTACACCAACATACAATACCCATTTTCTTCCTCATTTGGCTTTTGCAATTGGCGGAGGAAGAAAAATGGCGAAAAACGGCATTCTTGCTCTGGTGATGGTTTCCGTTTGCCATATCTTCGTCAATGTGGATGCGTTCACGGCTTCTCCCTGGTATGGTGCTCATGCTACTTTCTACGGAGGCAGTGATGCCTCTGGAACAATGGGTATGTAGCTTGTACGGTTCCAATTTCCACTTTTCCCATTCTTGTTTTTAAATTTTGTTGAAGTGAAACGAATCGAAGTGATGCAGAGTTCAGTTTTTGGGTTAATATTTTTCATACTTATGTAATGACTTTGTTGGAAACAGCTGGAGCATGTGGGTACGGTAACACGTATACGACTGGCTATGGGGTAGCAACTACAGCTTTGAGCACTGCATTGTTCAATAATGGGGCTTCATGTGGGCAATGCTACAGGATCGTTTGTGATAATACCTTGGATCCACAATTTTGTATTAAAGGAAAGTCAATAACAGTCACTGCAAGTGACTTTTGCCCACCTAACTGGGCTGAACCAAGCGACAATGGAGGGTGGTGCAATCCTCCCCGCCCGCATTTCGACATGTCTCAACCCGCTTGGCTGAATATTGGAATTTACGTTGGTGGGATCGTGCCGGTATTGTACCAAAGGTCTTAATATTTTCCAACCTCTTGTCTCTCTCTCTGTTGCAGTTATCTTTTGCCTTTCAAAAAAAATAAACATAGAGAATGATGCTACAAAATATAGAAGTTTCACATAAAATGGTGTCACATTTTGTGGTTTGAATAGAATCACTCGACTTATTAGGTTCAAAAAGGCAAGTACCATATCGTAGTGAATCATTAGTAAGTAGAGTATATAAGATCCAATGGTTGTCAAATCTCTGCGTTATTTCCTAGTGTACTTAAAACAGCACAATTATCTGTTGAGGTTCTTTTATTTTTGTATTATCACATACCATGTGTCTGGAGTGCATATGGAACAGAGGGACAACAAGGCTTTGGGGACAAAGTTCCTCATTCCTCTTGGACCTGGCCTATTGATCAATCAATATTATTGGATTTGATCCCCCTAAACTCTCAAAAATCTTGCATCAAGCCCTCCAAAGTTCTAAATATTCCACCTAAATCCTTTAGTTCTATGGATATAGCTCGAACACTTTTAGTAGCTGGCCTTCATGAGTTAAAAAGTTTTTACGTATCCGCATCTCTGTAGAATGTAACACATACGAGCGATGCTAAGTGATTATGATTTGAATACCACGTGGGTTGTCGGTACTGCCATGATAAGAAACATGACAAGTGGGTCATTCCTTGATAAGAAACAAAACAAGTGGGTCATTCCATAAATCCACCAAAGGCAATTCACATAGTATCCAAAACTTGGTCACTGGATATTGCAACCATAGCTGAATTTAGTAAATATATTATACTTATGCAATGATTTTTGTGTGTCAATACAGGGTCCCATGCAAGAGACATGGAGGAATGAGATTCACAATCAATGGAAATCCTTGGTTTAACCTTGTATTGATAACCCATGTGGGTGCGGCTGGATCTATTAAAGCTATATCAATCAAAGGCTCAAACACTAATTGGATTCCCATGTCAATTAATTGGGGAGTAAACTGGGAATCCAGTACCTATCTCATTGGCCAAGTTCTCTCCTTTGTGATCACAGCATCTGATGGAGAAGTCGTTCAATGTCTCAACATTGCGCCTTCAAACTGGGGATTCGGCCAGACCTTCTCAGACAAAGATTGTCAGTTCCACAGATGAAACCGTGGTTTCGGTCTCCAGGGTTGTTTGTGGTTTCAGTTGCTGCGGCGAGCCTTTTTGTTTATATCGAAGCAGCCCAGCCGCCATTCTTTCATGGTGTTCTTGAGCTAGGCAAAAGCTGTGTGTCAATAGAGTGGATATATTTTTTGGATGAAAGAATTTGGCACCTTCACTCAGTGATAGTATCTCACTGTTTGATCATTGATGTGATACGTATCCATTTTAATGTACAAAATTCCTTTCTTAACTTGGGTGAATCATTTTTCCTTTTAAAGGTAAATGATCCAGAATGCTTGACCTTGTGCAACCTTAAGAAATGCATTTACAAACCTACGACTTCGTAAAGAGAAAAGCTAGCTTCCTTCTTTAGTAAGTCCTTTGTTATTTACTACTTGTTATCACCTATCATTATTAATCATTGTATCCTTTTACATGTACATTTGATTAATAAATTTTTTCGCTATTAAAAAAAAACTTTCGGATTTACTTTCTCGGATCATACATGTGGCTGATCTTGGTAAATGTTACATTGCCTCGTGAAATTATACTACTCTCCCCTCTTAGAGTTGTCAACTAAACATTTTGTAGTAAAATTTTATAACAGGCTAGGGGTCAAAATAAGTTTCGCTAATCATTTTTTTATAAATGCACTCTAAAATTTGTGTTTAAGTACTCCAGCCAAATAGAACACAATTCTCAAACTTTACTACAAGACAAATTTTAGAATGGATTTATAAAAAGTGGAGTTTACATATTACGTTTCTAATTAAAATAGGAAATTCGAGTGCTAAAAGAAGTAGAAATGTTGAAACAAAAAGTCTATTAACACAACTTTAAAAAAAAAACGGAATACAACAGCACCAGAGGTCTTTCCATCGATACAAGTTCGAGAGCTACAGACATAGTTGTATTTTAAAATTTTGTTCCTAACAATGCTCCTCTTGAAAAGGCAGCAACGTCCTTCTTGCTGAATGTCTTGAATGCAAGCCAAGGATAAGAGTAGGGTGCTTTTTATTGCTACAAAATGACCTTTTTGGACATTCTAACGGCAGTTTTTTTTTTTTTGTTAGAGCAAGTCCACCTGACGCCCATATGCACTGCCAAAGCCAAATTTTAGCTGAGCTTTTGGCAAAACCCATCTCCACAGGGCGCTAAATGTGCTGCCAAACTTTGGCAAAGCCATTTGAGCTACCCATTTGGCAGCGAGTTTGGTGTCGCCAAATGTGACCACATCAACTCCAACCACCAAGGAACACAATCTTTCCGTCATCGCCCCAACTCCCAAATTGAGATCAATATAAACAGCACACACAAACTTCCCACACCAAATCCCAAAAATTAATCTCACACCGGAATTGAAGAACACATGAACAAATTACTTTTCAAGAAAAAAAAAACCCCAAAAAACGCAGATTAAATTGGTGGAGCTGCCAAAATGGCATTGCAATGGTGGAGCAAAACGGCTTTTTTTGGCAAGATGACACTGTAGACCACCAAAAATGACTTTGGCAATGCTATTTTGGCATGTCCGGATGGACTTGCTCTCAGAAGCTAAAAACAACCTAAGATCAAGCCTTTGTTTTATGAGAGTATATATCATTTCTTAAAAGTCTAAACTATACATATTCTACCCACATACTCACATACATGTACAGCCCCACACACAGTATTGCACTATCATACTCACAATGGTGTGTGAGGCGGCCTCCAATTGGATGTCAATATGCGTGCAAGTGTATATTTGCAATTGCAACAATTAGCAAAGTTGGTATCGTTGGAGTCGTTGAGAAAAAATTTCATGAAAAAAACCATCTTGATTGGATATCAATAGGTATCCTACAACATCATATTTTTAAAATACATTTATTGTTTAAATACCAATAAATGTTCAATGAAAATAGGTTTTTTTTATGAATATATATATAAACTTCTCTCTTTTCGTCATTTTCTTTCTTGCCTCCGCATGGGTTGTGCGTTTTGAACTTTTCACTTTTCCCAACACAAGTGAAATTCCTAAACTTGCTCGTGCCGCCCTTGTGACCAGTCAAGAGTGGAGTTCTATACTAAAGAGTCTTTGTCTTCAGCGTCTTCTCTCGTTTACTGGTCTACCGGTTTCTCTCTCTTTTCCTTTTTTTTTCTTGATTTTGGCTTTACTAATAAACAAGATTTTCTTTCATAAGTGCGGTGCAATTTCAAATATTAGAAAAAGCCCTTAATAATAACTAAGCATCTCTGGAGAAACCCGCGTTAATATGCACATGGAAGTTTCAATATTTCATGGGAAGATTAATTTATGAATATTTAATAACTTAAATTGTTCGTTTTTGTACGAATTAAAATCCAGGAATAGCATTTCACATTTTCCCACCACAAACACCGGGAAACGAGAACTTTTAGTGCCAGTCAATGCTTAATTAAGAACCAAAATATTTTTAAAAAACCGTTGAAACATAAAAGATCAAATGCTATTATTCTCTTACCTGGGCCTTTAGGCCCGCTTGTTCATCAACTTTTTCTTTTTCAGTAAGACCTCATAAAAAAAATTAAAATATGACAAACCAAAGGACAAAGGTTGAGGCCTCGGAATCTCAAGAAGTTGGCCTAGTGGTTACGTCTCGAGCAAAACCTAGGTCCTAAGCGCTATCAATTCTAAGCGTAACATTTCACCCAATAGACGTACAGCTATAAAGGTGCATACCATTTGCATCCTTAACCATAAAAAAGTACTATAACATTCACCCAAACAAGCAATAAATTTCACTTAAGGAGGCGTAAAGTTCACCAAACATAGGCATAAATTTCACAAAACTAGGGGGTTCATTGAAGCATTTCCCAAAAACAACCATTATCAATGTTGTTGCGAAGGCCACCAAATCGTTAGGCAGACAAAAGAAAAAACTAAGAATCTGCTGTCAAGAATGATTGGAATTCTCCGTATCTCTTAGATCAAAAGGCCAGCCATGTGATCTTCAATCAGTAATTTGAAGCAAAAATATTCCTAGAAGTAGAAGCCATTGAATATGTTGCGTTTACCTTCGTATAGCAACAACCGCCATCTTCATTTGTGTGTATACATTTATATATACATGTATATAAAATGATGGGGATGCTGATTTTTGGGCTTCACTTTTATGTGTAGTTACTAGTAACTTTATGTATAAAGAGGAGCGCCCGCGTACAAAAGTGGAGCACAAAAATTAATTTCCAAATGATGGGTGTGAAAATTAACAATTTGGGTCTTATTGTTTCACAGCTCTTCAATTGGGAAAAACCATGTGAGTGGAATGAACGTGGAATTCTAAATTAATTTTAGAGAATTTCTGGAGGGTGGCTGTGATAAAAATATAAGGGATCACATGGGAAGTTGTTGCCTTAGATGGGTCTGACCCTTATTTAAGACGCACTCCGTGTTTTTGTAAAAATCACTCAAAGAAAATACAGTCACCATTTTCTTCCTCATTTGGCTTTCGCAATTGGCAGAGGAAGAAAAATGGCGAAAAACAGCATTCTTGCTCTTGTGATAATTTCCATTTGCCAAATTTTAATCAATGTGGACGCGTTC
This sequence comes from Rhododendron vialii, assembly GCF_030253575.1. Lineage (NCBI taxonomy): Eukaryota > Viridiplantae > Streptophyta > Magnoliopsida > Ericales > Ericaceae > Rhododendron > Rhododendron vialii. The sequence goes on along the minus strand of NC_080563.1, from coordinate 41,091,977 downwards.
ACGGCTTCTCCTTGGTATAATGCTCATGCTACTTTCTACGGAGGCAGCGACGCCTCTGGAACAATGGGTATGCAGCTTGTATAGTTCTGATTTCCAATCTTCATGTTCTTGTTTATAACTTTTTTGAATTGAAACAAATCGCAACAATGCAGAGTTCAGCTTTTGGGGTAATATATTTCGTATTTATGAAATGACTTTTTGTTGGAAACAGCTGGAGCATGTGGTTACGGTAACACTTATACGACTGGCTATGGGGTAGCCACGACAGCTTTGAGCACTGCATTGTTCAATGCAGGGGCTTCATGTGGGCAATGCTACAGGATCATTTGTGATAATACCAATGATCCACAATTTTGTATTAAAGGAAAGGAGGTTACAGTCACCGCAATTGACTTTTGCCCGCCTAACTGGTCCGAACCAAGCGACAATGGAGGGTGGTGCAATCCTCCCCGCCAGCATTTCGACATGAGTGAACCTGCTTGGTTAAATATTGGGATTTACGTTGGTGGGATTGTGCCAGTATTGTACCAAAGGTCTTAATATTCTCCAACCTCTTGTCTCTCTATCTCTGTAGCTTGTAGTATATATACATAATGAGTAATGCTACATAATATGGAGTGTTTCATATAAATTGATATGACATTTCGTGGTTTGGATAAAAACACTCACGACTTATAATATGATCTTCAAAAAGGCAAGTACCATATCGCAGTGAATCATTAGTAAGTAGAGTAAGATCCAAAGGCTGTCAAATTTCTGCGCTATTTCTCAATGCACTTAAATCCGCACAATCATCTGTTGAGGTTCTTTTATTTTTGTATTATCACATACCATGTTTGTGGAGTGCATATGGAACAAAGGGACAACAAGGCTTTGAGGGCAAAGTTCCTTATTCTCTTTTTGTATGCAAATTATATTTTCCAACTTTATATCCTTATAAAAGCGAAAGAGGGGCCAGGCAAAATTTTACATCAAACCCTCCAATGTCCTGAATTTTCCACCTTAACCCTTTTTTCATTACACTTTTAGTAATTGACCCCATGAGTTAAAAAAAATTCGCCGACCTTCTTTATCCAATTTTATGTATCCGCCTCTCTGTAGAATACACATACGAGTGATGCTAAGAAACATGACGCATGGGGTCATTCCATTACAAGTAATTCACATTGTATCCAAAACTTGGTCGCTGGATATTGTAACCATAGCTAAATATAGTGAATATGTTATACTTATGCAATCTTGTGGCTTATGGCTTTGGTCTTTGTGTGTCGATACAGGGTCCCATGCAAGAGACATGGCGGAATGAGATTCACAATCAATGGAAATCCTTGGTTTAACCTTGTATTGATAAGCAATGTGGGTGCAGCTGGATCTATTCAAGCTATATCAATCAAAGGCTCAAACACTAATTGGATTCCCATGTCATGTAACTGGGGAGTAAACTGGCAATCCAGTACCTATCTCATCGGCCAAGTTCTCTCCTTTATGATCACAGCATCCAATGGAGAAGTCGTTCAATGTGTCAACATTGCGCCTTCAAATTGGGGATTCGGCCAGACCTTCTCAGACAAAGATTGTCAATTCTAAAGTCGAAACTTCAAATTTCAGTGTTCAAGGTTGAGGGTTTGTGGTTTCAATTGCTGCGGCGAGCTTTTTTGTTTTTTATCAAAGCAGCCCGGCCGCCATTCTTTCTTGGTATTCTTGAGCTAGACAAAGCTCTGTGTCAATAGAGTGGATATATTTTCTGGATAAAAGAATTTGGCACCTTCACTCAGTGATAGTATCTCATCGTTTGATGTGATACGTTACATACGTATCCATTTTAAAGAACAAAATTCCATTCTTAACTTGGGTGAATCATTTTTATTTTTAAAGGTAAAATTGATCCAGAATGCTTGACCTTGTGCAACCTTTAATAAATGCACTTACAAACCTACGACTTTGTAAAGGGAAAAGCTAGCTTCCTGCTTTAGTAAAGTCCTTCATTATTTACTTGTTATCACCTATCATTATTAATCATTGTATCCTTTCACATTTGATTAATAAATTTTTTTCGCTCTTAAAAAATAAACTTTCGGATCATACAAGTGGTCGGTCTTGGTAAATGTTACATTGCCTGGTGAAATTACACTACTCTCCCCTCTTAGAGTTGTCAACTAAACCTTGTAGTAAAATTTTATAACAGGGATCGAAATAAGTTTCGCTAATCATTTTTTTATAAATGCACTCTAAAACTTGTGTTTAAGTACTCCAGCTAATTAAATAGAACACAATTCTCAAACTTTACCTCTAGACAAATTTTAGAATCATTTATAAAAGTAGAGTTCAAAATTATGTACTTTCCTAATTAAAATAAGAAATTCGAGTGTTAAAAGAAGCAGAAATGTTGAAACAAAAAGTCTATTAACACAACCATTTTTTAAAAAAAAAAAAAACTTGGAATACAGCGGTACTAGAAGTTGTTCGATAAATGTGGGGTCATAGGCATTCGAGAGCTACAGACATAGTTGTATTTTAAAATTTTGTTCCTAACAATGCTCCTGTTGAAAAGGCAGCAACGTCCTTCTTGCTGAATGTCTTGAATGCAACACAAGGATAAGGGTGCTTTTTATTCCTACATAATGACCCTTTTGGTCATTCTAAGGGCAGGTTTTTTTTTGGTTACACCAAGTCCAGTACCGGACACCTAGCTCTATGCACTGCCAAAGCCAAATTTTAGCTGAGCTTTTGGCAAAACCCATCTCCACCGGGCGCTAAATGTGCTGCCAAATTTTGGCAAAGCCATTTGAGGTACCACATTTGGCTGCAAGTTTGGTGTAGTCAAATGTGACCACATCAGCTCCAACCATCAAAGAACACAATCTTCCCGACAAAATCAGTCATCGCCCGAACTCCCAAATTGAGATCAATAAACAGCACACAGAAACTTCCACACCAAATCCCAAAAATTGATCTCACGCCTAGATTGAAAAACACATGAACAAATTACTTTTTTCAAGAAAAAAAAGAACCCCAATAACGCGATTAAACTGCCAAAATGGCATTGCAATGGTGGAGCAAAACTGCCTTTTTTGGCAAGGTGACACTGTAGACCACCAAAAAATGACTTTGGCAATGCTATTTTGGCATGTCCGGGTGGACTTGCTCTTAGAAGCTAAAAACAACCTAAGATCAAGCGTTTGTGTTATGACAGTATATCATTTCTTAAAGGTCTAAAACTATTCATATTCTACCCACCTATTCGCATACATGCATGTAGAGCCCCACACATAGTAATGCACTATCATACTCAATGGTGTGTGAGGCCTCCCCTTGGATGTCAATATGTGTGCAAGTATTTGTATTTGCAGCAATTAGCAAAGTTGGTATCGTTGAGAAAATCATTCATAAAAAAAATCATCTTGATTGGATATATATCAATAGGTATCATATGACATCATATTTTTAAAATACATTTTTTGTTTAAATACCAATAAACGTTCAATGAAAATAGGTTTTTTTTTCATGAATAAACTTTTCAACAAACCTTACAAAATGATCGGTTCAGATCGATCATCCTACTATAGAATTGGTGTATCCTTATAAATAAATAGTTTTCTAGAACAGTGACTCGGAAATATTCAGGGTTCTTAAAATTCCAAGAGGTATGGAGAGGCTAGAGGAGCTCACTTTTTGGAGATTTTCCCTTGCTAATATAGCTAATGTTGGTCGTCTAAATGTACATAATATAAAGGGATACTTCTGAATTAATCGTCTCTCTTTTCATCCTTTTCTTTCTCTCCTCCGCATGGGCTATCTATTTTGAATTTTTTACTTTTCGCAACACAAGTGAAATTCTTAAACTAGCTCGTACCGCGCGCCCTTGTGACCAGTCGATCGAGAGCGGAGTTCTGTATATACTAATTAAAGAGTCTTTGTGTTAAGCTGCTTGTATCGTTTTGTGGTCTTACCTAGCTATATGATCGGTTCTCTCTCTTTCCCTTCTTTTTCTTGATTTTGGCTTTAGTACTACTAATAAACAAGATTTTCGTTAAAAAGAGCGCGCGGTGCATTAATTCCAAATATTAGAAAAAAAGCGCTTAATAATTATAACTAAGCATCTCTGGAGAAATCCGCGTTAATTTGCACATGGAAGTTTCAATATTTCATGGGAAGATTAATTTATGAATTAATAATAACTTAATTAATTTGGTCATAATTTAATTACGAATTAATACGTACAGGAATGACATTTCACATTCTCCCGCCACAAACACCGGGGAAAGGACAACTTTTAGTACCAGTCAATGCTTATTTAACCTTTTGACAAAAAAAAAAAAAACATTTGCTTAATTAAGCACCAACATATATTTATATAAAAAAGCCGTTGAAACATAAAAGATCAAATGCTATTATTCTCTTACCTTGGCCTTTAAGGCTTAAGCCCGCTTGTTCATCAACTTTTTTCTTTTTCAGTAAGACCTCAAACAAAACTAAAATATGACAAACCAAAGGACAAAGGTTGAGGCCTCGGAATCCCGATCGAAAGGTTGGCCCGGTAGTTACGTCTCAAGATCGAAACCTAGCTCCTAAGTGCTATCAATTGTACGGGGTTAGTCCAACCCCAGATTTTACTAAGCTCCCGCGAGTGAAAGGTGGTGGAATTGCTCTCCGAGAACAACGGTCGAAATACGTGTAAGCTGCCTCGAACACCATGAGTTTTTAAATGAAAAGAAACTGTTGAGGCTCTGATTGCCGTGCTCCATTAGACGTGTATGAACCTGTATCAAAATTTCAAATAGAAATGTAGCTTTTCTTCGACTCAAATTGCAAAAACATCAAAATTGGTTTACCCATCTTTAACGTTATGTTATAATGTAACTTGTAAACAAAATGAAGAACCCGATCAAAAGAAAAACAAATAGAAGTACACAACCAATAGCTTTTCAGCATGGTTTATATGTATGATAGGAGTTTTGTGTATTAATGTACGACACATAGGTGACGCTAAACCTTCAATGTACGGAGTCAAGCGTAAATTTCACAGAAACACCATAAACATGGAAACCGAACCAATTCTACAATTATGATCCGTTTGTGTGATGATCAAGTAATTTCTTGTTCGGTTACCCTCACAAATCAGATACATTTTAATTAAGCACGCGACGATGTATTTTATCATGCGAAATTTGGGTGCTATAAAACACGCAACTGACTCTGAACCTTCAATATGTTGATTCAAACTGAAGTTTTGCATTCTCAATGACATAAAAGAGCTTTAAAAAAAAGGAATTTAATATATATATATATATGTGTGTGTGTGTGTGTAGCAAAACTATATGGAAGAACAAAGATTTAAACTTAGTAAACATAAAAGTATGTTCTAATATATATATATAAATAAATAAAATTAATAAATACCACTAAAAGGGTTGTCCCGTTTGGCAGAGTTTATGATTTTCAAAGTTTTGAACCCTACAAGCTACAATACACACTCCCTTTTGGAATATTTTTTTGGGGTATATTATCTACAGTCTGTAACATTTACCAAAAACAACATAACATTCATCACAAAAAGGCTAATATTTCACTACGAAGAGATGTAAGATTTTGAATTAAAAACAGGCATAACATTTCAACATAAAAAGGTTTTTTTACGTAGGAAGGGATTAACCGACCTGTGAGCTCTGCCTTCTCTCTACTTTCTCTCCCTATCTTTTCAATTGTTAGGGTTTGTGCCGGGGGCTGGGGTGGAGTTGCCACCTCCACCTCCAGCCGACCACCCTACTCCACCATGTTGCCTCTTCTAACCCTTTTCTCTGCCTCCCTCTCTCCCACTCCGCCTCGGATCCACTTTCTATCGCCACCCTTACTCATAACCCATCTTCCTCTTCCCCACCCTCCACCGCCGTTCCAAATAGATCCTCTACCGCCTTCCCCTCTCAAAACCCTCCTCCGCTCTCCACCTCGTCCTTTGTGGCTTACGTTTGGGTCTGATCGGGCGTAGTGGTGTAGCTAGGGTGACTCGACTCTTCCTCCAGCAAATAAGTTATTGGATCCGTGGCGGCGCTTTCGGCGACATTGATGGAGACCGGAGTTTTATGTTGTTTCTTGTCCCTCTCCGGTTTCAAAGAGTTTTGTTCCCTGCATGGAACCTTTTCTACACTCTGGGGTATTTATGTTCCCTCACTGAGTTGCTCGGAGGGGAGGACGGTGAGGCTAGTCAAATTACTTTCAACTCCATTTGCGCCTTCTCCCTGCCTTGAACCTCTTCCTCTTTTAATGTACTTGGTGAGTGCCTATACAATCCACATGGATAATCCAAATATTGAGGTCTTCTTACCCAATGGAGGGATTCGAGATTTGGGCGTTGCCTCCGGGCAATTTCTTGTTTTCAAAATAAATGTATGACATTTTACCACAAAGAAACTTAACATTTCACCCAATAGACGCATAATTATAAAGATGCATACCATTTGCATCCTTAACCATAAAAAGACATAACATTTACCGAAACAAGCATTAAATTTCGCTTAAGGATGCGTAAAATTCACCAAACATAGGCATATATTTCACAAAACTAGGGGTGTTCATTGCAGCATTTCTCAAAAACAATCACTATCAATGTTGTTGCGCCGGCCACCAAATCGTTAGGCAGACAAAAGAAAAATCTAAGAATCTCCTGTCAGGAATGATTGGAATCCTCCATATCTCTTTGGTCAAAAGGCCAGCCATGTGATCTTCAATCAGTAATTTGAAGCAAAAAATATTCCTAGAAGTAGAAGCCATTGAATATGTTGCGTTTACCTTCGTATAGCAACAACCGCGCGCCGTCTACATTTATGTATATACGTTTATATATACATGTATATAAAATGATGAGTGTGAAAAGGGAACAATTTGGGTTATATTGTTTGATCCAATACACGGCCCTTCTGTTGGGAAAACCATGTGAGTGGAATGAACGTGGAATTATAAATTAATTTTAGAGAATTTCTGGAGGGTGGCTGTGATAAAAAAAAGGGATACAAATATGAGGGACCACATGGGAAGTTGTTGCCTCAGATGGGTCTGGCCCTTATTTAAGACGCACTCCATGTGTTTGTAAAATCACTCAAAGAAAATCCAGTCACCATTTTCTTCCTCATTTGGCTTTCACAATTGGCAGAGCAAGAAAAATGGCGGAAAACAGCATTCTTGCTCTGGTGATAATTTCCATTTGCCAAGTTTTAATCCATGTGGACGCGTTCAAGGCTTCTCCCTGGTATAGTGCTCATGCTACTTTCTACGGAGGCAGCGACGCCTCTGGAACCATGGGTATGTAGCTTGTATAGTTCTAATTTCCAATTTTCATGTTCTTGTTTATATATATTTTTTGAATTGAAACAAATCGCAGTAATGCAGAGTTCAGCTTTTGGGGTAATATATTTCACATTCATGAAATGATTTTTTGTTGGAAACAGCTGGAGCATGTGGATTTGGTAACACGTATACGACTGGCTATGGGGTAGCCACTACAGCTTTGAGCACTGCATTGTTCAATAATGGGGCTTCATGTGGGCAATGCTACAGGATCGTTTGTGATTATAGGTTGGATACACAATTTTGTATTAAAGACAAGGCGATAACAGTCACCGCCATTGACTTTTGCCCGCCTAACTGGTCCGAACCAAGCGACAATGGAGGGTGGTGCAATCCTCCCCGCCCGCATTTCGACATGTCTCAACCTGCTTGGCTAAATATTGGGATTTACGTCGGTGGGATCGTGCCAGTTGTTTACCAAAGGTCTTAATATCTCCCACCTCTTGTCTCTCTTTCTTTTTTGCAGTATATACATAGAGAATGATGCTACAAAATATAGAAGTTTCACATACAATGGTGTCACATTTTGTTAGAAACACTAACAACTTATTAGGTTCAAAAAGGCAAGTACCATATCCCAGTGAATCACTAGTAAGTAGAGTAAGATTCAAAGGCTGTCAAATCTCTGCGCTATTTCCAGTGCACTTAAAACCGCACAATCATCTGTTGAGGTTCTTTTATTTTCTTATTATCACATACCATTTGTCTGGAGTGCATATGGAACAAAGGGACAACAAGGCTTTGGGGGCAAAGTTCGTTATTCACTTTTTGTATGCAAATTATATTTTTCAACTTTATATATCCATATAAAAGCGAAAGAGGGGCCGGGCAGTATCATTGGATTTGGCCCTACTAAACTCTCAAAAATCCTACATAAAACCCTCCAGTCATTACACTTTTAGTAGTTGGCCCTCATGAGTTAAAAAAGATTCTACGACCTTCCTTATCAAATTTTATGTATCTGCCTCTCTATAGAATATAACACATACGAGCAATGCTAAGAAACATGACACGTGGGGTCATTCCGTTAATTTACTATAGGCAATTCACATGGTATACAAAACTTGGTCACTAGATATTGTAACGATAGCTGAATATAGTGGATATATTATACGTATGCAATTTTGTGGCTTATGGCTTTGGTCTTTGTGTGTCGATACAGGGTCCCATGCAAGAGACATGGTGGAATGAGATTCACAATCAATGGAAATCCTTGGTTTAACCTTGTATTGATAAGCAATGTGGGTGCAGCTGGATCTATTCAAGCTATATCAATCAAGGGCTCAAACACTGATTGGATTCCCATGTCACTGAACTGGGGAGTAAACTGGCAATCTAGTACCTATCTCATTGGCCAAGTTCTCTCCTTTATGATCACAGCATCTGATGGAGAAGTCGTTCAATGTCTCAACATTGCGCCTTCAAACTGGGGATTTGGGCAGACCTTCTCTGACAGATACTGTCAATTCTAAAGTTGAAATTGCAGGTTTCGGTGTTCAGGGTTGAGGGTTTGTGGTATCAGTTGCTGCGGCGAGCTTTTTTGTTTTATAGAAGCAGCCCGCCATTCTTTTTGGAATTTACATTATTTGGTGGGAATGAAAAAGATAAAGATGAAGTTGATGGTCGAGACGTGGTGAACCCATAATAAACTCAGGGCTAAGAAATTCTTCCTTTTTTCTTTTGAGTTTCTACAATTCAAATTTCTGCAATTGTATTTGGAGGTGGGGATTATGTGTATATGGTAATAAAGTTGTTGTATTGTATATTAATAAGCATCGCGGTTTCTGCTTCATATAATGTGTTTCCGGTTGTTCGATCTTGTAATATATTTGTCATGTATAGCATGAATTGTTGTCATTATTATATCATAACATTGTGACCTAATAAACCTTTGTTCTCTCTCTCTCTCTCTCTCTCTCTCTCTCTCTCTCTCTCTCTCTCTCTCTCTCTCTCTCCATGTATGTGTGTGTGTGTATGTATGTATGTGTATATATATATATTTGGTTGTGGTTCATACAATGGAATGTTAGGGGTTAGTAGTTAGTCTGGTTACAGTATTGGGAGTCGAGCATCTCCTCCAAGAGGACTCAAACTCGAGACCTTTCCCTTAGAAGAGAGAATAAGAGCATCCATAGTGGAATAATCAAAAATAAAAAATAAAAAATTGTCACATCATCTTTTAGTTATCCAATTAAGAGGTAGCTAAGGTTAATAATGTAGATGTCTATAATGGCATAGTCAAAATTGAATAATCAAAACTTGCCACATCACATTTTCAACCTATAAAATCTAAAAATTGTCACCATATGAAACAATTTTTTAAAATAGTTTTCAAACTAATAAAAACAGGTTATTAGAAATAGAAAATAAATTTTTGAAAACTTTTATTTTGAAACAAATACTTTTCGGAAAAATTTTTAAAAAAAAGTTTTTGAAAAAAAGACATTTTTTTTAGGGGAGTGATTTTGCCACTCCCCTTTTTGTCTTGATAAGATGTTTTGTTTTGTGAGAGAAGAGGAGTGGCAAAATCAATTTCCTTTTTTTAAAATAACAGTTTTTGAAATTTGTAGAAAAACAAAAACTTCTTTTAAAAATATGTGAGAGAGAGAAGTATTTGAAAAAAAAAGGCATTTTTTTTTAAAATAACAAATTTTTGAAAATTGCAAAAGAACAAAAACTTCTTTGAGAGAGAGAGAGAGAGAGAGAGAGAGAGAGAAGTTTTTGAAAAAAAAAAGGCATTTTTTTTAAAATAACAATTTTTGAAAATTGCAAAAAAACAAAAACTTCTTTCAAAGAGAGAGAGAGAGATCGAGAGAGAGAGAGAAAGAGAAGTTTTGGTTATTGGCAAAAGGTTGCTAGTTTTTTATTCAATGGCCAAAATTTGATGAGTTGCTAAGGTCATCCACAGTGATATAATCAAAAGTCAATTGTTTTTAAAGCTAACAATGTTAGTGCAAAAATGGCTTACAATGGTATAATCAAACTTAACAACATTTTTAGAAATAATTAAATTTTGGATTTTGGATAATCAAAACTAGCAACCTTTTTCAATAATCAAAATTTATGAACCCCACACCACATAAGTTAACTAGTTCCAAAATTTGTATACATGCGTGTTTCTATTGGTATTTTCTTCTTCTCTTTTTCGCCTACTCTATATCTTCTTCACTTCACTCATAAACTATTTCTCTTTCTTTCCCTCTAAAAGTGAAACTCATATCTTTGGATCATCTACAATTCAACTCATCATTGCCAGATTAAGGTATTTCAATTAAATGACTTCGTGTTTCCAAAATCCTCGAGTTGTCATAGGTTATATGTTTATTGTATCCGGAGCATACGGGTGGTTCTTTGGTTCACGTACATGGAAAGCTTTAGTTACAGACAAAGCTTCCTAGATGAGAGTTGTATCGTGAGAATTGGAACACCGATTAACTCGGTGCAAGAGCGGACGCATCTGCATCTTCTCTAACGAGAGAGCTTTAATTAAACAGAAACTTTAACGAATATTTCCAACACCATGATCAGCAGCAGCATATATATGACTGACAGTCGACAGTAATTATTGGATGTTTCCTACTAGTAGCTAGAATTTAGGACAGCTAATCCCATTGAGGTTTGGTGTTGGTCCATGGGACTATACTTTTGTAGAATTGTAGTAAATCTTCACTACGATTAGACGAATATATATAGGACCGGGCATGTAATATTGGTAGTGTGAATTACTGCATCTATACTAGTGAACTACGTCACGACCTTCTCAAAACTGTTCTACCAATAACTGAAATTATTGCAGCGTTATGTGATTTTAGATAAGGCAACGTAAAACGATCCTTGTGTTCTATCTGTAAAATTGAATTTTTCATAAAAATGTCACCTACTAGTGATGAGGAGGGTCAAATAATCACCCTCTTTGCTATGCTATACCTATGTGATCATGTGCTTACACGAGGCGTGATTCCTAGTGTGATTACTAGATTATGTTGCAGCCCCCATACAGACGTGTCGGGTTAATATATAGAATGGTTAACTCCGAAGATCAATTTCACTCTTTAGTGATGGAGTTCGAATTGAAATTGGACCAAAATTTCGTATGAATTGACTCAACGTGAAAACTTAAGAGGTGATTAAGTTTGGTTATGCCACTGTGAGCACTTTTTTGAAAAAATATTACTAATTTTAGCAACACTATAATTTTAGTTATTCCACTCTGAATGCTCAAGGAGCTATCATCAACACCAATAAATATGCTACATATATACAAGGCCAAATAGAAAATTTGTTAAGGCTGAAAAAGCTCGAATCGCTTCAGATATTGGTTGGTCTTGATTTGGAAATTTTCTTGAAAAAACACTGGTTTTATTACTTTTATAAAATACTACACTATTAAGCTACATGTATTAAACACAATTACGTCGTCATTTACGTATTTAATAAATTGACATTGCAAATTTTTAAGAGAAAAAAGTTTATGCTTCATTATGAAATTCTAGAGTTATAATACATCATAAATGCTTAACTCCCAAATTTTGGCACCCTCTATAACAAAATCTTTGGGGTTATGTCCGGTGTCGGCCCTAACTTTTACAGGATACCAAATAAAGCCGTAGAAAATCAGGTCAGTCACAATAGCAGGTAGTTACCTGGTGTACCTTAATAGGATCTAATCTTCTATTTGAATCTTGTGAAGGAAAATATATATCATAGAGTCCGTACTTTTAGTTGTGGGTCCCACAAGAATGTGCGATACTCGAGTGACCTGTGGTGAAGCACCATGTGGCGGCGCTCCCAAATTATTAAATAAGTAGACTGCCATAAAGGAGTGGCAAGCTTTTTCGAACAATCGAGGATTTTTTGATTGTTTGCTACTGGCATGTTGTTTCCACGTAGCTTTATTCGTTCAACCCTAACCACCAAATCCATTTTCTTTTCACCCAATCACATAATTAAGTAGATTTCATCCACACAGATTACTCCGAATGTCTCGTCTTTTATTCTCCCCTTTTTAAAAAAAAAAAATGATCCATTGATTTATTTTTGTAATTAGTGAATTTCTTTTTAGTCCTCAATAAAATGTATACAAAAATAAACCGAAGTTGAGAAAAGTTCAGAAAAGACAGAACATTAAGCCCATAAATTGTTTCAATCATTCTACAACCACAAACACTTACACAAATATTTGTAAGACTAAATTTTGTAATTAGTCTTTATGGCCCACATGTTTTAAGTATGACACATACGAATAATGGGTCCAATGAGATTCTCCATATCTTTATGCCTAAGATTTTATTCTATTGGTCAAATAAAGAAGTTGTTTCCTAAATACACTATACTTTGATAGGAAGTTAGTATCAATGTTTAATAAGGAAACCGGTTCTCTCTCTGCCTATGAAAGAGCGTCTAAGGTTCTATCAAATTAACGTGATATACTAAGAGGCTAGATCCGGGTACGCTTTTCTTGTTTATTTAGTTTCCGCTTAATGGTTGTATTGTGGTAATCATGGTAGTTCTAGATCCTAGCATAATGTAGGGTGTTAATTATCTAACACAATAAAGAATAAAACTTACAATATTTACACAAACCCGCTCACATTTACATTAGGGCCCACACACACTACACTTCTAGTGGGCCCCACCAAAAGAGGGAGTGTGTGTAAGTGTTTGTAGTTGAATAATAATTGAAATTGTTTTCTCTTAATCATCTAGTCGTTACCGAATTTTTTTTTAGCTTTTGCATAATTCTTTATTTTTTAAGTTTCGCTCGTCAAAAGTATTGTTCAAACCTAAAAAGTTTGACACAAAATTAGCGAAAATCCAGAAAAGGCTGATGATGATGACATTCTTTATTTACATGCTCTCTTTCTTTTCCCCCAAGAAATTACTTATATCCTCAAAAAAATATACAGTATATATATATATTTGACTCTTGCCTAGAAATATTGCTGTGTGAAAACAAAAAATTAAATTGGTTAACTTCATTTCCCTTGGAACAAATTGGGAATGGCTTCCTCCAAAACAATAGAAAATTGAAATATTCCTTTAACAACTCTACTATGTACATAACGGTCTAGATCACCCAAAACAATAGAAAATTGAAAGTTGAAACTGCAGGTTTCGGCGTTCAGGGTTGAGGGTTTGTGGTATCAGTTGCTGTGGCGAGCTTTTTTATTTTATAGAAGCAGCCTGCCATTCTTTTTGGAATTTACATTGTTTGGTGGGAATGAAAAAGATAAAGATGAAGTTGATGGTCGAGACGTGTCGAACACAATAAATTCAGGGCTATCAAATTCTTCCTTTTTCTTTTGAGTTTCTACACTTCAAATTTCTGCAATTGTATTTGGAGGTGGGGATTATGTGTATATGGTAATAAAAGAAGTTGTATATTTATTAACAATAAGCATCGTGGTTTCTGCTTCATATAATGTGTTTCCTGTTGTTAGATCTTGTAATATATTTGTCATGTATAGCATGAATTGTTGTTATTCTTAGGGTATCCGCACTAGTCTCTCTATATTTTGGAGTAAATTACTTTTTAAAAATTAACTTTATTACTTTAGCTACTTACTTTTAAAATATCTCCTACATCAGACCTTCTATATTAAAATTATCATATTAAAAATATTTTTTCTTTATTCTTAAAAAAAAAAGATAAAACCAAAACAGAGAAACAAAACAAAACAGCGACAGCAATTGAATCTCTCTCTCTCTCTCTCTCTCTCTCTCTCTCTCTCTCTCTCTCTCTCTCTCTCTCAAATCCAATCCCAGAATATCGGCAAACAAAACCCCAAATCAGTCTCAACCAAAGATCATGCAACAGCACAAACCCCCCTCCCCCGTGTCCCCCACCTCACCTCACAGCGGCAACCAACGATCAACCCCTCTGATCACCACCCCACTTCTCCCTCCAAACCCCATCTCAACCACGGCATGCATCATCTTCATCTCTTCATGGGCCGACCTCAAAAGCCAGGAGCAGGTGAACAGTGAGAGGGCCAAGCTCAAAGCCAGTGGATCTGCGGCAAAAAAAGTGGAGCCTCTGAGCACGAGCAGCCATGGGAGCAGCTTGCTTCGAGCAGGTAATTAATAAAATAAGGATGACTTATGAACAGTGCCCCGTGAGAAGAAACTGTTAAGGAAATAGAATTCCACATTGCTTGGGAGTGAAATGGGTGATCACTTAATAACATCTGGGACCTCTTCCCTCATTGTCAATTGGTTTTGACATGGACATAAAGTTTTCACATGGTATCAGAGCGGGGCACGTTCCACCCCACATTTTAAAAATTAACAATCTACACCCCACGATGACAGACCAGCAAAAAGGCTGCACGATAATAGGACCCAAAAGTGGCCACACGTGACAGATCTCAAATGCGGCTGCACGTGAGGGGGGATGTTAAGGAAATAGAATACCACATTGCTTGGGAGTGGAATGGGTGATCACACGATGATAGGACCCAAAAGTGGCCACACGTGACAGACCTCAAATGCGGCTGCACGTGAGGGGGGATGTTAAGGAAATAGAATCTCACAATGCTTGGGAGTGGAATGGGTGATCATAACATCTGGGACCTCTTCACTCATTGTCAATTGGTTTTGAGATGGACATAAAGTTTCCACATGGTACTGTAACAAAGCTACACCAATTGTAAAGTAGAGAGGGAAGTAGTGTGGCTGATGCAGGAGAGTTTAGGAGGTTTTGCTCTTTATTATAGTGTGATGGAGGAAGTAACGAGAGAGATGCAGATGCTCTTATATCATAACATTGTGACCTAATAAACCTCTCTCTCTCTCTCTCTCTCTCTCTCTCTCTCTCTCTCTCACTCTCTCTCTCTCTCTCTCTCTCTCTCTCTCTCTCTCTCTCTCTCTCTATTACATATATATATATATATATATAGATAGACACACACACACACACACACACACACAATAGAATGTTAGGGGTTAGTTGATAGTCTGGTTATAATATTGGAAGTCGAGCACCTCCTCCCAGAGGACTTGAACTCGGAACCTTTTCCTTAGAAGGGAGAATAAGAGCATCCACAGTGAAATAATCAAAAGTGGATAATCAAAAGTTGTCACATCATCTTTTGGTTATCCATTTAGGAAGTTATTAAGGTTAGCAATGTACATGTCCATAATAGCATAATCAAAATTGAATAATCAAAACTTGCTGCATCACATTTTTAACCTATAAAAATCTAAAAATTGTCACCATATGAAATAATTTTTTTAAATAGTTTTCAAACTAATAAAAACAGGTTATTAGAAATAGAAAAAAAATTTAAAAAAAGTTTTTGAAAAAAAGACATTTTTTTAGGGGAGTGATTTTGCCACTCTCCTTTTTGTTAATATCACTCCTCTTTGTGTCTTGATAAGATGTTTTGTTTTGTGAGAGAACATGAGTGGCATTAACAAAAAAGAAAGTGGCAAAATAAATTTCCTTTTTTAAAAATAACAATTTTTGAAATTTGCAAAAAAACAAAAACTTCTTTTAAAAATATGAGAGAGAGAGAGAGAGAGAGAGAGAGAGAGAGAGAGAGAAGTTTTTGAAAAAAAAGGGCATTTTTTTTAAAATAACAATTTTTGAAAATTGCAAAAAAACAAAAACTTCTTTCAAAGAGAGAGAGAAGTTTTGGTTATTGGCAAAAGGTTGCTAGTTTTAATTATTCAATGGCCAAAATTTGATAAGTTGCTAAGGCCATCCACAGTGATATAATCAAAAGTCAATTATTTTTAAAGTTAACAATGTTGGTACAAAAAAATGGCTCACAATAGTATAATCAAACTTAGCAATATCTTTAGAAATAATCAAATTCTGGAGTTTGGATAACCAAAACTAGCAACCACCTTTTTCAATAATTAAAATTTATAGACCCCACACCACATAAGTTAACTAGTTCCAAAATTTGCATACACGAGTGTTTCAATTAATTGGTATTTTCTTCTTCTCTTTTTAGCCTACTTTATATTTTCTTCACTTCACCCACAAACTATTTATCTTTTTTTCCCTCCAAAAGTGAAGCTCATATCTCTCGATCATCTACAATTCAATCAATCATTGCCGGATTAAGGTATTTCAATTAAATGACTCCGTGTTTCCAAAATTCTCAAGTTGTCATAGGTTATATGTTTATGGTATCCTAAGCATACGGACGGTTCTTTGGTTCACGTATGTGAAAAGCTTTAGTTACAGACAAAGCTTCCTAGATGAGAGTTGTATCGTGGGAGTGGAGCACCGATTAACTCGGTGCAAGAGGAGGGGACGCATCTGCATCTTCTCTAACGAGAGAGCTTTAATTAAACAGACAGAAACTTTTAACGAATATTTCCAACACCATCAGTAGCAGCATATGTATGACTGAGTCACTGACAGACACTTCTTGGATGTTTCCTACTAATAGAACAAATTAAAGGACACATTTCAATTCAGCAAATTAATGTAGGACACATTGCAATTGAGATATTTTGTTTTATTTTTTTTTTCCTACTAACTTTCAGTGAAGACCCCTGCAGATGGAGCCACCAAATAAAGTGGGACCTAATTCAGTTGAAAAATGAGGAGTTGATGTATATTTTTCATTCTCTCAATACTGGAGGAGGCTAGCTCAAAGATCATTTTCCCTCAATTAAATGATCAAAAAAGACCATTTCAATACCCATGTTTGATTGGATTTGATTATTGAATTGGTCCGTTTAGCGTAAGGATCACAAATAATTAGGTCTTTGATTAAATTTTGTTCTGGTCAAACAAATATACAATATCTGATATGTATAGATAATTCTCTCATGGTGTAGGACACAGTATCGTGGGGGTTTGGTATTGGTCCATGGGACTATACTTTTGTAGAATTGTAGTATGTCTTCACTACGATTAGACGAATATATATATAGGACCGGGCCGGCATGTCATATCGGTAATGTGAATTACTGCATCTATACTAGTGAACTACGTCACAACCTTCTCAAAACTGTTCTTCCAATAACTGAAATTGTTGCAACGTTATGCAATTTTAGGTAAGGCAACGTAAAGCAGTCCTTGTGTTCTATCCGTAAAATTGAATTTTGCATAAAAATGTCACATACTAGTGATGAGGAGGGTCAAATAATCACCCTCTTGGCTATGTTGTACCTACGTGATCATGTGCTTACACGAGGCGCGATTCCTAGTGTGATTACCAGATTATGTTGCAGCCCCCACACGTACATGTCAGGTTAATAGAATGATTTAACTCTGAAGATCAATTTCACTCTTTAGTGATGGAGTTCGAATTGAAATTGGACCAAAATTTCGTATGAATTGAGTTAACGTGAAAACTTAAGAGGTGGTTAAGTTTGGTTAAGCCACTGTAAGCATTTTTTTGAAAAAATATTGCTAATTTTAGCAATCCTATGATTTTAATTATTCCACTGTGGATGCTCAAGGAGCTATGATCAACACCAATAAATATGCTACATATATACAAGGCCAAATAGAAAATTTGTTAAGGCTGAAAAAGCTCGAATCGCTTCAGATATTGGTTGGTCTTGGTTTGGCATTAGCTTGCTGTATTGAAACGGAAATTTTCTTGAAAAAACACTGGTTTTATTACTTTTACAAAAAATACTATTAAGCTACATGTATTAAACACAATTACATCGTCATTTACGTATTTAATAAATTTACATTGCAAATTTTTGAGAGAAAAAAGTTTATGCTTCATTATGAAATTCTAGAGTTATAATACATCATAAATGCTTAACTCCCAAATTTTGGCACCCTCTATAACAAAATCTTTGGGATTATGTCCGGTGTCGGCCCTAACTTTTTACAGGATACCAAATAAAGCCGTAGAGGATCAAGTCAGTTACAGCAACAGGTAGTTACCTGGTGTACCTTAATAGGATCTAATCTTCTGTTTGAATCTCAAATTTATGAAGGAAAATATATATCATAGAGTCCGTACTTTTAGTTGTGAATCCCATAAGAATGTGCGGTACTCAAGTGACCTGGAAGAGCACCATTGGGCGGCGCTCCCGGATTATTAAATAAGTGACTGTCATAAAGGAGTAGCAAGCTTTTTTAAACAATCGAAGGATTTTTTAATTGTTTGCTACTGGCAAAGTAGTTTCCGCCTAGCTTTATTCGTTCAACTCTAACCACCAAATCCATTTTCTTTTCACCCAATCACATAATTAAGTAGATTTCATCCACACAGATTACTCCGAATGTCTCGTCTATTATTCTCCCCTTTTTTTAAAAAAAATGCTCCATTGTTTTATTTTTTTAATTAGTGAATTTCTTTTTAGTACTCAATAAAACGTAAAAAAAAATAAACCGAAGTTGAGAAAAGTTCAGAAAAGAAAAAACATAAAGCCCATAAATTGTTTCAATCATTCTATAACCACAAACACTTACACAAACCCACTCACATTTGCATTGGGGCCCATACACACTATACCTCCAGTGGGCCCCACCAAAAGATGTGAGCGTGTGTAAGTGTTTGTGGTTAAATAATAATTGAAATTGTTTTCTCTTAATCATCTAGTCCTTACCGAATTTTTTTTAGCTTTTGCATAACTCTTTAGTTTTTAAGTTTCGCTCGTCAAAAGTATTGTTCAAACCTAAAAAGTTTGACATAAAATTATCGAAAATCCAGAAAGGACTGAAGATGACATTCTTTATTTACATGCTCTCTTTCTTTTCCCCCAAGAAATTACTTATATCCTCAATATATATATATATATATATATATATATATATATATATATTTGACTCTTGCCTAGAAATATTGCTGTGTGAAAACAACAAATTAAATTGGTTAACTTCATTTCCCTTGGAACAAATTGGGAATGGCTTCCTCCAAAACAATAGAAAATTGAAATATTCCTTTAACAACTCTACTATGTACATAACGGTCTAGCTCACCCAATTTGCTACAGTAACAAGTAACAACCAACCACCATATTTTAATTATGTCAATTACCACTCTCTCCCCTCTTTAAATACTTGCATTGAGAAGGAGATTAAGGGAGCTAAAATTAATTTCTAAGTGTCTAAAATGGCAGCTACCACCCCTCTTGCATTGGCTTTACCACTTCTTTTGCTTTCAATTTCCACACTTGTGAACTCACTCAGCCCAAACTATTATGACCAAAGTTGCCCGGGAGCAGAATCGAAAATCACCGGTGTCGTGAAGAAAGCGATAATGAATGACAGAAGAGTTCCAGCAGCCCTGCTCCGCATGCACTTCCATGATTGCTTTATCAGAGTAACCAATTTCACACTAGTATTACGTACCTCTGAACAGACATATGCGATTTTTCATGTATGTGTTCGTTTATGTTGCGTTTGTGTTTTGTTCTGAAGGGCTGTGATGGTTCAGTGCTGTTGAATTCAACTAGCAAGAAAAAAGCCGAGAAAGATGGACCCCCAAACATTTCATTGCACGCGTTTTATGTCATTGATGTTGCAAAGAAAGAAGTTGAGGCCATGTGCCCTGGTGTTGTTTCTTGTGCCGATATCTTGGCTCTTGCCGCAAGGGATGCAGTTGCTCTGGTTAGTTAATTTTTACAGCATTTTGATCAATTTGTTAGTGAATTTGAAGGTGATGAAGGTATGGTACTATGGTAGTCATAAATGCTTGGACATAGAAGTCGAGACACAAATGTATCAACAGCCGTCCGAAGCGTGTGGGTGCTATGTGCATTGAACACACCGGACGTATCTATGTCTGAACATCTGTTTCCGTAGCAATACTCAATAGTGGTGATGACCGACCGCTAGTGATGCTACTCCACTTCTAACATAAATTCATAAACAAGTAAACTGACATTGGTTTGTGATTTCTTTAGTCTGGTGGTCCAAATTGGCAAGTGCCGAAGGGAAGAAAAGATGGAAGGATTTCAAAGGCTAATGATACCAAACAGTTACCAGCTCCAACCTTTAACTTATCACAACTGCAGCAAAGCTTTTCCCAGAGAGGTCTTTCCTTGGATGATTTGGTGGCACTCTCAGGTAAAATTTGTGTTATACAAACTGCACAAAAAGAGTCTAAAATACAGGGTGTCAACACTGTATCTATCATTGTAGAGTGTTGATCTCATTCAGAATGAATACAGTGCTGCAAGATTAACATTTTGAACTTGCATAGCAAGGACACGTATCCAACACTTAATCTCATAGTGTCTTGATTTTTTTCCAATATTTATTGGTTGGACACTCTCCCTACCCTCTCCAACACTCTAAGGATACCCGCAGGACACTTTAGGGACACTTTAATGATTGTCCCTAAAGTGTCCTGTGCATGTCCTAAGAGTATCAGAGAGTGTCCAACCGCCAAACATTAGGAAAAAATTAGGACACTATGAGATTAAGTGTCGGACATGTGTCCAGAGCGTATCCATGTCCGACACTGACACTCTGCTTCCGGCAAAGTGTCGGTGCTACATAACTTATAATTCACCCTGCCTTGTTCGCATGTGTGACCTCTCATGTCCCCCGTGTTTCAGGTATGTCCCATAATAGGAGATTTTAAAATTTTGATCAATTAATATTTTGACGGGTCCTTGGCGTGTCTGTGTCCCTGTATATGGTGACCTCCTGTTGGAAATTCGTGATGAGCCAAATACACTTAAACAAGTAGGAGAGACATGAGGGAGGAGATAACACACAATTTTTGATAGAATACTTCAACAATCTTTATCACACTCGACTACTTCTAGTAGTTCATCACTCGACTCAACCTCACTTTTCTAATCACTCTCTCTACTTTCAACACACCTTGGCCACACCTAGAATCACTAGATTACATAGGTATTTATAGACTCCTAGATACATGAATCTTACAAACTACTAGATGACTCTTAACCCTTAGACTCCATACATGAATAATACTAATGACTCTTGAACTAACAAATGAATCTTAGCTACATACATGAACCACCACATTCATGCATCATGTGTCTCCTTGGTTTCCTAAAATCCATAATTATCTAAAATCAAGTTACTTTTCCAACATCCCCCTTAAACTTGATTTTGTATTGAGGAATTTACTGCAGCATCGCCATTACCAACTTGAATATGCCACCTTCAATAGCAGCCATCTTCATAGCCATTTCCATGGATGTGAGAACCTTGAATTTAAACTTTCTGTACAGACTTACAAATTTTTCCCTTAAACACTTGTGTAGTGCTTTCAAATGAACATCTTGTAGTTTTTTCTTGAGACGGACATTCCATCGGTTTCCATTCTTGACTTTTGCATACCTCCAATCATGCGGTTCAAAGAACTCATCCATATTTACCCAGCGAGTGTCCAATGCACTATTCGCCAAACCAATGTGTGAATTCCAATTGCTAGGAAAATTACCCTCATGACTTCCATTCTTAGGCTTCAATAGAGTGATTTTGCCAACAAATTCACATGGCTCAAGTCCATAATTCTTGACTGTATTGGATATACCGACCTCAACTTTGTCATCAAAAATTTCTTGAATCTTTTCTTTAGCCTTCCAAATTTCCACCTTTTTCCTTTCATCATATTCAACTCTACCGGCATTCTCTTGTTCAATTGCATCCTCTTCCTTTCCTACGAAGGTCTCTTCTTCTTTGTGAGCCTTAACTTCAATAATTGTTTCTTTCATGCCTTCAACTTCTTTTTCTTCCACTAATTCCACAAGTTCACCATTAATCTGATGATCATCATGCCTGTTTTGCTTGGCCAAATTTCCTTCGACTTTATTCTCCTCAAGCTCTTTGGCTTCAACGGGATAACACTCATCCCCAACTTCAAAAGGTGGATCTTTAAAACCACACTAATCTTGTTTATACTTGTCTTCTTCAAAGCATTGAAGCCAATACTCAGTGGGCAAATATTTTTCTCTGCGATTAGAAGTGATGCAATCAAGCATCGTCCGAGCTTGACTTGGAGATCTCGTCTCCCCGATGTCCCTCCATATCTCTTGGTGAATTGTCTTCTTTAAAATTCCGAGTGCTTTCTCTTCTTTCTCCTCTTGGATTCTTCTCGGCAAATACGTTGTTGGCCCTTCTCCAACAACATCCCACAAGTCACATGCTTTGAAGTAATTTGATAGACTAATCCTCATTCTTTTGTAATTGGAGAACATTAATTTCTCACTCCAAAAACCAATGTAGGTCTCCATTGTCATCAAACGATGATCTATTGCTACTCCACAAGATCAATACCAGGATCGTAGTAGCTCTGATACCAATTTGTTGGAAATTCGTGATGAGCCAAATACACTTAAACAAGTAGGAGAGACATGAGGGAGGAGATAACACACAATTTTTGATAGAATACTTCAACATTCTTTATCACACTCGACTACTTCTAGTAGTTCATCACTCGACTCAACCTCACTTTTCTAATCACTCTCTCTACTTTCAACACACCTTGGCCACACCTAGAATCACTAGATTACATAGGTATTTATAGACTCCTAGATACATGAATCTTACAAACTACTAGATGACTCTTAACCCTTAGACTCCATACATGAATAATACTAATGACTCTTGAACTAACAAATGAATCTTAGCTCCATACATGAACCACACCATTCATGCATCATGTGTCTCCTCGGTTTCCTAAAATCCATACTTATCTAAAATCAAGTTTACTTTTCCAACACCTCCTTGGTGTGTAAATGCTTCAGAGTTCTGAACAGTACTTGAATGAAAGATTGATTAATACTAGTATATTCCAAACCTTCAATGCAAGTCAAACTTTCTATGGATATACCCTTGCCAATGATGTACCACTCTACTACTTATGGTTCACATTTATTCACGTGACATATGTGTAGGAGGCCACACTCTTGGATTTGCCCATTGCTCATCCTTCCAAAACAGGATCCACAACTTCAACACCCAAACCGATGTCGACCCTTCGTTTCAGGCGTCGTTCGCAGCCAACCTAAGGAAGGTTTGTCCGATGCACAACAAGGTACACGCAGCCGGCACCCCATTGGATTCAACCACAACGACATTCGACAACGTTTACTACAAGTCACTTCTCCAGGGGACGAGTATTTTCTCCTCGGACCAAGCTTTGCTCTCTGTTCCAAGGACTGAGGCTTTGGTCTCCAAATTTGCTAGCTCACAAGCAGAGTTTGAAGATGCTTTTGTCAAGTCCATGATCAAGATGAGTAGTCTAGCTGGTGGAGTAGAGGTTAGGCACAATTGTAGAGTGGTTAATTAGGTGAATTTAGCCAATGGTGTTTGTTTGTTTTATTTTTCAATAACTGGATGTCCGGGCCAACTTGTGCGCATCACGACTAATTCCGAACCCCTGAAGTTAACGACCGGGCAAACCTCCAGTGTCCCCAACTTTTGGAATGTTTGGCCTTTGTGTGATTCAAACTTGCAACCTCTAAGGGGGAAGTCCTTTTTACTTGCTTTCTCATACCCACTTGACAAAACCCCTTGAGTTGCCAATTGTGCTATGTTTTTGTGCCTAATTTCTTGTCCATTTTATTGGTAGGAATTTGAGCAATAATAAATGGAATTGTGTGGGCTTGTATTAATTTGTGCTTGTAATATCTCATTTGTGGTCAAGTCTGATTCAATTTTGGAAATTAGTGAGTCATAGTCAGATCTGCCATTACCCTTTTTTGTCTCAAGGGTGAGTGAACCATCAAAATTAGTTCTTCCTTTTCTAATTGGGTAATGTATGAGTTTAATAACCCAATGTCAAGGAAAACCAAAGGCAATTTGGTGAGCACAGAGTGCACCATGAAAAACCATCAAAAAATACAATAAGATTTCAGAGCCTTATGTTTGATCGGATATGAGCATCAAATTGGACTCTATATTCAAGGAGATCAAATATCCACAATTTGGTTAAAGTTTTTGGCTTGGATTAAAGCACCTCGGATATATAATTGGCAAAATGTGAAATACATAATAAAATTTAATTGCAATACTATAATCACATCACTCTTAATCCGATGGGACTACCTATCTTATGGGATTATATGTCATTCACTATTAATCCCGTCAAACAAACAAGAGTTCAAGACTGGAAGGAAAAAAATATATACAATTCTTTATTCATAAAATTTTGCATACAAATTTAACAATTAGATCCTCACCCTCCATTGCCAAGAGAGGGGGGAGAGTTCAATACAATTGAAAAAATAACAATAATTAGGTTGTCAAAAAGAGAGGTGAATCAACAAAGGAGCCTTCTTCTGTTTTCTTGTTGGAGAACCAGGATTTCCTGCATGACTAGCCTTCTTGACTTGTTTATGTTGAGAAAACACAATATTATCTGCTCCTCAAGCTCTTCTAACTGCTCCAAAAAGCGATTTTGGTCAATCCCAGATTCCCTAACCACCTCTTTCACCGCGTCCATCTTCCCATTCCTAACACACACATCACCAACAACTCTGATGTGTTCAATCTCATCCTCTAACCTCCTCACAAGCCGACTCGTCGTGTCAAAATCGTTCATCAAAATGTAAACCCCTTTTGCCGCGACCTCAAGCAGTGCTCCTAGTCTTTCTTGTGAGGTCGTTTTTAGCCGTCTCTTAAATAATTTTTTCCAATGATGATGGGTCAAACCCAAAGAGCAGGCTATAAACGGCGGCGCCACCAGAATGCCAACCATGCTATGAATTGCAAGCAATAGCACTGCGGTTGCAATTGCACTATAGGAAACCATAAGACTTAACCCAAGTGTCTTCTTGCAAAGTTTAGCAAATTTTGCTCTCCTTTTGACCCTTCTACACTTGGTTTTCAATTTTTGTAGCAAATAGCCATGACTATCATGTATGTCCCGGAATTGTGATGGGCTAATTGATAGCAAAGGATTCTTGAGCATCGTGAATGAAGCAAGTTCCTTGAGTAGAGCGCCACATTGAGCATGAGTATAGTCTGTGCTAGCCAGAGATTCTCTGTCTTCACAATTAATCGATTCGCGACTTATTCCCCTCTCAGCCGTATGATTTGGTGCTGCCCTCAAATCACAAAAGTCGACAGGCACGATCGTTTGACTTGGACAGTCTTGAGACATGGGGATAACAATTTTGGAAACAGAGGATCCTCTATAGTCTGGGGAAGTGTGTGTGTTTCTTGTGAGCTTTATTACCCTATCGATTCTTGAATAATTAGCGCGGGCTTGATCGACGCTGAAAAGAACAAGGTCACACATATTGCATGCTGCAAAGGTGGCCTCAAAGAAATTAACGACGAGAGGATGAAGATTGGAGCTTTCTATAATGTCAGCAAGGGTTTCCTGTCGCGGTTCAAGCAAGTAGTCACAGAGAGAGACGCGCAAAGGAAGAGAAGACGACGAAGACGAAGACGAACAAAGTCTACTAAGGCTTTTTGTTCCAGTATGATATTCGTGTACTTTTTTCCACATTTCTATGTAAGACTTTGTCCTAAACGTGGAAATGTACTCTCTATTGACACTTAATTGTTCAACCAAACAATTCACGCGTTCTGCTTCACGTCTACCTGAAAACAAGAACGATTAAATATGAATAATTACATGGTATGCAACAATAATCCAATATGAATAATACACGAAGATGGAGGAGAGAAGCTCAAGAAAAAACCCATGAATTGTTTCCAATTCGCTCGATATTGAATCAAAAAACGAGAAAGAATAAACAGGACCATCACATAAATATGGGTAATTGAGACACGGATACAAAAGAACACCAAAATGAAGCTTCTGAAATTTTTAACTTTTTTTGAACTTGTTTTGGCCCCTAATCATAAAAGCAGAAATTGTGTAAAGTCGATACAAACAGCGCGCACTTGAAGACGCAACAAACAATCCTACAGGCCAACTCACGTGGGTCGTCTCCAGATTACAAAAACAATCCAGATTGAAGTCGAGAACAAGAACATACTAACATATATACCACATCATTCGAAAACAAGAAATCCCGTGAACTGATTGTGCGTATTCATGAAGAACCCAAGACCAGAAATATTGAAAGATATCAATCCACAGAGAGAAAGACAGAAACACTGATAAATAATGGGTTGATGATTTGGTTGGAAGCCTTCAAACCATATGTATACTAGGAACATGAATATTATAAGGAAGAGAAAGGAGGTAGAGACTCAGAAAACTAACCTTTCCTTCTGAAATGCGATTTGAAATTTGACCACACCATCATCGATCCTTTGATTCCTTTTTTCTTGAGTCCAAAGGTGGGTGGGGGGCCAATTCTTATTTATAGGCTTATGAGAGAGAGAAAGAGAGAGAAAGAGAGAGAGAGAGAGAGAGGAAAGGAGAGAGAAATTACAGGTAGAAGCCAGTTGGCAGTTAACTAGACCGCCTCAACACTCGGGCGATTACTTTCCTTACAAGTTGTGTGGTGTTATAGTTTCCATTACCTTAGTAAAATGCAGAGGAAGTTCGTTGGGTAGTTTTCTAGTAACAATAACCGTGTCTTTTGATTACTTCAATATTATATAAGCACAAGTTTTTGAACGAGTCTCATTACTTCGGGCAGTTTGAGGACCAAACTGATGGGGCGTTTTTTTCCCCAAAAAAATGTGTTATTTTAGTGCGACAAAGATTATACCGGTAACATAAATAAATCAATGAAGTTCTTACTCTTTCGAAAAAAATTATGTGTATCACACTAGTAATATTTTTTTGTTGAATTGTGTTGTTTTAGCCTAGTAGGCCTAAATTTTAGGCTGCGAAAAATGCTTTTAGATTGGAAGCCATAAGCTATAGATACATCAAATATGTGGTTCTTAAAAGCCATTAACTAATTTGCCTGACAAAGGCCCTGCCGAATTTCAATGTGAAATAAATAAATATTTAGTGCAACGATGATACCATATTACAATATGTGATTGTAAATAAAGAATGCAATTGGGGCTTAGTGGTATACCGGTGTCCCCCACTAATCCAAACATATTGCTATTCCACCTCGAGGTAAGATTTCTTTGTACTACCAATATACCCGATAACTGATAGTCGCCAAGTACCATTCACTCTCATTGTTAATAATCCACTCCCATGTGAAAATGGCCAAACTTAGGAAATGGAATTAGCAGGAGATTCCATTAGTATAAAAGAAGGTAATTGCCCTCCGGATTGAAGATAAATCAATGGTTGTGCAGAATATATAGTTGGGAGCTATGACAATTGACAACCAGAAAAAGGTCTTCAGGGGTTCCCTCAGCACCAAAATTAACACAGGACAATATACCTAAAATTGGGGGATAGAGGAGATTCAGAACTCCTTGGACAAAAACTGAAAACCCGGACTGCTATCTTCTCTTGGGTACATAAAAGCATGAAAAACTAAAACAGAAGACGCGGATATTGAGCCTGTGAGAAATGATCAATCAGAGGGTTGATACTTATTTCTATTCAATTAACAAACGGGGCTATCCCTGAAGTTAGACTGCTAAAAAAATGTTGCGACGGTAGTACTGTACACATCTCCATTGTACAGGGCAAGTCATCTTCCAGTCACTGACTCATTATAAGAATCAAACCCTGTACAATCCCTAAATTCAATCGCCAGCATTAATTCATATCATCAGAAGTAAAACAAACACAAAACCATGATTGGAGAAATGCAATATACTAGAATAATCCAATCCAATTAATAAAAGAAAGACCAATGTGGATAAGCTAATTTGAGGTAAATATGTTCCAAGTGATCCTCTCACAAAACATACTACCTATTGCTAACTGAACCAAGAGATAGAATAGACAACCATTCCTATGTATTTAAGCCTAAAAAGATAAATTGACTGAAAGAGTGATGGTTCATCTTGGATCTGTCATTCAAAGGCCCACGCGTTCTCCCTACGGACCTCGTCCTCCTCCTCCGGGGTGAAGTCATTCACAATGTTGAAAATTCTCCGGACTTCTTCAGGAGTTTTGCCCTTTATCATGTCTGCAACGGTCTGGCAGGTCAGATCCAACAAGCTCTTGATATCCAGATAGTTTGCCGCCTGAGGAAAAAATGTCAAGGTTAAGCATTTACAGTAATGTGAGAATTCTCAAGGGGTGGTAAGCACACTTCAAAATGCACGGCGTGAATACACAGCCGGAAAAACCATGATTTCACTCCAATAATAAATCAAAGTATTCTAGTAAAGATTATTCCCGCAGAAGATCCTATCTTCAAGCATGCTGTCAATTTTTCCAATATCAAAAGCAATAAGGTAACGGCAACGTTAAGAATGATTACACAGAAACATTAGTGGAGCAACATATGTTAACATTATCCATTTTAGCTTATACAGGCACACCACGCTCCAAACCATTACACGATAAAGTGGCCAAAAACATAATCTTACCAGACAGGTAATCCTGATTGATAAAGGTCCAACAAGAAACTTACAATTTCATCTTCAAGTGGCAATTTTTGTGGTAGCATGTACGAATTAGATGAACAAAGACAAAGTCAGATAATTAGTGTGTTACTTGCAAAACAACAAACAAGCAAAAAGAAGAATTCTGCTATCCGCTCCTGTGCATCAGGATCCTTAGAAACCACTACAGGCATATAAGCCCTGGAGCATATAAGCATGTAAACTAAAAATCTTCCTCATTGGTTTGGAGTTCTGCTGTCACATCCTAAAAGTGGGCACATCCCCCTTTACCTATCAATGGTTAAGTATGTTGCCAACAACGATTCATGCAAATATCATCACAATGCCCAAGAAAGTAACAACCTGACTATCTCTTACACAACTACTTTCCCCCCAAATTCCCACAATTCACTAAATACGAATAAACCAGCCAGAAAATAAAGTACTGAAACACAAGCCCGGTTTTCAAGAAAATACAACATTGAATCAAACCCCATCTTCAGTAATTCAGTGTCATCTATACATCCCAAAACGACACCAGATAGACTGCTAAACAAGAAGCCTCGAGAGGGCATCACTGTTGTACCAGACTCATGTCAAACAGAACACTCTTACCAACATTCGCAAATTGAGTAAACCAGCCAGAAAAATAAAGCATTAAAAGAAACCCTGTTTTCAAAAGTAGGTAATTCATTGTCATCTACCCATCCCAAAACAATAAACAAGTAACTCAGATAAAAATCAAAAAACAAAAAAGCAAGTAACTCAGATAAACTACTAAAGACGAAAGCAAAAGATATACTAAAAAAAAAGCATCGTTGAGTACACACAACACAAGCAACAATATATTTAATCGTGTTTACATGAAACAACAAAAACTAAATAAAATATATTAGGGAATTGTTATCATACCAAAATCAAGTCAAACAGGAGGCCCTGATCAACATCGATGAACTTAGCATCGAAGGTCTTGAGCGCATCATTACCCGCGCGATCGTCGTCATCGGGAGCCGGCGACTCGGCGTGCTTCTTGCAGTACTCGATCACCTTCGACAGGACGCCGCTCGTGACGTTGGGCAGCGGTATGCCGGTGTCCGCGCAGTCGTCCTCGATCATGTGCTTGATCGTCTGCGACTGGAGGGCGACGGCCTCCTCGACCTCGAAGGTCTCTCCGTCCGAGCTCTTCAGGACGATCTTCTTCTTCGTCGCGGAAGAAGCAGAAGACGACATTGTTGTTTCGTTGTTGGTTGGGAAGGATTGATGAAAGAGGAAAACCCTAACCCTAGGTTTTTAGCAGAGGGAAAACAGCAGAAAGCAAGAGGCGTGTATTGGGAAGATGTTGAGGGGTCGTGAATTTATAGAGCTGGGGACGGCAATAAAGAAACCTAAAAAAATACTCCTAGAAAAGGAAAAGAATTCAAAATTGATTTTAACACTCTCTTTTTTTTGCAAACATACCCATTTTTTTTGTCTTTATTTAATGCGAATTTGCTAGTACATTGCCCTTTGGTGCCCGTTCATGTGTGGAAAAATAAACTCATGAAAGGATAATAATGTAATTTTACATGAATAAAGACAAAAAAAAAAGTGCGAATGATAAAAAAAGATAGTGTAAAAATCACTCCCAAAGAATTTACCTTCTCCAAGTTGCATAGGGGTTTTGGTAATTCCCTGTTATGAATATCTAATAACACAAATTCCCTAATATATTTTTTCGGGAAAACAGGAAAAATATCTACATTCTCGAAGTTGCATAGGGTTTTAGGTTTTTTTTTTTTTTTTTTGTAGGGATAGAAATTTCATCTAAGACGGTCGATGCTCGAATTGGTATGAACTAATCGGGTAGTTTTGATCCTTATTTTTTTAAGTGAGCGGCGTTGGATTGTCTTGCACTCTATTTGAATCTCACAGTAAGAAAAATTAAAGAAAAATAATTAGAAGAGAAAATATGGAGAAAATTGATCACTGGTCAACCATTACTATTTGCTATTTCTTTCTCTATTTCTTTAAATTCTAAAAAAACAGGAGAAATAAAATTTATATCGTTTTAAGTCCAAATTGTGTGTTGTTAAAATGACAAAGTGGGTGAGGGAGAAAATCAAGTACTCCCTCCATTCTAAAATGAGTGACCTTTTTTGAAAAGCGTGTCACTTTCAATTGCTTATATTTTTTAATATGAGCGTTAAAAAATATGCATTATAGATCTTGTTTGATAGATTTTAATTAGTTCTATTAAATAATGTTTTCAAAATCACATAAAACTTCATAAATCGAAAGATATAAGCATTTTAAAATGGCACGAAATCTCAAAAGGGCCACTCATTTTTGGAACGAAGGGAGTATTATTCAACCACAAACACTTAAACACACATTTATACACACACACTTGTCCTCATGTGTACTACTCAACCTCTATAATTTCAGATGTACATATTTGTAGCGACGCAATCCCTTGCCTCTTTCTTTTTTGTGTAACAATTTATGCATATTTAATTTGAGTACTTAAAACATATATTTTCTCATCTTTTGATAAATAAAACATTCAATTCAATTGTGCAAATGCAGTTATTTTTGGGAAATGAAGGCCCATGACGTATTTTGATAATTAATACCCGTCAAGGACATGCTAAGAACAATTGTTAATGCTGAAAATATCTTTAGCGGGTATTAATTATCAAAACATGTAATTGGCCGTCATTTTCCCTTTCTTTTTTGACCTTTGGTAATCTGGTAGCTAGAGTAATAGCCAATGGTAACAATCTGCTAGGTAGAATAATAGCCAGTAGGTAAGCAATTAATTCATTAACGACATTTCTTGGTCATTGTGAGTTTCCATTTGTTTTGTAGGTAAGCAATTACTGTAATTAATTGCATAATTTCTAGACTTCTAGTCATGCACATAGCCACACAAACCACCAGTAAACAAAGCCCAAGGTTGAACTTTAAACTACCAGCAAACAAACCGCCAATTTGACGAAGGCAAGGAAATTTTAGCCCGTCCGAATGTTAGCCCGTCCGGCTTTTGACCCAACAGCTCGGCAATTTGGCTAGTCCGTGGGCTGGGCTTGGGCTTCAATTTAAGATACATAGCCCGGCCCCCAAAAAGGAAAAAGCCCGCCCAGACGAATCAATAAGTCACAAAAATTTGACACAAAAATAACAAATGCAAAAAAAAATTTGAATAAAAAAAAAAAGAGAGTTATTGTTCCACTTTTAAAGTCAAATTTCACTTTGCAATTATGAAACAAACGGACATTATGGTTGGTCAAAAAACCAAAAAAAAAAAATCAGAAATCCTATTGGTACCGACGGTACCATAGGGAAAATGTACCGATGGCCACCGGACGGCCGATCCAAGCCGTCCAAAAATTTTAAAAAATAAAACCGAGTGGGCTATCGCGAGAATCAATGGCATCCGAGGTGTGTAGGGTACTTGATCCGAGCACCCCTTTTTCGTGTATATTTGTATATACGTGTATATACACGAAAAAGGGGTGCTCGGATCAAGTACCCTACACACCTCGGATGCCATTGATTCTCGCGATAGCCCACTCGGTTTTATTTTTTAAAATTTTTGGACGGCTCGGATCGGCCGTCCGGTGGCCGGAGACGGCCGTTCGGTGGCCGTCGGTACATTTTCTCTCCCCATGGTCGGTACATATAGCACAACTCAAAAAAAATCAAAGCAACCGACATTGTAGTTGACAGCAATTTACATCCGGGCATCCGGAATTTTTTTTCTTTTTCATTTGTAAATCTTAACTATTTTTCATTTGTTAATCTTAATCTACTCTATCTTAAAAGATTTAGAGAAGTGAATGGGTGCTTACGGAGATCGAATCATGCACATATGCATAGGAGTATAAAGGAAGTACCAATTGTACTCTACTCTATTTGTGGGCATCCCGAAAATTATAGAGTCCAAATATTAGGAGTTCGAATGAGTGGGCAAAAAATTAGGAGGTCCAAAATCTTGGAGCCACTTGAGCTTTGTTCCATCGTTAAATTCAGAAGGGACCAAAATTAAAAATGTGGGCAAGACACAATTATCAAAAAAAAAAGTTGACTGGTTCAAAAATGTTGGCACTATTTACATCTCCCTTGAAAAGAGCAAATCATCTCCCGGTCACTACAGGATGAATATAGCACTGTGCAATCCCTGTATCCATTTACAGGCATAAATCCGTATCATCAAAAGGAAAACAAACACAACACCAATACTGTTCAATCCCTGCATCCATTTACCGGCATAAATCCGTAATCAAAAGGAAAACAAACACAACAACATGATTTGAGAAACGAAATAGGCTAGTCTGTCATTCAAAGGCCCAGGCGTGTCTCTCCCTGCGAATCTCCTCATCCTCCTCCGGGATAAATTCTGGAATGTTTAATTGTTTCCGGATTTCTTCAGGATTTTTTCCCCTAATCATGACTGCAATGGTCTGGCAGGTCAGGTCCAACAAGCCCTTGATATCCAGATAGTTTGCCGCCTGAGGGGGAAAAAAATAAGGTTTAAGTATTTACAGTAATGTGAGAATTCTCAAGGGTGATAACTGATAAGCACAATTCAGAATGCACAACTTGAAACAAGTAGGTTTCAGCTTTTGCAATGGAATTTTCGTTCTCAAAAAAGAAAGAAAATGCCAATAAGAGAAAGGATGCCCAATTACCATGTATTACAATTACAGATCTCCATTCTTCATTGTATCTTTTTCTATATTCTTAATTCGAAATATCATCCAAAGACATAAAACAAGTGGTCATCAAAGACTTAAAACAAGAGGTCATCAAAGACTTGCATTGAGTGCTCTCTATGAACAAATGACGAAGGCAATATATACACAAGGGAAGTTTACTATAGGCCACAGTCTAACAGCATCCCACAAATTGCAGATGTTGGTCAAAGCCACTAAAAATTGATCCTATGTTGGAAAATACAACTTGCCACAATTCACTAAATACAATAATAAAACAGCCAGAAAATACAGCATAAACAAACCATGTTTTCAGTAATTTAGTGTCATCTATCCATCCCAAAACACGGCCCATGGATTCCATCTCTCCCTAACTTCAAGGTGTCTTGCCCCAAGCCTCTTAACAGTAGCATCAAATATGTGGCAGATGTCATCAACGCAGAAAATGGTACATGGAATTTTCAAAAGCTAGCGGGGGAGGTGAACAATGAAGTGTTGGAAGCCATTCTCACCATTTCTCTTCCATTTTTTTTGAACAGCAAAAAAGAAATTTATTAATCTTCGGAAACAAATTACAAAGATTAAAAGGATCCAAAGCACGAGGCATCAAAGCAGAGCAAGAGCGAACCCACAAAAGAAGGCACCCCCTTACACTGACAGTCATATGCCTCCAGGAACCATTTCTCTTCCATTAGTGGAAAGAGATGACCAGTTTGTATGGCATTTCAACACAAATGGAGTATATTCTGTTAAATATCATGTTGCTGTCCATTCTCTCCAGACCCAATCTCAACATAAACCAGAATCATCCTTCAAGACCAAATGAGAGGATGTGGAAGGTTTTGTGGAAGATGAAAGTTCAGAACAAGATTAGAAGCTTTTGGTGTAGAGTCTGCAAGAATAGCTTAGCCACCCGGGAAAATCTTTTCAGAAGGAATTGTTGTGCCCCCACCAACACCTGCCCTGTTTGCGATTATGAACCTGAAACAAATGAGCATATGCTGTTTACATGTGAATGGGCCAAGGCAGTCTGGTTTGGGTTCAACATCCATGTCTTTGGAGACCTTGGTAGCAATGCTTCAGTGGTGAAATGGACTGCAGAAATGGTGGACACTATGTCTAATGAGGAGGCCTCCAGCTTTATGGGGAGAATGGCTCTAATCTCTTGGTATATTTGGAAATCTAGAAACGCGTTGATCTTTTGCAATTCAAAAGTTAACCCCTTGGCATCCATTGCTTCGATCAACTACGCTCTTTTGAAGTGTTCAAATATGTTAAGAGATTCCAAGTGTCCACATGGATAACCCATCAATTCAGGAGGAAGTTTCCACCTGGAGACAGAGGCAGCTTTAAAGTGAATTGTGATGTTGCCATTCCTTCTAATGGTGGAGAAGGCAAAATGGCTGTGGTTTTAAGGAATTGGAAGGGGAAGGTGCTGGATGGCTTCGCTAGAACCGTCTCTGCAAGTTCTAGTCTTCGCGGAGGACTTCAGGCTATAAGGGCAGCTTGTGAGATGGGGATCAATATGGGCATCAAAGGGGCGGTTGTTGAAGCTGATAACAATCAATCCTTCTGAGTGTCTCAGAGTTAGTTCCCCCCCACGGGAAGTGAGAGCAGAAGTCCTGGATATTCGCTACTTAGCAGAGAAGGAGAGCATCTTATTCAAGTGGTTCCGAAGAGCTGCTAACAAGGCAGCCCATGAAATTGCTGCGTTAGCTCTTAAAATTCTCTACCACGTAATTGGGTGGATGTTCCCGCTTTGTCTCTTTTTTCAATTTCCGGTAAGGATGAATCTTTGCAAGTCTTTAAGACATTTTTGCGGATCTCAAAAAAAAAATCCATCCCAAAACGACATCCTTAAACAAGCAACTCAGATAAACCCCTAAACAAGAAATCTACAAAAGAAATACAAACCCAACGAGAAATAAGTTTACATGCAACAGTTTAGGTCTCCTTTGAGACAACTTTTGTAAGACTTTTTGCATCGTCTTTTTAGTTGTTTTCTCTTAATTTCTATTATATAATTGTTTTCTCTTAATTTCTATTAGTATATCACATCATTAAATATAAACCAAAGTTGAAAAAAAAATTCATACAAGACAACGACAAAAAGCCACAGCAGCCTTTCAGTGTCTTTTACGTCGTCTTTTGGTGAACTAAAACTATTGGCCATCCATAACATGTCTTTATTTTTTGTCGTCTGAGAACATTGAAATTTCGGCCCATGTTTTTATATTTTTCTGATTTCTTTCACCAAGATGAATTATTGACCACAAAAAATTGGCATAAACGAAACAGAAGATCACTTAATGTAATTAGTACCAACTGTCTTTTTATGACGAAATAATTTTACGAACCCTACGTGTGTGTAGATATATAAGTACGAAGAGAAGGCTGCAGAAGGGTGTAATTATCATACCAGAATCAAGTCAAACAGAATGGCCTGATCAACCTTCACGAATTGAGCATCGAAACTCTTGAGTTGATCGACAGCGGCACGATCATCGGAATCAGGAGCCGCCGACTCGGCGTGCTTCTCGCAGTACTCGATCACCTTGGACAGAACACCGCTCGTGACATTAGCAAGCGGAAAAACCCCGTCGCCACAATCGTTCTCGATCCTCTGCCTGATCACCTCCGACTGGATCGCTACGGCCTCGTCGACCTCGAAGGTCTCGCCGTCCGAACTCTTTAGGATGATTAAAATTCTTCGACGACGAAGAAGAGGACGACATTTTTTTTCTTTTTTGCTTCGTTTGTGTACGCGAAGTATTCAAAGGAAACCATACTGGAGTATATAGTATTGACTTATCACGGAAGCTTCGTCAAGCGTTTCGAGGATCAATAGTTGAGATCTGTTTTTAAATTTTGACCGATAATAAATATTTTTGACTGGTAATAATTTATTTTTTTTAATTTGAAATGTCCAAAATACTTTTGAATGCGCGAGATTGAGCATCATAAATCTACAAAGGCTCCATTTATTTTAAAAATAGTCCTCTAGTTTGTGTGCAATTTCAATTTTCTCTCTAGTAGTAATTATGCCATTTTTTACCTTGTAGTATATATTTAATTTGTCTTAATTTGGTGTCCCTCTTACTCACGGTGTTATTAGAATTAACGGAACTTGTGCGAAAATTTGACATTTCCCTCCAATAGAGACGGAATTGAGACAAAATGCAACCTAAAGAGACAATTTCGGAATTTTCATCGATTTTTTTTTAATGGGTGTTGATACTAATATCAGCTAGTACCTGCCATTTTTTAGTAATTCAATATTCTAAAACTGTAATTCCGTTCCCGCTCTAGACTACTGTTAATTTTACTATTTGTACGTATGTATATTTTATTCTAATTTTTTCTATAGAGGAAAATAGCACTATTAACGATAAATCTATAATGATGTACTAGGTATTAGTATCAAAATCGATACTTCAATTGGTACGATATTCAAAATCTTGCTCAAAGTATAAAGATTATATTCTGCTTAATAAGTTAGATTCTTCAAATTGTACAATTGAATTCTGATAAGTATTGTCGTAATGTCATTCATGATCTCAAACACACCACAAGGGCATTGTAACGAAAGGTATCAATTTGATAAAGCGTTAAGGTCGTCAAGGTGAAGGATGTCAAAATTATGTACAGTAATTTTGAGTTAAAATTTTCCGAACTAAATATTCATCTCAATAATGATTAGAAAGTAAAGTTTTATGACCAAAAACCAATACTAATACTGTATAAAATTACATTTTTTACTTCATTTTGTATCTTTAAATTTTATTTGCTCTCCAAGATATTGCATGAGCATCCCGAAAAGTAGACTGATCACTGATGGAACGGGCATGAAACAACAATTA
The DNA here is from genome assembly GCF_030253575.1 of Rhododendron vialii. Lineage (NCBI taxonomy): Eukaryota > Viridiplantae > Streptophyta > Magnoliopsida > Ericales > Ericaceae > Rhododendron > Rhododendron vialii. The sequence continues at coordinate 41,054,775 of NC_080563.1, read as the reverse complement.
AAGAATTTGCTCTCCAAGATATATTGCAAGGTTGAATTTAGCAAAGGCCAAATGCTCTAAATCTTGGAGTCGCTTCAAATTCGTTTGGTTGGTAACTCCAGAGTATGGAAATTGAATCTAACAAAGGCCAAATGCTGTAAATCTTGGAGTCGCTTCAAATTCATCTGATCGGCGACTCCAAAGTATTGAAATTAGTCGAGAAGCGCAAGATGTGCTTATCAAAAGAAAAAAATGTTTGACTGATGCAAAAATGTTGGCACTATTCACATCTCTTTCTCCCATGAAAAGAGCAAGTCATCTACAAGTCTGTCACGCCCTCGATTTTCAACTAAAATAATAATATATTTTATACAACAAAAGTCTTTTTCTCAACTATATTTACCATTAAATGTCAAGCCAAATCCAAACAAAGAATCGAAGTCTCTTCTTCTTCTTCTCTCTAAATTTTTTTTTTTAAAACATAAAGTCTCCCAAACGTATTCCATTTAAAGGGCTTCACAATAATTAAAGAGAGGAGTTTATACATAGCATTACATATGTTCAAACAAAAGGTACAACATTCAATTGCGGGTAAAGTACACAGCGTGAATTAGACTAGATGAAAAACAACTCCTTAATGATCCCAATGAAGCTCTCAAGAGACGTCTCAATGTGCACTCCATGCAATCCAAGCTAAGTGTCATGGCGAGTACCTGAAAGGATAGGGTGAGCTACACTAGCTCGTAGAGATATCCATACCCAAATTATATGCAAAAGTGAAGACAGACATCAAGGAAAAACATTTTCCAAAAGCATATTTGTTTTGTCAAAAAGTGGAACACAAACAAAACCATACTCATGTAGAAAAGAATATTTAACGCCAATTTGCAAATACTGACACTCTCAACTACACATGCACCCACTTCTATCTTAAATAAACTCAGGTTCATTCCCAAACTCAAAACATACTCCTACGTTTTCATTCCAGTGACTGAGAGACAACTCCGGATTCTTAAACCAACCAATTTGTCTTTCTTACCCCACCTCACTAGTCACATTTGCATCTAAGTTGACACACTACACACAAAGAAGTGAAATTCAATGTGCACAAAGACATTAACCTCAATGTGTCATCAAAGAACTCACACATCCACCCAATTTAATCTTTTCAAACTTAAGTTTTATAGTGTCCTCCCTCGTGTCACTTTCTATTCTGTCTTTTCGTTTTCCTCTCGTCATCAACAAGTGTAAATTATCCACCTATCCGTACATGCATACCGTTCAGTCAAATCTCGAGTTTACCATTATAAGTTTAAACTACAATACCAATGTAACTCTTTCACAATAGATACTATCACATCTAGGCATCAAACTTAACACGTTTCCATACCAAATAAATTACCACACCAATCCCAATTTATCAAGCCAATAAAATTTAGGAAGAAAGCAAGCATCGACACTTCAAACCATCTAGGACACCAACTCGGGTTAAAAGTTCATAGTTTCTCACATGAGCACTTCGTTCCACCAAAATTTCACATTCTAAGTCAACATACCAATACTCACAACCTTCTGTATTTCCACCCCTTGCGTTACAGTAAACATCACCCAATGGTTAAGTTTCGGCATTTCCACCACTTGCGTTGCCGTCTGCATTACCACCCCTTGCGTAGCAGTAAATACAACCCAATAGTTGGGTTTCTGCGTTACCACCCCTTGCGTTGTAGTACTTCCCCAGTACAACCCTTGGACTACAATCAATTTATCTCATCAATCAGATAACATCAACATCAAACGCTTTTTCCCAGTCTCGATGTACCACAAAACACATCGATCAAACCAACTCAAAGAATAACTATGCATAAATAATACCATCTTCACGATTATAACAATAAGAACACCCCAAGTCCAACTCTTTCATGTAGTAAATCCACCACATATCTTCATCAATTAAATAACATTAACACCAAGGCATTCGCTAGCATATCCACACATCAATACACATGACACTTTAATCATGCCAAACATCAAGAAGTTCACACACACACATACTCTCACACACCTTTTACTTAGATTCTGGGCTTACCATTACCAATATCATTTTATGTTATCACGTTTCTATTTTTAAAGACTTGGATATACCTTAGGTTCTTGAACGACCACTTTCTCTTTACCGATTCATTTACTAAAACATGCCCTTTTAACAAAATCAACTTTTCAAGTCTCTTAAATTGAACCCACATACCAAAACACGCACACTAAACCAACCCCATGGATACTGCACATAAAGAAGAAAAACTGTTTATTTTTCTCTAAGTATCAAACATCGATGTCAATACACCAACAATGCACATCTCTTATACACCACAAGTTCTCTTTAATCCAACACCTAATCATCTAAATCAATCCATTATATCCCCACATGTCAAATTGGCAAGGTTAATCCTTTACATTAGACTATATCCAATTAAACAACGCTAATTCAAGGACGACACTTAACCCATTGAAAAGTATACTTCTTTTTCTTCGATCCGTAGGTCATACATCAAAAACGGAGTTCGGATAACCTTACTATGGCCTTGCGATTATAGCTCAGCGTAGCAGTGAAACTGGTGCAAAGCAGAATTTGGGTCAGTTTTGGATGCAAATCTGTTATCGCTCGGACATACCCATGATGCATGGGATGTTTCGTTGGAAAGCTTTATATATCTAGTTTCTAACAAAACAAACGGTGCATCATTTCGAGTCCCGAGCTAGAAGTTATGGCCATTTTACCAAGTCCGCCGGTGCTGTCAGATTCTACGCGGAAATAAGTAAAATTGATTGAAAAATCATAACTCTCTCATCTTAAACCCAAAAATAGTGAAACTAAAGCCAAAAGTTGCACCACGACAAGCCCTACACTCAGTAAAAATACCAGGTTCAGAAACAAGAGGAGATTAACCCAACAATCAAAAGAAAAATAGTTTCGCAACCATTTTCGCACCTATCAACCAACCCAGCTTTAGAAATTCACCAAAAATTGTACACTTAACCAAATTAATTGATTCCAACGCCAATCTCTTCTTAACTTAAATATGCACCTCCTGTAAAAGACCCAAAGCCACCCAAAATGTTCGTCATGCCCAGAAAGTTAAAAGAAGGCAGCCACGCACAGATTCGCACATCCAGCAAACAGCCCGTATTCAAAAATTCATAACTAATTGTGTGATTATCGGTTTTGCATGATCTTGGTACCGAAATCTTCGTATTGAAACGTTCTTTAACAGTTATGAAGACACTAAAAATTGATTCCTAACAGAAGGGCCCCCAAAAGGCAGATTACCAGAACCCACGAAATTTTCAGCATACAATGGGTTTATTCAAGACTCAAATAGATGATCAAACTTGATTCTTGTACATCTAACCAACACTTAAGCATGTAAAGAAGGTAGGAGATCCCTACCTCGAAGGTTAGAAGCTTGCCCGAACATGGAGGAAACTTCGACGTGCTCCGATCATGAATTTTCTTGGATGGATAGGAAGCTCTCGTCGCGTAGAACAACTTTAATACTAGGGATTTTTTCAAAATCCCTTTCTATGGAGATGAAATCAAAGAGAGAAGTTTGGAGGAGAGGTGAGAGAGAGCCGGCCGGGAGAGTGGAGAGAGAGAGAGAGAAAGAAAAAAAAGGATTTGTCTTCTCTACACACACCCCCACCTATTTATACTAGCACCAACACTAATCACACTCACACCCCTCCAGTAACAACTTTACCACATTGACCCCAAATCTCATATTCACACATATTTCACATTTCATAGTATAATTTCGCATTAAAATTATTAAAATAAATACGGGTCTCTACAAAGTCACTACTGGATGAATACACTGTTCAATTCCTAGAATTGGGCTTGTTTGATAACCTAAATTCAGCACTTAATACTGAATCAATTAAGTAATAAGTGATTCAGTAGGTTTGATAACCACATTTCATATTACTTAACAAATTAAGTACCACTTAAAATATAGGCTAAAAAGTTAAAAAAAATTAAGTAGCTTTGAGCTACTTAATTCTGACTGAATTTTTGTGTACTTACATTCAACCGTCATACCACCACCACAACCACTTCCACCAACACCTCCACCACTCCACCACCACCACTCCTCCTCCACCACATCACCACTCCCTCCACTACCACCACCACGCCCACGAACTCCACCACCACCACTTCCTCCACTACCACCACCACCACCAGCTCCACCACCACCACATCACCACCACCAGCTGCACCACTCCACCACCACCACAACTCCACCACAACCACCATCACTACACCACCACCACCACCGCTCCTACCACCACCACCACCGTTCCACCACTCCACCACCATCACCACAACCACCACTCCCCCACCACTACGATCACTACACCACCACCACCACTCCACCACCGCCACCACCACTTCCTCCACTACCGCCACCAGCTCCACCACTCCACCACCACCACATCACCACCACCACTACCATCATTACACCACCACACACCACCGCTCCTTCCACCACTCCACCACCATCACCACCACCGCCACTCCACCACCACTACCACCATTACACCACCACCACCACTCCACCACCACCACTACCAGCACTTCTACTACCTCCACCACTCCCCCACCACCACTCCACCACCATTACCAAAAGTATATTGTGACCGTTAGTAAATTAAGATAGAATTGGAACAAAATTAATTCATCATTTTTTTAATTCAGTACTTAATATATTTATCAAACAGCTTTTCAGCTTAAAAATTTCAGCATTCAGTTTTCAGTACTTAATTTTTCAGCTTTCAGTTTCAGTTTTCAGTTTTATCAAACAGCCCGGGCTTGTTTGATAACCTAAATTCAGCACTTAATACTGAATCAATTAAGTAATAAGTGATTCAGTAGGTTTGATAACCACATTTCATATTACTTAACAAATTAAGTACCACTTAAAATATAGGCTAAAAAGTTAAAAAAAATTAAGTAGCTTTGAGCTACTTAATTCTGATTGAATTTTTGTGTACTTACATTCAACCATCGTACCACCACCACAACCACTTCCACCAACACCTCCACCACTTCACCACCACCACTCCTCCTCCACCACATCACCACCACCACCACTCCCTCCATTACCACCACCACCACCACATCACCACCACCAACTCCACCACCACCACTTCCTCCACTACCACCACCACCAGCAGCTCCACCACCACCACATCACCACCACCAGCTCCACCACTCCACCACCACCACAACTCCACCACAACCACCATCACTACACCACCACCACCATCGCTCCTACCACCACCACCACCGCTCCACCACTCCACCACCATCACCACCACCGCCACTCCCCCACCACTACCATCACTACACCACCACCACCACTCCACCACCACCACCACTTCCTCCACTACCACCACCAGCTCACCCACTCCACCACCACCACCACCACCACCACCACCACTACCATCATTACACCACCACACACCACCGCTCCTTCCGCCACTCCACCACCATCACCACCACCGCCACTCCACCACCACTACCACCATTACACCACCACCACCACTCCACCACCACCACTACCAGCACTCCTACTACCTCTACCACTCCCCCACCACCACTCCACCACCATTACCAAAAGTATATTGTGACCGTTAGTAAATTAAGATAGAATTGGAACAAAATTAATTCATCATTTTTTTAATTCAGTACTTAATATATTTATCAAACAGCTTTTCAGCTTAAAAATTTCAGCATTCAATTTTCAGTACTTAATTTTTCAGCTTTCAGTTTCAGTTTTCAGTTTTATCAAACAGCCCCTTAGTCACCAGCATTAACCAATAGTGATTGACTTATTCATGAGGGGTTGTGATTTCCTTATTCATGGAGTCACGCGATCTCGGTCGTCCATTTCAGCTTTGGACGGTCTAGATTTAAATGAAATATTTTCAAGGAAGAGAACTCTTGGAAAAGTTTCATTTAAATCCGAACCGTCTAAAGTCGAAACGGACGCGCGCGATTCATCTCCGTAAACAAACTATTCACAGAAGCTCCGTTAAAAAGATATTCTCTAACCAATATCATCAAAAGGAAAACAGACACAAAACCATGATGCGAGAAACGAAACATATGCTAGATTAACCCAATTAATCAAAAAAAAGTGATCAATGTAGATAACCATTCATATGTACTCAAGCCTAAATTAAAAGGTAAACTGACTGAAAAAAATGATGGTTCATCTTGGATCTGTCATTCAAAGGCCCAGGCGTTCTCCTTGCGGATCTCCTCCTCCTCATCTGGGGTAAATTCACCCGCAATGTTGAAAATTTTCCGGACTTCTTCAGGAGTTTTTCCCTTAATCATGTCTGCAACGGTTTGGCAGGTCAGATCCAACAAACCCTTGATGTCCAAAAAGTTGGCCGCCTGAGGGTTGGGGGAAAAGAATCAAGGTCAAGTATTTACAGTTATTTACACAATGTGAGAATTCTCGAGGGTGATATCTCAAGAGCACACTTCATAAAGCAGAAAACTAGTAGGTTTTCAGCTTTTGCATTGAAATCTTTCGTTCCTAAAAGGGTAAGAAAATGGCAACAAGAGAAAGGATGCCCAATTGGCATCTATTAAACAAATTCTTGGTGTGACCGGTTTTGCTCAACGGCGAGGTGTGGTCGTGGGGTTGGGGGGCGAGGATCGTGCGGTCTTCGATCGGTTCATTCCTGAATGTTCCGGTATGCCCAAACGGCGTCAGGGGGCTCGCGTTTGGCAAAGCTTTCAGGGGGTGACGACGTGACGGTGGCGTGCGGCTTTTGTGGCTGACGGCGGCGTTCATCGTTTTGGAGTCGGGTGGTTTGTTGCTGTCCGGTTCTGGTGTGCTAGTGGTGGTTGTGTTGGGGTTTTGGTGGCCGGCGTTTTGGTTTTGGGCGGCCGCTTAGGCAGATTGGTGGTGGGGTAGGGTTTGGTTGTGGCATTTGGGCTGGGCTTGGCCCATTTTTGTGTTGCAATGTTTTGATCTAGGTTTTAGACTCATTTAGGGTATATGGGCTTCGGCCTTTTTAGATGGGCTTTGTCCTAATTGAATGTCCTTTTATTGATTTCTTGTCAATCCTAGGTTTGGTTTTCAAATTGAGCAGAAGATTGTTCTGTAAACATGATGTTTTCTTACTCCTACTAGTCTGTCTCGTAACAATTTCAAGATTAATGAAATTTTTTTTGCTAGTCCGAAAAAAATTTCTATTAAACAAATTCAAAGTCGAAAAAGTAAAAATATGTCTCTCATTCTTAAAAATATACACCAAAGTTGAAAAAATTCAAATAAGACCGCAAGAAGACACATCCTTTTAGTGGTTTTTTTTTTTTTTTTGAACTTGTATTATTGGTCAACCATATCATGTTGATCTTTATGTATTTGTCATCTTAGAATTTTCAAATTTCGGTACATATTTTTTATTCTTCTGATTTCTCTCGTCTAGATGAATTATTAAAAAAAAACTTTTGAACAAAAAACAAATAAATTAGGCCATCCGGACACACGAAGAAAAGGCTGCAGTATAATTATCTTACCATAATCATGTTAAATAGAACGGGTTAATCAACATTCACGAACTGAGCATCGAAATTCTAGAGTTGATCATCGGTCGAAAGATCATCAGAATTAGGAGCTGCCGAGTCGGCATGCTTCTTGCAGTACTCGATCACCTTGGGCAGTATACCACTCGCGACATTCGGGAGCAGAACAACCCGGTCACCACAATCGTTCTCAATCCTGTCCTTGATCACCTTTGACTGGTAAGTGACAGCTTCGTCGACCTCGAAGGTCTCACCGTCCGAGCTCTTTAGGATGATCTTCTTCGACGAGGACATTGCTTTGTTGTTGTTTGCAAATTTGGGGAAGGGAAACCCTACTCCTATATGTTCGTAGAGGGAGAGGATGACGAGGGAAAAGAAGAAACAATAGAAAGCTAAGAGTAAGTTTATCAAAAGAGGTAAAATAGCTTTTTTTAAGCTATTTTACTTAAGCAAAATCCCCAAAATGAGTATTGCAACAGATTAGGTAAAAGTCTAGATAAAATCCATCCATGAATAGTGAATAGGTAAATATACCTAAGTACTATTCATCATGTGTATATTATTTTATTAATTATTTTCTTTCTCTCTCCCTCTCTCTCTCCCCATAAAAAAAATAACATAAAAGTAATAATATTTTAACAGAGAATATGTTGAATAGATAGTATTAATATAGTGTTGAAAGATATGTGAGTAGGTAAAATGAAAAAAAATACTACTGTTTACCCGCAGTTTTACCTAAGAACTGATAAACTTAAGAGGTGTGTTTCGGCAAAGTCGTGGGCTTCCTGTATTTATAGAGCTGGGAAATCTAACGTTCGAGAAATTTTTCAGTGTCGAGTGGGTATCACGTGGTGTCCGCTCGTGGTGTCCGCTCGGAGCATCCGAGCTGTCCATTTCAATTTAATTTTGGACGGTTTGGATTTGGAGAAAGAAAAAGGAGAAAGAATGAAGAGAGAGAGTATTTTAATCTGAGCCGTCCAATACTCTTTTAGATGGCTTGAATGTGCCCACCCAGATACCACGACACTGAAAAATTTCTCCTAGCTACGAATCCATACTAATGTGCACGTGTTCAAACAGAAAATATACTCCAGATTTGAATATAGATGTGACATCTATGTTTGAAAATGTGTAAACAATCGTTTGTTGTGTGTGAGGTTGATGTTTAGAGTACTGCTATGAGTACCGACCGGCCGTGCTGGGCCGTCTCCGGCCATTTGACGGCCGATCCGAGCCGTCCAAAAATTTTAAAATAAAAAACCGAGGGCCCTGACGTGAGAATCAACGGCATCCGAGGTGTGTAGAGTACTTGATCCGAGCACCCCTTTTTCGTGTATATACACTTATATATACACGAAAAAGGGATACTCGGATCAAGCATCCTAAACACCTCGGATGCCGTTTATTCCCAATCTAGGCTTCTCGGTTTTTTATTTTAAAATTTTTGGACGGCTCGGATCGGCCGTCCGGTGGCTGGAGACGGCCCGACACGGCCAATCGGTACGATTTCCCTCTCCGACTGCCGGTACCTATATCATTAGCCTGATGTTTTTTTTTTTTTTTGATCCGCTTAGCCTGATGTTTAATATGTGGAATCATGCGTATTTGATGATTTCGGCCACATTTATATTCAAATCTGTCCACAAATATTTATACGTAGCATTTTTAATGTAATCTGATGATTAATTATCTAATACTACCATATTAGGCCTAGTTCCACTTAACTTTTACTAAAGTTAACGTTTTGTCCTTATTTGATTTTTTTCGCGTTTGTTAATTTTGCGCCAATTTTTTGTTGATTATTGATTTGTCTTGACGAGACGAATCGGAAAAGTAAAAAAAAAAAAATTACCCAAATATTTTGGAAAATAATCACTTTTAAGTAAAAAATATTTTTTTTTTTAAAAATTGATTTTTTTTCCCTTAAAAGTGGTTATATCCTAAAATATTTGGGTAAAGTACAAAATTTTAACTTTTTCGATTCGTCTTGTCAAAACGAATAAACAATTCACTAAAAATTAGCACAAAATTAACAAACGCGAAAAAGTTAAGCGGAGCTAGGCCTTACTGTGTGACAAGGAAAAAAAGGTTGCATATGTGATGATATCACTCGAGGGACGACATCGTAATGACCACCCGAGAGGAGTAATTATTTACTGCCCCTTGGGCACAGCCATGTGGTGCCCTATGCCCCTTATTCTGCGCACATTGTTGTGGGATATACATATTTGGCCTTGGATCCCACTATATGTTGGTGGAGAATGGGCCAAAGGCACCACGTGGCTTTGTCCAAGGACTTTGAATTATTTTCCGGTGATGTGAAGTATAAACAACAAGCTCCTCTCCAATTACGATCTAGTCTTTGTAATTTTGCATATCATGGTATTAGCTTCTGAATTTTCCTCTGAATTGGGGAAATTAATGTTAGGGTTAGGGTTAGGGATTGGGGGCGAGATGGAGGGAATTAATCAACTATATTTACCGTCTACGTCAACAAAATTCGTTATCAATTTGATGAATTTGGACAGTAGGTGGTTAATTGAATAACGAAACAATAGTTTAGGTATAAAATTAAGGGAAATTTTTATAAATGGTCCCTCTAGTTTACATGAATTTTTATTTTCATCCCTCTAATATCAATTGCGTTACTTTTAGTCTTATAATTTGCATTCTGTCTCAATTTCGTCCCTCTCGATTACGGCGTTAATGAAACAAACGGAATTGGAGGACAAAATTGTCATTTCTCCTCACAGAAGGACTAAATTGAGATTTCATGCAAACTAGAGGGACTATTTCTATAATTTTGTTTTTTACTTTTGTTTTTGTAAATAAATTTAAAATACATCATATATAATATATTTCTCATCTTATTTTTATTGAATAATAAAAAATATGTTGAAATTTTATAAAGTTTTTATTATATTTATCACAAAAAATATGAGAAAATTCGAAAAACAACCCTTATGTTAATTGTCTTGGTCTTGTATTTTTTTTTTCAATTGAATTTTCACTATCGTTATTTTTTTTGTCACATGATTAAAAAGAAAAAGTTGTTCAGTAGTATTTAGAAATCTTGTAATTGTGTTTAATTAAGCAATGAAATACTATTAAATATTAAGAGATCAAATACATTAAAATATGGGTATAAGTGTATTTATTTTGAGACTTGCTCATAAGATCATTCATATATCAAATAAACACGGATTTTAAATTTTTTTTATTGGGTGAAAAAATAAGAAGATTATAAGAACATGATACAAAGACATTAGCTAAAGGGTTGATTTGTGCATTTTCTAATATTTTTGTAATGTGTAATAAAATATAAATTTTTCAATATAGTTTGATTACCCAATAAAAAATAATTCAGTTGTCAAGTACATTACTTATGGTCTTTTTTATTTTATTTGCAAAAAACGAAAGTAAAATGTAAAATTTTAAAAATAATCCCTCTAATTTGCATAAAATTTCAATTTGGTCTCTCTGTGAGAGAAAATGACAATTTTGCCCTTCAATTCCGTTTGTTTCATGGACGGCGTCAGGAAGAAGGACGAAATTGAGATAGAATGAAAACTATAGGGTTAAAATTGATACAATTAATAGTAGAGGGACGAAAATGAGAACTCGTGCAAACTAGAGGGATCATTTTTTAAAATTTCCCTAAAATTAAAGTTTACTAAAGTTCAGGATTAAAAAAAAAAAAGAAGATATTGAGATCAAAGTTTAAAGGATATTTTGAAATTTACCCTGAACAATGAAACGAAAACCCTAACCTTTACTGCCCGTTTGGATTGAGAGAAATCGTGAGAAAATAAAAGATTTGAGAACACTATTATTTAATGAGATGGCTAAAACAAATGAAAAAAGTGAGAGTGGTGCAAAAATAGTACGGAGTAAATGTTTATCGGTCCATTATTTTTCTCACCCTTTCTCACCACTTTTGGTGAGATTTGGGCAGAAACCCTGCCCCTTTCTTTTCTTCTCCTTTCTCACCATCCGAATGAGCTGTTAGGCTTTGTTTGGAACTTATAAAAAGTGAGTGAGAAAAAATGGAAGGAAAATTTTTTTATTCACAAAATTTAAATTTTTATTATTTTTTCTCCACTTTCTCTCCCATCCAAACAAATACGAAGTACTAGGAGGGAAATTTTTTTTAACTTTCCTTCTTTTTTTTTCTACCACTTTCCCTTATAAATAATTTCCAAACAAAGCCTATGGTGCCTCAATTTTGAACTCCACACAAAACCCTAAACCCCAATTTTCTTTCCCAACTTCTTCTTCTTCCTAAACACACATACACACAAGAGCGTGAATTTGGGGTGACCAATGGCGTATTGCCGCCAGCGTGATTTCATGTTCTGCGACCTATGTGGAACCATGCTATCTTTTGATAAGACCAAGTATGCCCGCTGCCCTCTCTGCAAATTCAAACGGAGTTATAAAGGTGTGTGTATATATATACACACACACTCATCCACCCTTTTCACTTCTTCTTGTTTTTATTTTTAGATTGTAAGATTGATCGATTCGTTATCCAGTGAACTGATTAAATTGTATTCCAGCGGTGGTTTAGTTCTTCGCATTAGCATCTGTGCTAGCTGTCATGGGTGAATGGATTTTTAATTATTCAGTTTTGTAAAGTAATTATATGTGTTTTGACCATAAAGAACTTTCTTAGATTTAGTTTTATTATCTTCTTTGAGGTAAATCAAAGGTTAGCTCAAGTGGTAAGGACGGCGGAGGTAAGTGCCTTACAAGCACAAATCTCCGGGTGGACTCCCCCTAAGATTAAATTTCTTGGGGTCCCGTAAGCGCAAGCGTGTGTGAAACAGCTGCACAAGGGGGCTCCACTTTGGTAAGGCAACCCGTTGCGGTTGGTTGGATCGGTTCTGAATTACAACTAAAAAATACTTCTTTTAGATATTTTGGTGTATAATATTGGTTGAACATGTGGGCTAATCGTTATCGGTCATACTTATTGAACCTTGTTGTATGGTTGGCTCACGATAGTCTAAGCTATGCATATTGAAGAACATACAAAAAGCAAAAAACAAATTTGGAAAGAAAACTTCTTAGATGGGCAGGCAAATATTACCATGTTTTGAGTTTCCCAGTATAGAGGCTGGGAAGTGTTTTGAGTTAAACCCCATTGGGTAAATATTATTTATGAATTGTGATCCTTTTGTTAAAAAAATCCCTAGTCTATTTTTAAATCATGACAGGTCAGTCGCTGTTGAAGTGAATCATGCATAAGGGTGTCAAACATTCCTAGAAAGATCTTGGCAGTAGGTTATGGGAATGATGTATATAAACCACTTGTACACCTCCGTTGGTGGCCAATACTTTTTAGATGCTTCTTCTCATAAGTAAAGTGACGTTTCCACTTGTTGGCCCCTCGTAATTTTCCAGGACTTAGTGAAAATATGTACACAACTTGAGCATTTGCTGACATTCTCCCTTGTTTTCGCTCCAATTGTCAATTTTCTATGGCAGTCTCGACGTTAGAGTTTCTTGTTTCTCTTTGCAGTGCTGTAGTGAAGTTATAGTTGGAGTTGAATTGTGAATTGTATACTATTGGGAAAACTTGAATATATGATGAACTATAGGTGCATTGTCGATCTCACCTTTCTGTTCTCATTCTGATTTATAGCATAACATTGTATTGTTGAAATCATAATTTTGCAAGAAGGGAAAGTTCTGGCTCGTGGCTATCCATCAGCTCTGAAATTAGTCTATTGACTACCTGTTACTTTTTTCCAGATATTGCTGGAAAAGAAATAACTTATTCTGCCACTTCTGAGGTATGGTTTCAATTGCTATTCTGCAAGTTCTTATGTGGGAAATTATCTTCATATGTGCATGGTGAAATTGCTTTTGGAACTTGAGAAAATGTGTACAAGCCATATGCACTGGTAGATATGGGAGGGTGGAACCAGGGGATACTGTTGTGAGGGGCAAACATAATGTGCACAGCATAATGCATATAGTGCTATGTGTCAGCTTGTGCAGGTAGGACTCCATGTGTGCAAGGCAGATTTTTTGAACAAATCGTTTATTGTTTTGGGGAAATTTTAATCGAATCATATCAAAAGTCACTCATCGATTCACATCATTGCTATTAGAGTAGTATTTGTTAAAAAGAAGTCGATGCTTTTGGATGTAATTACTTGTAGGAAATGAGATTTGGAGGTACCGGAAATATTTTACTGGAGTAGAAGCATAACAATTCTGCACGATTATTCAACAATTTGGGATTGTAAGCCAATCAATACAGAGAACTATGTATTGGGAACAGTGTTAGGCAGCCAACTAGTTGGACCCCTTTTCCACCGTAGTAGCGTCTAGTGAGAAAAGAAAACAGTGATTGAGAGATTCAGAAACATTAGAGCTAAAAGGGAACACCAATTAAGGTCCTTGTAGTTTGAGTTTAGGACTTCTATTATCTGTATTTAGTTTTGTGTGGTCTGTTTTAGCTCTAACTGATGCTTAGCAATCTGTGATGACAACCAAATCAAAAGTCAAATGAGAATGGAAAAACTTGAATGAAAAGGAATGGGATCAACAAATGTGAAGCTTAACGGTGGAAAGTAAATGATAAGGAATAAAATGGAAACTGACCTGTTTATTGACAGCTCCTCACAATGTGAAGTGAAGGCTACACAATCCTGAAGTCATGCAACAAACATTCTTTCCTCTACCACTAATTCACACCCCGTCACATGCATGCATATATTTGCTAAAAGATGTCCACCGTCAAGTTTTCATTAGTCGAGTTACATTTGAAGTAACTGTTTCCAAAAAAACAACTTTGGATGGGTAATTCCTCTCACTGAAACCTGACTCATCCACTTCCACAAATGAACTTTCATTAGTCGAGTTACATTTGAAGTAACTGTTTCCAAAAAAGCGACTTTGGATGGGTAATTCCTCTCACTGAAACCTGACTCATCCACTTCCACAAATGAACTATGATATCACTTGAAGGAAAACATCCCATTCTTGAATGCTTTCCTCTACTTCATAGTTATCTTATAGCGCATCTGTAGCTCCGACTTCTTTCCGTATGCTTTTATATTGCTGATAGTCTCATCTCCATCTTTGATGGACTTCTAACATGTGGAGGAGTTCAGTTTCCTTCTCTCTTGAACTCTACAAGTTGTGTCAATCTATTAGACTCTTTGAGGTAAATATTGTTGGGTGCATCGTTGCTGTCTAATGCATGCATAATCTTTATGTGAAATTGCTTAGCATAGATGTTGCATTTGGAAATCGGATTAATTCATGGTCAATGTTGTACTTTAGTTACCCTACTCACATTGGTTCAAGTGTCTTTGATATGAGCTTATATACCATATACTTACAGCGTGTCTATTTCTGTTGTTTCTAGGAAATTAAAAGGGAACTGGGCATAGTGTCAATGGATGAATTTCAGGAAGAGCAACAAAAGAAACAAATGGCAAGTGCATGTGTTTCAGTAAACCCCATGCATAATACTCTGTATGTAGACTATGTTAATTGTTTCCTGTTGTATTTGTATCAACAGGACCACAATGCAAAATGTACTAAATGCGGCCAAGTCGGACTCTATTACATTCCAAGACAGGTAATCCTTGACATACCTAATCGTTATTTGATTTTTCATAACATTCTTTCTTTGTGCCTCTGGTGGATCAGGCTAATACCTTTTACCCCCTTCCTCTCAACAGATCAGGTCAGCTGATGAAGGACAGACGCTTTTCTATGACTGCCCTAAATGTGGACATAGTTTTAATGAGAATTCATAAAAGCAAGAATATGAAAATGGTTTTCCTTTTGATCTCGACTTGGTAATTCAGTGTCAGTTTATTTTTGTTTATGGTTTTTCATTTTTGTGTTCCGCAACCGAATTCCTTTTCATGTAGGTTATATTGCGTTAGCTTCTCCCTCTCCATTTTTTTTCTGCTATTCTGCTTCATTCTTTGTTTCATGTTACTTTCTCTGTGTTTGGCTTTGTGAAGCCAATTCAGTTTAGTTTGCGCTTCGCTTACCATTCGGAATTGATTTAGACAAGGTTATTATGTTACTAGTTGGTTATGTAACCCGAGATTATGATATTTGGTATAACCCAACAACCGAGGTAATCTACTACGCAATTGAAAAACCATGCAAAAATCTCCGTCTTTTCTACCTGCGTTCGTTTCTTTATTGTTCTTTGAACGTTGTGATTTGCCCTTTTTATGTCATGCAGCCACATCCAATTTTCTTTTTCTTTTTGCTCCCTTGCCTTTTTTCATTTCCTTCTGAATCATGATGTCCAGGATTGCTTTTTATTTCCTTTTCCATCATGATGTCCAAATTAGTTTCAAATGCTTCATGTGATCTAAATAGAATTTTTTTTTTTTTTTTAATTTAACAAAGTGGTGGCCTTTTTTTTAAATGGACCCACGTACGAAGCACCAAATAAAACATTGCAAGGGCAAGAAGGGAAAACTGATGCCATGAAATTCTTTATGACATAATGTCTGATTTGATCAAATGGCCGGTTTCAATGCAAATAGTATGGATTATCCATCTTCATATTTAAAAGAAACATGTATAATCCATCTTAACATATGGAGGAGAATTTTATTTATTTTTTGATAAGCAAAAGGATAGGAGGGGGCAATCAACGTAGCAACTCTCCTTGGGCGTGACCATAGGAGCTCTCTACCCGTAGATGAAATGTCAAGTTCGAGCCATGGCACCACCTTGTGCACAATTGGCATAAGCTCCCCCCAATGGTCCGAAGATTCATCCACAGACGTGAGGCCAGGCCACCTATTGGGACTCGAACCCACGTCTCTGTCAAGAAGGTTAGTGAACTCTGCCAACTGGACTACGACCTCAGTGGTAGATGGAGGAGAATGGAGTAGTATTATTTTGGGGCGCTCTCTCTCTCTCCCCATACAGATTACGAGATTAGGTATATACATTAAAATCCTCCATTGTTTGATGTGAAACAAAACTGTTATCCATAAAATGACTTTTCGCCGACAGGCAAAACTGATAGTACTGCTATTTATCTAGGGAGAGCTGTTTTGGGCCTTTGGCCAATGGTAGGGGCCTCCTCCATTTGTCTCCTCCCCAGGTTTCCTCTCATATTTGAAAAGGATGCATAATCTAAAGATGACCACGAAATTGACCTTTTTATCTCTTCGGACCAGGTGACTCATATCGAAAATAGGTATCTCATTACCTCTACTCTCGTGAAATTTTAACCCCAATCATACGACTGAAATTGTACGAAAACAAAGGTACATACGGTAACATTTTGATAAAGGTGATTTAATCACATACAAAGTATCTCTTGCGTAAGTATATAACTCGCTCTACCTTAATGGAGTGGGCTTGTCTATTTACCGCATTTGCTAGAGTTTTTGGTGTACCTTCCTCCAGCGCGCCTCAAAAAACCTGTGCAATTTGTAATTGTCATAGAATGAAAAACAGCTTAGGAAAACAAACTCCTCACAAGCTGTTTCTGAAAAAATCATTATTTTGATGCTTTTGAATTTCAACGTTTCAAAATCAACTTTGTTAAAAAAAAAAATTTGAATTGACAAATATCGTTGTTACCACTGAATCCATCGAGTGCAAAGATGTAACCAATATAGGCCGATTTCCCTCACACAAATTTTGACGCAAGTTCGAAGCCGTTCAATTTGTTTAAAACGGAGTACTATTTTTAAGGATTTTCGTAAAAAATCAACTCATTTTGAATATCAGTAAATGCTTGATCGGTTCATTCAGTTGGTTCCTGTCAAATTTTATGCGATAAAATTGAATGAACTGATCAAGTCTTTACCGATATCGGGATGAGTTAATTTTTTTATGAGAACTCTTAAAAACCTATTTTATGGCTCTGATCATTTGCGTGAAGCTCCAATTAGCGTTGTGTTAAAATTTGTGTCAATTTTTATGTGAGGGAACCGGCCCATATATATATATATAGAGAGAGAGAGAGAGAGTTAGGTTCCGATGAGGGATCCCTCATTTTATTAAAATGCGGGACTCCCCTTCCCGATTGAATTTCGATGATCCGAGCCGCTCAAAGTGATCAGAACGTGATTTTAAGGGTCCCCGTGTGAAATCAGCAAAAAAAATGACCGGGAAGGGCTTCATCCGAGTAGTTTTCATTGAACGGTTCAAAAAAAAACTGCACGGATGACGCCCTTCTCAGTCATTTTTTTTGCTGATTTCTCGCTGGGACCCTTAAAATTACGTTCTGCACACATTGAACGGTTCGGATTTTCAAAATTTGATCGGAAAATGAAAGTCCCTCATTTTAACAAAATGAGGGATCCCTCACTTGAAAATTCCTCTATATATATATATATATATATATATATATATAGCCTCCGTCACCAATCATTAAGAATCGCAAGTGATCTTATTAATCCAGTCTTAATTAAAGTGAGATTCCTCATTAAAAGCCCGTTCGGATAAATAAGCCACAGTGGCTTATTTTTTGTCCTTATTCAAATTTTTTTCGTATCACTTGGCTTATTGTCATTTTTTTGGAGATTATTGCATCCTCACGACAAGAGGAATCTAAAAAGTAAAAAATTTTGACCGAAATCTAATTTTTTTTGAATAAAGACGAAAAAATTGGCTTATTGATCTACTTTCGTCTTTATTCAAAAAAAATTGGATTTCGGTCAAAATTTTTTACTTTTTAGATTCCTCTTGTCATGAGGATGCAATAATCCCCAAAAAAATGACAATAAGCCAAGTGATACGAAAAAAATTTGAATAAAGACAAAAAATAAGCCATTTTGGCTTATTTATCCGAACACCCCCATAACTTATGATACTACAGTGATTTAGTAGCCCTAATAGCTGCTGCTACTACTAGTAATTACTCTATTACTGAGAGGGCCCATTTGACACACTCAAGAATGAAAAACCTTGCATGCTAATACACGACATACTAAAACACTACTGGGGACCAAACTTGACCCAGACAGGTAGTAGTATACTGCAAGTCTGCCCCCACCATGTTCAATAACAGGGGTGGGAATTTTCGCAAGATATAAAATTAGCAGATTAGGGTTGGTTGTTTCTGACACGAAAGACAAATATGACACGACACGATAACACGAAAAATTAAACAAGTTAGGTTAGAGTTGAGAGAATTCTGACACGAACACGAGATGACACGATACGAACACGACACGACACGATGCCTACCGCTATTCAATAATAGCCACCCACTAAATGGAAAGCAATCTCCCATTTTTATTTTTATTTTTGATGGGCTAAATGGAAGCAATCTACTTCACCCTTTTACAATGAACAAAAACTGGGAGACAGCCTCATGCCCTCTCTCTCTCTCTCTCTCTCTCTCTCTCTCTTAGATATGTAGTTCTAAGGTGTCCCCTTCTCCTTATCTAGAACCACTATAAAAATGTTGTGTTTTGTGGATAATGAGTATCACGTTATTTTGTAGTGCATGTCACAAGATGATTGATCCCAAGAAAACAAAAGTTAACTTTTAAGAATATTATGCTTGTGAAAACATTGTGGTGAGTTTGTTTGGTCTAGAAAATATATAGAAATAGCTACTAAATTATATAATGATCACACTAGAAAAAAAGAAAAGATCTCAATTTTAGTCCAACCGTAGTATAAAAAAATACAAAAGAAGCTTTTAATATCGGTTTTAATGTTATATTCCTTCCATCTCATAACATGAGTTCATCTTTCTATGTTAAGTTAGTCTAAAATACATGTCTAGTTTAACAAGTTATAGTCAAAATCTTTATAATTTTTCAAAAAAATATACTCGTATCTTTTTCTTTTATTTTTTCTCTTTGTTCAAGCTTCATCGCATACATTTATTATTACTCCCTTTGTTAAAGCTTGTAGGTCTGACTTCTCCGAGAAATTATTCGTTGCCCCAAGGGCAACGACAGGTGGTGCCTCCTACCTTTTGTTTTTTTGTTTTTTTTTTTATTCGCAGGTGCCTCCCACCTTAAATATCTACTGACACGCGTTTTTTTCTCCCCTGTCCCACTAGACACAGTCTTTTCTCTAAAATTAAGTGTTTCAAATTTCAATCCGTTTGAATGGGTGAGAAGATTTTATTTTTTTATCATTTAATTCTAAAGGGTCATAATTAAATTTTAACTATAGGGCTCTCGTTTTCTTTAAAAAATATGGTTAAAAAATTAAGTGCTTCAAATTTCAATCCGTTTGAATGGGTGAGAAGATTTTATTTATCTGATCATTTAATTATAAAGGGTCATAATTAAATTTTGACTCTAAGGCTCTCGTTGGTTAACCCTAAGAAAGTCGTAGAATCAAATATCTCTTAGGACTAACTAACGAGAGCCCTAGAGTCAAAATTTAAGTATAACCCTTTATAATTAAATGATCAGATAAATAAAATCTTCTCATCCATTCAAACGGATTGAAATTTGGAACACTTAATTTTTCAACCTTCAGTTTATATATTAAAAAATATGGTTAAAAAATTAAGTGCTTCAAATTTCAATCCGTTTGAATGCGTGAGAAGATTTTATTTATCTGATCATTTAATTATAAAGGGTCATAATTATATTTTGACTATAAGGCTCTCGTTGATTAACCTTAAGAAAGTCGTAAAATCAAATATCTCTTAGGACTAACCAACGAGAGCCTTAGAGTCAAAATTTAATTATGACCCTTTATAATTAAATGATCAGATAAATAAAATCTTCTCACCCATTCAAACGGATTGAAATTTGAAGCATTTAATTTTTTAACCATATTTTTTAAAGAAAACGAGAGCCCTACAGTTAAAATTTAATTATGACCCTTTAGAATTAAATGATAAAAAAATAAAATCTTCTCACTCATTCAAACGGATTGAAATTTGAAACACTTAATTTTAGAGAAAAGGCTGTGTCTAGTGGGACAGGGAAGAAGAAAACGCGTGTTAGTGAATATTTAAGGTGGAAGGCACATGCGGATAAAAAAAAAACAAAAAAACGAAAGGTGGGAGGCACCGCCTGTCGTTGCCCAAAAGGCAACGAATAATTTCTCGACTTCTCCATGTTCTGACAATGATGTTTGCGCGCATCTTGTCTCAGACATGACAATGGTTTTGATACTTAATCTAAAAATGTGTTGGACAGATTGAAATCATCTCTCTTCTTTCTGCTCTCACCCCACCACTCTCTTTCCTCTTTCTCTCTCCTTTTTCTCTCTCCTTCAAGCCGTCCAAAATCAAAATAGATGGCCTGAATGCCCCGAACGGGCATCAAGTGATACCCACCCGGCACTGAAAAATCTCTCCAATATCAATAGTACTTGGTTGTTAATGGAGAACCAAATGAAAAGGTGTTGTCTGATTGCAGAATCGGATTATCATCAATCTTCTACTTTAATGCATGCATAAAGGGTAAGCTACTAAAATAGACTTCCTGCCTTCATCCTATAACAAATACTACTCCTAATTGGTTGATAGCATCTTTTCTCTTCTTCTTCTTTTTTGTTCTTTCTGGTTATAATCAATATTCATACTAACTTTTTTGCTCCTCACTTCTTTTACATTTTTGTTTTGTTCTTTTTTCGCAAAATTAACTAGTAATATGCAAAAGTTGTTTGTAAATGCTACAAAGCAGAGCAAGTGTTCGGTAGCCATACTATTTTAGAAAGCATTAGCCTTTTTCAATTTTGTCTTCGCAATCCAATTTTTGGTGTTTATTAAGACTGTTTACATGGAAACTAATAGTGATTGATTAAATGCATAACTTATTTCATTTCGAAGCAAAGAAAAGATGTAGAAGTCTAAACGATACAATATTGTGTAGAGAAAGTAAGATCTTTTATATTGATAAAAAAACTATCTGAAAAAAGACCATTTAAAAAGCAAAGCAAAGGTTAAAAAGACCAAAGGCATTTGCCCTTAAAGACGTGGGCTCCCCACTTTTGGAAAGTGAAATTTCGTCAAGATGCGTGTAAATTAATTCAGATGTCTTGAGTTTGTAAAGAATTTTGAAAGAAAAAATGGAGAATACAAAGAGAGAAAAGTCATGTTTACATATTAATTGTTGAAATTAAAAAATCTATAGGAAAAAAACATGAAAAAAGTTACTCCTACTGTATCAACTAGGAGGGACCCTCTGATCCTTTTTCTTTTTTTTTTTTGGATTTTTTGGATCAATGATTAGAGAGATTCTTTTTGTAGTAGTTGACGAATTTACCCATAACCACAAACGAACAAAACACATTTACCGACACATTCCCCCAACTGCACTACACGCGCATTCTACGCGCCTTGATTTTTCTCTCCTTTTGGAAACCGTTGTGATGACTGATGCGGTGGGATCCAATGGGTCGTCGCTGAAACGCAAGATTGGCCAAGAAATAAATGCTACCTTTATTACCCTCCTGATTTATGGCCTTTCTGATATTAAACAATGAATATATCTCCTCATACAGCTTTGTAGTGATATATACTATCTTCTCTTGAATTTGTTGTAATTTTCTCTCTCTCTCTCTCTCTCCCAAAATGGTGATCTCGTAACGTACTTTAGGGGCTCTGATTTGGTTTCTGTTTTGGGTTCGGTTAATGGCGCGGATTTGTGCAGAGCAATAACGGGTTAAGGGTTCTTTTTCCATTCTATCTATCTATCACTCTCTTTCTTGTTGAATTCTTGATCTGAAAGAAGAAGATCAGAGAGATGGGTTTTGTGAGTACTGTAATGGGTTTCTTTGGATTTGGAGTGGGTATCTCAATTGGACTTGTAATTGGGTACTATCTGTTCATCTACTTCCAACCGAGCGACGTCAAGGTCTCTCTCTCTCTCTCTCTCTCTCTCTCTCTCTCTCTCTCTCTCTCTCTCTCTCTCTCTCACGTTTGTCAATTTTGGTTGAATTACTCGCATATATGCCACTCAGACGTTTGTCAATTTTGGTTGTGTTTGTTTTGCTTCCTTTTTTTGCTTCTTATGTGCAGTATTTGACTTTTTTCTTGAATAATTCTCATAGATTGAAAAAACTAGGAGTAGCCGACCCAATTGATTGGGTGATAAGGCTCGGTTTGGTTTGATATGCCACTTTAGACGTTTGTCAATTTTGGTTCTGTTTGTTTTTCTTCGTCTTTTGCTTCTTATGTGCGTTATTTGGCTTTTTTTTCCCCGGTAATTCTCATATATGACATTTGTATACGGAACCCTTACTTAGCCATTTGTCTTATATGTCTATGGAGTACAATTGCACTGAGATCCAAGAGCAAAATTTTACTTGGAAAGAATCAGCCAGTGAAATCTTAAGGAGAAGATTTAGTTTATGGAGTGGATAGGAACTGATAGGGTCTGTAGTGGATGCCATCCAATCTTGAGATGATTTTCCAAGAACTGATTGAAATAGTTGTGTGATTTTTCTAGTCCGACTGGTACTGAGAAAATTCTTAGATAATTGAGCAGGAAATATGTTATACTCCCTTTGGTTAAGTTAACTAGAGTGCATTCTTTTTTGTGTCTAAAGATAGCTGAAGGGATCAGTTGCTGGATTATAACATACAATTGTATATCTGCCCAAAAAATGAGAATGAATAAAGGCACTCAAAAAATGGGGCAGAGTTCTTAGAGCATCTCCAGCCTTCACCCATATTTTCCCTCAAATTTGAGTCAAATTTTGGATAAAAACCCATTTTGGGTAGACACATTTCCAACCATCAAACCCAAATTTTACACATCTCCCTCTTTCTCTCTCTCTAACTAGCCGTTAGAGAAATGGGTCAAGGCAAAAGTTGTCTCAGATTTGGACAAAAAAATGGGTAAAACCCAAAATGGGGAAGGGTTTGGGTCAAAGATTAGAGAGAGATTTTCGTGGTTTTTGCCCCATTTTTAAATTTGAGTCTTAAAATGGGTCAAGACTGGAGATGCTCTTAGTTCCCTTCGTTTTTTTCTTTTTGAGCGACTGTTTACCCATTGTAATTTGTTTGTAGAACAGTACTTTCAAGTTTCAAACATACAGTGGAATAAACTACTCTCGACGATGACTTTGGCACGAAACAACAGCGAACTGTTGTTTGGCCTGTATCTCCCTGAATGATTCTACTTTGAGTTGTGTCAGATATGTTACCTTTCTTAATTTCATTTCTGTTTATTATTTTCTGTCACAATTGTTACCGCTATATCCTCTATCTTTTTTACTAGCATTGATGTGATTAGAGAAATAATTGATGCTGAAAGAGAGTTGATGTGTTGCATGCAGTGCTGTTTAACATAGAATTGAACCCATTTTTCACAGCAACTTTTCATCTCTTTTGAATGCTATTTTTTTAGGATCCTTATATCCGTCCATTGGTTGAGCAAGACTCTGAAACTTTGCAACGGTTGCTTCCAGAGATACCATTTTGGGTGAAAAATCCGGACTATGACCGTGTAAGCTCTTACTTCCGAAAGTTCTACTAATGCCTCTGCATAACTTTCCCCCTAACTGTTATATAGCAGAAATCATTAAAGTATTGCATGCACCTTCTTGCTGCATACGTACTTAAAAATCTTAGTTTTATTTCTGAACAGATTGATTGGCTCAACAAATTCATTGAAACAATGTGGCCTTATTTGGACAAGGTACGTTTACTTGGACTTGTTCTAGTATTTTTTAAGGTTCTCCTTTGTTTATTAATTGTTTAAGCTACACAGGCAATCTGCAAGACTGCAAAAACTATAGCAAAGCCCATCATTGCTGAGCAAATCCCAAAATACAAAATTGAATCAGTTGAATTCGAAGCACTTACCCTGGGCTCTTTACCTCCTACATTTCAAGGTTCTCTCTCTCTCTCTCTCTCTCTCTCTCACACACACACACACCTTTCTTAGTCAATATGTTTTGTTACATTGATCTGAGAAAGTTTGGTTGGAGTTTAAGTACAATGTTATATTATCTTCTAGTAGGATGGTTCTCTTAACTCCCAAAATGCATATGCCGAGTAGATTGTCCATCATCAACATCTTGCATCACTTGGAAATTACATGTTATATAACCCCTGTAATATTGCAGTTATTTGGAAATCGATTTGTGAGCTAATTGGTGATACTGATTTCATGGAAAACATAGATTAAAGTGTGCATTGTGCAATGCTTGATCCCATTTCGTGCCAGGAATGAAAGTGTATACTACAGAGGAGAAAGAGTTGATAATGGAACCATCCATGAAGTGGGCAGGAAATCCTAACATCACTATCGCAGCTAAGGCATTTGGGTTGAGAGCTACTGTTCAGGTACTGGAGTGTTCGTCTTTAGTTGAAGAAGAAATCACTAGTAGCTGAAATCAACTACTAGTTGATATCAAGAAACTGGTAGCTGTCCAAACTTTTTGGTGTTGGAACATGAAAGATGTATAACACACGCACGCATACAGTTGCCTAGTGTACGAAGAGGGACATTTTGTTGCTTGTGTTCATTAGGAAGTGTCTGTTGTTTGGATGCATTAGTTGACTTGTATATACCTTTGGAGTATTTCAGGTGGTTGATTTGCAAGTTTTTGCTTGTCCGCGTATTACCTTGAAGCCGTTGGTTCCGAGCTTCCCTTGTTTTGCCAAAATATTAGTGTCTCTCATGGAGAAGGTACGTGGAACTAACCAGTGCTAACTTTGGTTGATGAGCTTCTCAATTCAGAATATTTTGCTTTATCATCAGGGCTTTCGTAGAAGTGCTTCATATGTATATATACACACATGTACATACATACATATATATATATATACACATATATACATATACACAGTCAGTCTCAAATGAGGGAGCCCTTATTTTAGTTAAAATGCGGACCTCCTCATTTCTCCCATTTTCCGATCGAATTTCGATGATCCGAGCCGCTCAATGTGTTCAGAACGTGATTTTAAGGGTTTCTCGGCAAAAAAAATGACCAGGAAGGGCTTCATCCGAGCAGTTTTTATTTGAACCGTTCGATAAAAAAACAAACAAAAACTGCTCGGATGAAGCCCTTTCCGGTCATTTTTTTTGCTGATTTCTCGCGGGTACCCTTAAAATCACGTTCTGAACACATTGAGTGGCTCGGATCATCGAAATTCAATCGGGAAAGGGAGGTCCGCATTTTATTAAAATGAGGTGGTCCTTACGGGAGACGGACTGATACACAGTCAGTCTCAAATGACACACACACATATAAGTATATATGCAGCCTTTTAGACCACAGTGAAATTTGCATTTGATCTATATTGAGAGCAAAAGCTATGGAATCGGTTTCTTTTTTATTGTCCAAAGTTCAGCTCACTCTTCTTGTTTGGTCCGAGTTCACAGCCTCATGTTGACTTTGGTTTGAAAGTGCTCGGAGCAGACGCTATGTCCATTCCTGGCTTGTATAGGGTTGTCCAGGTATGTAAAATTGGTTGCCTTTGCGACTGCCTCTAATTATCTTTGTGCTTTCATTTGATTCTGCCCTCTAGGTCACCCCGCTCAGGCCTGTCTTCATTGTATGAAGGCAACAACCACAACATAGATTGTATTTGTGGTTTAGCTAATGTTAATTGAAGTGAACAAGAAGCGCCGTGGACAACTCTGATGTTGTCTCTGCATGGATGCAAAACATGGGCTGCAAGTACTTGAATTCATATCAGCTAAGATTGTAAAAGGCACAATAATGGTTGTAGACTTTGTAGGAGGGAGAAGATTGGACTAATCATGGTTTCTAACTCAAATGATTGTTGGAGCAGCATTATTCCTTCAGCCTTCAGGGCAGTTATACCCATATTTTGAACACTTATCCCTTCTCATGGGTCTACTGGAAATATAAAATTAGTGGGATCTTAGTTATGTTCCATGTGGAAGAAGTCGAGATTTTTGTTTGACTAACTCTATTCCCTTCTCATGGGTCTTCTTTGTATTTCATACTTGGAAAAGGTTTCGTTCAAGGATGGAAATTCAAATCACTAACTGTATTTCTACATCCAATTGCCCCAATAGCCTTGGCCATTTACTAAGAACCCAAGTTCAATTTTGTTGTTAATTTGATATGTTGGACTTCGGTTTGGCTACTCAATTTTCCTTTTTTTCCTTTAGGAGCTTATCAAAGACCAAGTTGCTAATATGTATCTCTGGCCCAAAACCCTTGAGGTACCAATCATGGATCCTGCCAAGTAAGTACACATTTTGTCTTGTTTTCACTTGGAAACACTATATTCATCCTCCTTATACATCTCTGCTTCGATTAACTCAAATGATTTGCAGAGCCATGAAGAGACCAGTTGGGATCCTTAATGTCAAGGTTTTGAAAGCAATGAAGCTTAAAAAGAAAGACCTTTTGGGGGCATCGGACCCTTATGTCAAGTTAAAACTTACTGAGGACAAACTTCCATCGAAGAAAACTACCGTGAAGCACAAAAACTTGAACCCTGAATGGAATGAAGAATTTAACATAGTTGTGAAAGACCCGCAATCTCAGGCTTTAGAGATCAATGTATACGACTGGGAACAGGTATATTCTGCTGTTTGTTTTTTCTTCAGGTTTGTTCTGAAATCCCAAATCAATCTGACTCTGTGTGCTTTCTGGTTCAACTTGTTGAAACTTTGTTACCATTACATACTCTGGTTTGGAATGCACGTTCTATAAACATGGTACAGCCTCTTTCCAAAGCGGTACATTTAGAGGTCCACAGCAAACCCCCATAGCCTTTTCCCAATAATCGAACTTTAAGTACTATAAACTCAGAGAGTCTAGGGTTTTGCAAGACAAAATGTGAAACATTGGTTGTTGCGCTCCTGGAAATATCGGATGGATAGGAAATAGAACCTAAAGCTGGGTAGATACCAATCATCCCAAGCTTGCTAATAAAACCATCAGTTTTTCCTAGCTTGGTAAACACATTTGTCTAGCTTCGGGAACTAAACCGGAAGTCTTAAGTCAAGTCAGTAAGCTAGCTAGTCATACGAGCTATGAAGCGTGGAGGTGAAAGAATTTTATTCTACTATGGTAATCTCTGCAATAGAGGGCATGTGGCTTTGCACATTCCCATTCCGTCTTCTCATACTCTAATTATCTACATTCTAGGTAACATAGGACTTTGGCTAAAATAACAAGGTAACATAGGACTTAGAACTCAGTATAAAAAAGCTTCATTCATCCTTGTTAATCATATTCAACGGTATACTCCTTTTTTCTCATTTAGGTTGGCAAACATGACAAGATGGGCTTAAATGTACTACCATTAAAAGAACTTGCACCTGAGGAGCCAAAAGTTGTGACTCTTGATCTGCTGAAAAACATGGACCCAAATGATGTTCAAAATGAAAAGTCGCGTGGACAGATTGTTCTTGAATTGATGTACAAACCTTTCACGGATGATGAGATGCCGAACCAATCTGAAGAATTGAATGAGGTACAAAAGGCTCCTGATGGAACTCCTGATGGTGGAGGTTTGCTTGTAGTAATTGTCCATGAAGCTCAAGATGTGGAGGGGAAGCACCACACAAATCCTCAAGTGCGCTTACTTTTCAGAGGAGAGGAGAGAAGAACCAAGGTATGTTGCAGCCCATTAGTATAACGATATGGCTCTCATCAATTATCATTTATTAGTTCTAGACGGGAAACATAGGAGTTAATTTTATATAGGAAAAATAGGAGTTGAAAAGGTGTACAAAGTTCGGATTGATACAACTCATTAAAGTTTTCATAACCTTAATTAAACTTGATACAAGTTAGTGATAATTGTTCCCTAACTTCCCTACAGTTGATAGGTCAGCAGTTACAGAAATGTACAGCTGTTTTCCTGCCTCCTTGTTTCTTTGAATAGAAATTTGTTTTTGTGGAGTTATGGGACCTTTTTTTGTTAACTAGTCACTAGCTTACGGAGATGCTTCACTGCTGCTTCTGTCGAAATGCCATAAAGCTTTTAGGGAGGGAAACTTGCCCGTGTGGTTCTGGCTGGGCTTAAGTCACTGGTTTTTTACATGATTTCAATTCGTAGTGTATCTGGACTGATTATTTCTCCTCGATTTTATATAGCCTGTAAAGAAGAACAGAGATCCAAGATGGGAAGAAGAATTTCAGTTCATGCTGGAGGAACCACCAACAAATGACAGAATTCATGTGGAAGTCGTTAGTACCTCTTCAAGGATGGGTCTACTGCATCCCAAGGTATTTCTTGAACCAATTTTCAAGTACTTGCAACCCACCCAATTCTTGTCATCATTTTATGCGGACTTATGGTATATGCCATACATAGAAACGGGATAACGTCGCAAATTGTGTTGGTACATTGGAATTGGTATAAAATTTCTTTGACCTTTTTTTTCTCTGCAGCATTTAAAAATGAGTCTCTTGCAAAAGGTTTCATGAAACAATCTGAAGCATGGAGATCCTTGTTATAGCCCTGGATTTATTAATTTTGGCTGTTTTCTGATTAAGGATTAATGTAGGCAAAATCCAAAGGCGAGCATACCTGCATTTTCTTTTCCTTCACCAATTCCTACATAAATCTTGTATATAACACACAAAAGTTCGGTAATTCTTAATGAAAGTCTAGCTCCGTTCTTATTTCTTATTTTTCTATTATGTATCCCTAACGAGAAGAAAGAATTGAGCTCGTAAGTCCTGTGTACATTAAGCTTTTAATCTTTTGGGTGCTTACTTATATCTATAATCAGTTGATGGCATGGCCTTCTTGTTGGCAATTCAAATTACAATACCTTGTTCTCATAAAGTCTGTATATTCCTATCAGGAAGCTTTGGGTTATGTGGATATAAGCCTTTCGGATGTGGTTTCGAACAAGAGGATCAACGAGAGATACCACCTAATCGACTCGAAGAACGGTCGGGTTCAGATAGAAATGCAATGGAGGACTTCATCTTGATCGTGGCAGTTTTTCAGAAGTTTGGTCACTGCATGCAAAAACATTCAGTTTCAGTTTTCCTAGATTCATAGAATAAATGTAATTCTCCTGTCTTTGTGTATCCACGTTTAGTTGATATAATATGCTCTTATATGTGGTTTATTTTGCAATTTTTTTAGTAAACCTAATAAATACTGTTTTTCTGGAATTTTATGCTTGCATAGATATTAGATAAGAATTCCCATGTTTGTAAATTCTGGGTCAGACTTGTGAATCTGAGACTGAGCTCTTTGTCAAGTATGCTTAGGGGTTAAGGTCAAGTCCAGTATTTATAACCTCCAGTCCGGTCCAGTTTTGGGGCTTTGTGGGCCCCTCCCGTGTCTACAACAATGATCGGAATCGTTCATTATGTAGAGCTCGTCGAGAATGGTATCCACTCAAAAAATTAGCTTGATTTAACATCGATAGATACATGAACAAAACAAATTTGTACAAGAAAAATGCGATGACAAAAATTAAATTGAAACTCATAATTTTCCATTTTTTCTTGTACAAATATGTTTTGTTCATGTATCTATCGATGTTAAATCAAGCTAATTTTTTGCGTGGATACCATTCTCGATGAGCTCTACATAATGAACGATTCCGATCATTGTTGTGGACCCGGGTGGGGCCTCCAAAACTGGACCGGACTGGAGGTTATAAATACTGGACTGGACATTAACCCTATGCTTAGACGTGCTCTACAAAATCAACAGTCCCAATCACGTCTAAATGTGCTCTACAAGATCAACGGTCCCAATCGTCAAAAATAAGCTCGAATTCACTGGACTGGACCCGTCCGATTTTTCCCCAAACTGGAGTGGAGCAACTTGGCTGAATTGGAAATGATTGCAATGGAGAAAACTTCTTCAACATCATTGCACTATACAAATGCCCTGGGGAATCAGGTATCGTTCTGGTCCACAGCACACATCACTTCCAAATTCCCCAAAAGGGATGAATAATTGCTGCCATTCTGGAACCGGTAAAAGTACTTTAAAGTAGGCTGGCTATCCTGGCAATCTCTAGAGTAGCTTCCTATCCTCCTCCTTCCTCGATTACCTAAGTTTAACCTGTGGCTATTCAAGGAACAATAAAAATTAAAAACCATTTGGTGCACACCAGTACGTCGCATTCTATGAATCCGAACCCATTTTGGGGTTTTCGCACATATGATCGGCCGCTCTAGTTATTCAAAATACTCTTTTTGAGGATTGCTGTAAAAAAAAAACAACTCAATCAAATATCGGTAAAAGCTTTATTGATCATATGCCCAATTTGCTGATTGAGCAAATAATTGATCAAACTTTTACCGATATCCGAAAATGATCCAAACCCTACGCCTTTTTAACTTGGAAATGTGGTACAAAGAACATAAAAAGAAGATACTCTCAAAACCCTGATCTATTGAAAAGGCAAAAAAAAATATGATAACTCGGATGGCTAGTCTAGTTTATGTGCATGTCGACTAATTTTGACGACTAATCCAACCGTCCATTTGTAGGAGTCTCAAATAAAGTCAGAGCAAAGCTTTATATAGAATAATCACAAATAAACTAATAGTAGCATAAAAAATTTCGAACTTGAAATCTTAAGAGGAAACAAACTTCCAAATCTTAGGAACTAGCTCTAACCCTTGGGCTTACTATGAAGGGAAAAAATGATCACCCGAAGGTGAGGGATTAATGGAGAAAACAGCTTTCTGTTCAAAAAAACTTCCATTGAAATTTATGTACTAAAATCTAAAGAATATTTATCCTATCCTAATAGTACTAAAAAATATGATATCTGTATTGACATCCTTTTTTCCCCTTGGGAGTTTTTGACCTATTGAACGGTTCAGAAGATCCAATTGAAAAAACAGTAGACAAAACACATTTTACCTTCCATGTGATGGGTTTTTTTTTTTTTTTTTTGTAATGTAGGGTGTTATGAACTAGCTCGAGCACAACTCGAACTAATTTGTACAATCCTTTGCACAGCCATTTCCCAAGCTTACGTGTGAAGATGAAGTGGCCTCAAAAGTTGCATGCGAGAAGGATCAAACGTGAGAGCACCTCACATATATGATGTTTTCCTTCTTGCTAGCTGAGTCCAACCACCTAAGTTTGTCCGAAGTATAAACTTTGAATCATCTCTCATGGTTTCACCTCACTTTGACTCCGCTTACAATACTTTTTTTTTTTTGTTCCGTTGTAGAGCAATACTAGGCACACAATTTTAAAACACAACTCTAAACACAGCTAACTGCACTTGGAGCCGCTCGATACATGTGGGTATACATACGTCAAA
The DNA here is from genome assembly GCF_030253575.1 of Rhododendron vialii. Taxonomy (NCBI): domain Eukaryota; kingdom Viridiplantae; phylum Streptophyta; class Magnoliopsida; order Ericales; family Ericaceae; genus Rhododendron; species Rhododendron vialii. The sequence continues at coordinate 41,023,062 of NC_080563.1, read as the reverse complement.
CAATTCCGAAAGTAATTGTATCCGGGATTGTGTCAGCTGAATGTACATGTTTCTAGACTTTTCCTTCTTGGTATTGAGTTAAATGACAAAGCTTCATTTCTCCCCCAAATTCAGTGGTTTGAACTGTAGCAATACACACATGCTGGTACTGTATAAATCTAGTATTTATCAGAGCAAGTCTGAAAGTAACAGGTAAACCTTTTCTGCCATGAAAAGTGATAGTCAATCCGATTGCTCTAAAGTGAAGATGAATCCACACCATCTTAGATAATATGTGCTACTTTTGTTTATTGGACCCAATCAATCTATATTTTCACAATGAAGAGTCTCAATATGAGTGCAATTAAAAATAGCCAAACGAAACTTGTATCTAAGATATCCAAACAACAACACAGTTGAACACCCTCGAGGCTTAAACCCTAAACCCAACGTCACGACCTTTAATAGGGGTTCAATTGACCCCGTAACATCCCACCACATAAAACGTACAGCCAACCGGGATGGTGCAATGCGAATTGGTTTTTTTTTTTTTCCATACTTCCCACCATATAAACCAAGCGATAGCGATGGTCTATCGCAATGCAAATTGGTTAATGCAATGACTTGCATATACAAAGGTAAGAATCGATACTTCCATATACAAAAGTAATTCTTAATGTTAATGCAATGGCTTACAAAGGAAAATGTACTACTATATTTTATTAGCTCGTGGGCATCTGTAATTTACACTACAAAAAGGTAAAACATCTGAAAACGAGAAAGTCTTTAATTTTCAACCGTATGTATGTATCAGCGTAGAGATAAAGAATTCATGTTTATTGGTCAATGCCCGAGACCAATGGACTTGTTCCTCTCCGGTTTCCTTTTGGAAACCTCCTGTAGTAAAATCATAGGAGTTTGTTCATACGTATAAAGCTTTGCTCCGGCTATGAATAGACCCATACTCGAGGACTGCTAGACGGCTAGTTAGCACTGCGTGCACCTGCGCTATAAAAAAAAATGGTTATATACTCCTATTATTGCACATGGAAAGCACCAAGGCTATGAAAAAACAAAGTGAAACTTTACTCTCTTTCTCCATTACCATTAAATGCCATTAGAGTCGTCTCCACCAAACAACTCGAAGGATTCTCCACCACACTTCTTCACTTTGGATATGGCTGATCAACTGCAAGTTTCTTTTTCTTTTTTCTTTTCTGATGAGTGCTGAAGTGCAAGTTCAATCATCCAAATTGGAGTTTGCTACAACAAAAGCAAAATAATTCTTATTCTTTATAAGTCACTCACTTAGATTCTAATGCCAAAATTCCTCTCAATAATTGGCCTTTTGAAATGGAGACGGCTCCTCTGTCGTTTGGGCAGAACTGCACCCCATGCGGTTCAGCTTCTTCCAACCCCATTTTGCACTTGTTTCAATGATTGAATTCGTTCACACTGTATAATTCGTAGAGTAAAACAATCACGTCAAATATCAAGTCAATCGGAAACCAAACAGTATCTGATCGGAGCTCGCTTACCTCGGGGAAAAAAATGGGCTTTTTTCATGATGTAATCTAGTGTGCTCAACTCATTTAGCATCCGAAATTCGATTTGACTTCCTCATAATTTTAAATGACTATTGTATTCAACGTGACTAAATTCGATCATGGAAATGAACGCGAGACAGAATCGGAACAAAACGGACTGTATAGGGTGGGAGAAAAGCCGTTTCCTTTTGAAATAAAGAACTTGAATATGTTCTTCTTTTTTTTGTGTGTGGTGGATCAAAGCATATTGGATGAGGGAATAGATGCTAGGCAAGTATTATACATGGGGGCCATGAGTGGGATTCTCCTTAATTGGTACTCCATTTTACTAGGCCAGGGGCCATTTAACAAGTACTACTTTTATTATTCGGCATAAAGAGGCTTCTAAAGCTACACTTTGTTGGAAGTCAAACAGGGATGGGCGTCCAAGTCCACGGTTGGACTCGTTGAGTCACAACTCACAAGAGTGATTCCCAAAAGAGGGCCCATTAAGGCACGGGTCCTAGGTTCATTGGGATTTTTTTTTATTTTTTTTTTCAAGTTGGTGAGTTTTCAAAGTTTTTCTTTTAAATTTGATTATTTGCTTATTTTTCGACCTCAAAAATTTCCGTAGGGAAACAACAATTTAGGGGGAAACCCTGTAGTGCAGGGTGCACTGCATGGCATGTAGTGCATATCACAGCCATTGATGAGTATTTTCAACGGTCTGGATTCAAATAAAATTTTTCCGGAGAAAACTCTTCCCGAAAAAAGTTTCATTTGAATCCAGATTATTCAAAACACTCACGGACGGCTAAGATTTGCCTTTCAGGGCGTCCTACAGGTAGGGCTGCAAACGAGCCGAGCCGAGCCGAGTTTTAGAGTGTTCGAGCTCGGCTCGGCAAAAATTTAGTTGGCTCGAGCTCGGCTCGAGCTCGTGACGAGCTGCAGAACTCGAGCTCGAGCTCGGCTCGATAGGTATTTACGGAGCTCGAGCTCGGCTCGTTCGGCTCGTTTATGAAACAAATATATAGAAATATATATATAAATAAATATAAATATGTAAAAATATATATATATATATAAATATATATATAAATATATTATATAATCGAGCTCGCGAGCCAATTCGAGCCGAGTTTCGACTAGCTCGAGCTCGGCTCGTTTATGAAACGAGCCCAGGACTCGAGCTCGAGCTCGGCTCGTTTTTGTCTTGAACCGAGCCGAGCCGAGCCGTTATCGAGCCGAGCTCCGAGCCGCTCGCGAGCGGCTCGGATCGTTTGCAGCCCTACCTACAGGGATCCGATCCCTGGGTCCATTTAGGGAAGCGAGAGAAGTGATTATGTTAAAGGACGTACAAAAGACTAGGTAATGTGTGCCAAATCACAACTAATTTATTTGTGTTCAATAAAGTCTTAGCAAGCTCTACATTATACAGTAGATAGATAGTTAAAAAAAAAAAAGGCTCCCCATGTACCGCGCATGGATCTAACTTCCCATAAAATCTTCGTATGAGTCGCTTATGAGTACTTTTTTGGCATTTTTCATTGACTTAAAGAAAAATATATCTTGTAACAATATAAAACCCGTAATCTCTTATTTTTCTTCATAATACAAATAGTTTTTAGATGTTGTTGTCACAACTGATACAAGATGGATCAAATATGCTGATACTACGTTGTTCTTGTTTTGTTTCTTTATGTTGTACAAGTAGATAGATAGATAGATACACAGTTTTCACGTACCCATTGGAAAATACTTTTTCTAGCACCATAAAGTCGGCTGCAAGGAATCCTAACACATCTACATCGGGGTTGAGGTTTAGGTCTCATCGCTTACTTCGAGTGCTAAAGAATAGGTATAGTTCCACTAAATTAAAAGCTTAGATCTAAATAGTATTAAGCAATAAACTTAAATAATTACCCATCAAGCGTTGTTTGATACCATTACTTTCTACATTTTCGAAGTATTAAAAAAAAAACATTTTCATCTCAATAAATTTGTTCAAAAGGAAACATTTTATAATCTCAATGGGTTAATCTGGTCGTCAAGGCCGAAGACTTAAAAGTTTGCCCTCTCTTAAGTTTTCAAGTTTGACATTCTTTACGTACTATCTATTCTTCGGGGGGCTCTCCATATGGAGAGCTTTGCTCCGACTTTAATTAATTTTCCCGCAAATGGCATTTTGGTATTGAGGCCCCGCAAGTCCTTTGATGGAGAAATTTTTCAATGTCGGGTGGATACCACGTCACTCGGTGAGCGGGCACATCCGAATCGTCCAAAAGTGTATTAGACGGTTCAAATTGAAACATTTTCTTTCTTCTCACCCTCATACTCTCTCTCCTCTTTCTCTTTCTCCAAATCCGAACCATCCAAAATCGAAATGGACGGCCCGAATACACCGAACAGACATCACGTAATACTCGCTCGGCACTGAAAAATTTCTCTCTTAGATGGGGAAAAAGTTTTTTTCCCGAACTGATAACAAGGGAAGGGAGCTTTGAAGCAGACAAATGACAAAATGGGGTAACAAAACCCATTAATGCCAGTGGGCCCAATACTTTTTGGACGAACCTGATTGGTGTAAAGCAAGAAAACAAAAAGAGTAGACTTTTGGGTTACATCCAAATCGAGTCAGAGGTGGGAGATATCAGTTTCGGAAAAGACACAGACAGCCTTTGCAACGAGGGAATATGGGCCCAACTTTTCTTTCTTCAACCACAAGCCCATTTCGCGATCAAAAAGTCGGAATAGGAAATCCTGCAGTGCAGTTCATCTGACGGTTCGGATTTAATTCGAGCTTTTATTGATCTGAATCGTTTATTGCTTGGATTAAACGGCCGAATCGTCACTCCTCACCAAAATGAAGGGCCGAATTGCCGCCCTGTAACGCTAGAGTGTGGGCTGCAATGCAGTGTCTCTCGGTCCAATCAAGTCCTCCCAAAAGGACAGTAGTATCCACATTGACCCAAAAGCTAAAACAGAGTTACCCAAAACGGCAGTAAAAATATTCTTTACCTTCTCATCCTTTTTGCTTTTTGCTAAGCCATAAAAGGATGGAATGGGCCGACGATCAAATGTACTGTAGTTTTCTTGTGAGCGCGATCAATGGATTTTTCACCTACCATGGAATTTTACTTGTGGTTATCTGGCTCGATGAAGGTCGTCGGTCATCACCATACGAGATCCTTATAAATTAATAATTGTGCCAGGAACACACACCGTTACCATAGCTCCACTAAGGTGCAAGTAGGTCCACCGACCAGCTATACGTCATTTGGTTCGGAAGCTCTAATACCCGTAAGCAGAATTCGAACACAAAGACAGTGTGGGAAGGAGGGACTTTTACCTGTTCTTCATCCCTTCTCATCCCTCCAACACAAATGTATGTGCGAATAGTAAATATTACACGATGCATTAATTTAGATGGAGTGTGGGGGTGAGAGGAGAGAGCATGTTTTAATCTAAGCCGTCTAATACACTTTTGGAGGGCTTGAATGTGCCTGCTCGAGCACCACGTTAGCCGGGTGACGTGATACCCAGCTGGTACTGAAAAATTTCTCGGTCATAAGAGGTGAGATTTTCATTTTTTATGAAGGTAGTCGAGAATCTAACAACTGGGCAAACTTGTAAGTCAAACTAATATCGTATATTTGAAATATTAAAAAATCGAATTAGAAGGACTCTTCCACACCACAAATTAGGACTCTTTACTTGACCTACAGAGAGTATAGACACGAGAATTTTTTTTTGATTTTTGTTTTACAAACAAAATTATCCCAGTTAAAACAATACGAAAATAAAGTACAGATAAAACAATTGAACAAAATATAATAAAAACAAAATATTATAAAGAAAATAAAAAAAAAGTCATGTGAAACCAGAGTCGGACCCATCAATCACACATGTGAAAATGGGTGGAGAAGCCAAGATCCGCAACCAACTCGAGCTCGTTCCGACACAGAAGAAGCGAGGCAGCATTGTTAGGGAGGCGGGGGGCTGCTGTCCAGGGTGCTGCTGGGCCTAGTTTATGGGCCCACTCCGTCGGTCTTGCTCCGATAATCGGAATCGTTCACTTTGTAGAACTCGTCGAGTAAAATAACCATGCAGAAAATCAGCTTAATTGGATATCGTTAAATGTCTGATCGGAACCTTTTTATCTTAAAAAGAATGGATTCGAAACACTGGATCAAATCCACTGTAACCTATGGACCGAGAGTTATATGGGCTCTGATCAGGCAGTTAACAATATTTAATTAAGCTGATTTTTTGAATGATTGTTCTACTCGACGAGCTCTATAAAGTGAACGATTTCGATCATCGAACCGAGACCGGAATGGACCCAGAATCGGGCACAGCTGTCCCCCAGCCCCCCCGCTTCCCATTGTTAGAGTGCATTGCCAACTGGCTAGACTGACACTTGAGCAGGAAAAAGCAACGTTATCACGACCCTGTCATTCGAAACGCCATATCACAGCCGTCAAAATGCAGATAGGGAGGGAACCCATCACGTTCAAACCCCCGTTGGACAGGACCTATACTCTCTCCTCACGAGAATTTTTTGGGTGCCGGTGAGTACCCGGACGATGCGATGCCGAACAATACATTTGAGCCGTTCAAAAATATATTAGACGGTCTAAATTAAAACATTTTTTCTTCTCTCGTTCTAATACTTTCTCTCCTTTTTTCTCTATCCAAATCCGGATGAGCCGAACCAACACCACGTGCTACTTACTCAGCACTAAAAATCTTCTTCTCACTTTTCCGTTAACCCCGTCACTAACTTTATGGTTAATTACACTTTATACCCACCAAAGTATACAACAATCTCGCTTTGCTTCCAGGGTGTTCTCCTATGGAAATTTTGAGAGTTTTTTTGTTCTTATTCAATTTTTTTTTATGTTTGGTAATTTTACGTCAAATTTTTATGAATTATTGATTCAGCTCAACGAGAGAAATCAGAAAAGTAATTTTTTTTTTTTTACCTTTAGCCAAATTTTTTGGAAAATATCAAAGACAGCCTCAAAAGCCGACTTTTGGGATTTTGACTAGGATATTTCCAAAATTATTTGGGTAAAGGTTAAAAAAAATGAATATTCAATTCCTCTTGTCAAGACGACTCATAATTTACAAAAAATTGATGCAAAGTAACAAACCAAAACACCTAGGTTGTATTGTGTTCATATTCAATCAAATTCTAAGCAAATAAAAATAGAAGAATTCAAATCAAATGACTATAAGCGAAGTGTTTGCCATTTGACTTGCTCAAAAATTGAATCCATTTTGAGGTTGAGTTTTTCGAGTAATAGTAGTAGTAGTATAGTTTTCATACTCTTCAAAACCCTCCTAATACTCCTCGTCTCATATTTTTTTTCTTATCTCGAGATAAATAAATTTCTATGTCGATCAAAAAAAATTAACTCATAAGTTTGTGCATAGTACTCCAACCGTCCTATTTTTATTGTTCATTTTTGAATTACGTGTCATTTTTAAATTGTTTATATCTTTCAATTTATAATATTTTTCATAATTTTGAAAATTTTGTATTATAGAACTTATTGAGATCTATCAAACAAAATCTATATTGCATATTTTTTAAAATCCACACTAAAAGATATAGGTAAAAGACAAAAAAAATATAAACAGAATAATGAACAATAAAAATGGGACGGAGGAAGAAACACATGAAAATGTGAATTTTTCCAAAACATTATATTGCATATTTTTCAAGGTTTACACTAAAAAATATAGGCAAAAGATATAAAAAAGACAAATAGAATAATGAACAATAAAAATGAGACAGAGGAAGTAACACATGAAAATGTGAATTTTTCCAAAACATTCCGCTATCAACGACTCGGAGTTGGGGGGGCTGCTGTCCCGGCCGAGGGGGCCCCGCTCCAGTCTTGCTCCGACGATCGAAAATGTTTACTTCGTAGAGCTCGTCGAGTTGAATAAATATGTAAACAAATCAGCTCGATCGGATATCATTAAGTGCCTAATAGAAACCTTTTTGTCTTGAAAAGAATGGATCTGAAACACCATATCAAATCTACTAGAACCCATTATTGGCAAGTTATATGTGTTCCGATCCGGCACTTAAAGATATCCGATCAAATTGATTTTTTGCATACTTATTTAACTCGACAAGCTCTATGAAGTGAACGTTTCCGACCGTCGGATAAAAATCAGAGCGGGGCCCCCTCGGCCGGGACAGCCGCCCCCCCCCCCCAGGTCCCAACGACTCCAATACCCATTCAACAGTTACTCCAAGTGTTCTGTCAACAAATACTACCAATCTTAGGGGTACAAACTGTTATTTATGCCATCTCCGGCCTCCGTTAGCCACCGTTTAACACCGTATCACGCCGGTTCTGCCGAAACCCAGAAAAGCATCGACTCTCTCTCTCTCTCCACTTTCCATGTGTAGTTTATTCACCCAATTTTGATTCTCAGATTCTTCGATTCCTCGCAATGCCACTACTTATTTGAACCCACTCCCCAATCCCATTTCGTACGTCCCATTTCCAAAACAGTGAAACCCAAAAAGAAACCCAAAACAAAAAAAAATGAAAACATCTCCTCTGTATTATCTTCTCCAATTCCTCTCCGTTATCCTCCCGCTCTGCTGCCACGCCTACTCAGACCTCGAAACCCTCTTGAAGCTCAAGTCCTCATTGATCGGACCCAACGGGTCCGGGCTCGCCGACTGGGTCGACTCGCCCCTGTCCCACTGCTCCTTCTCCGGCGTCACCTGCGACGCCGACTCGCGAGTCGTCTCGCTCAACGTCTCCCTCACCCCTCTCCACGGCGTCGTCCCGCCCGTCATCGGCCGCCTCGACAGGCTCGTGAACCTCACCCTCGCCGCCGACAACCTCACCGGCTCCCTCCCCGCCGAGCTGTCGAATCTGACGTCGATGAGGCTCCTCAACCTGTCCACCAACAACTTCAGCGGGTCCTTCCCGGGGAAAATTGTCGTTGGAATGCCGGACCTCGAAGGTGTAGATATTTACAACAACAACTTCTCGGGAAACCTTCCCGCGGAGTTTGTCAATCTGAAGAAGCTGAAGACTCTCCATCTGGGCGGGAACTACTTCTCCGGCACGATACCGGAGGCCTATTCCCAAATCCTTAGCTTGCAGAGCTTAGGATTACAAGGGAACGGACTCACCGGGAAAATCCCGGCGAGTCTCGCTCTATTACCTGATCTTCAAGAGTTATGGCTGGGGTACTTTAACAACTACGAGGGCGAGGGCATCCCGCCGGAGTTCGGAGCCTTGACCTCGCTGCGACTGCTCGATTTGGCCGGGTGTAACCTCACGGGCGAAATCCCGGCGAGTTTGGGAAATTTAAAGATGATGCATAGCTTGTTCCTCCAAATGAACCGGCTAACCGGTTTCATACCTCCGGAATTGTCCGGTCTGGTGAGCCTCCAATCTCTTGACCTCTCCATCAATGACTTAACCGGAGAGATTCCGGGGAGTTTTGTTGAACTAACAAATCTAACCTTGTTAAATCTCTTCGGGAACGATCTCCACGGCTCCATCCCGTCGTTCATCGGCGAGTTACCGAATCTCGAGGTGTTGCAGATTTGGGAGAACAACTTCACGTACGAACTGCCCGACAATCTCGGGCGCAACGGGAAGCTAATGATCCTCGACGTCGCGTCGAATCACCTAACGGGGGAAATCCCGAGGGGGTTGTGCAGTGGGGGGAGGTTGAAGATGCTGATACTGATGGAGAACTTCTTCGTCGGCCCGATTCCGAGCCAACTCGGCGAGTGCAAGTCGCTGACTCGGGTGCGAGTGAGCAAGAACTACTTGAGCGGAACGATTCCGGCTGGTTTCTTCAACTTGCCATTGTTAGACATGCTCGAGCTGAGCGATAACTTGTTCGCGGGCGAGCTTCCGGCGCGTATTTCCGGCGAGACGATCACTATTTTATTGGTCTCCAACAACAAACTCACCGGGGAAATCCCTCCGGCGATCGGGAACTTAGCCAGTCTGGTAACTCTCTCTCTCGATTTCAACCACTTTACCGGTTTTATCCCTGGGCAAATCTTCCATCTGAACAAACTTTCGAAATTCAGTGCTAGTTCCAATAACATCACCGGTGAAATCCCACCTTCAATTTGCCAATGTGAGTCATTAAGTGCAATTGATTTCAGCCAGAACAGCTTGTACGGTCAAATCCCACTAGACTTAACAAAACTACCCATCTTGGGAGTGCTCAATTTGTCTAGGAATTACTTAAGTGGCCCCATTCCTAACGAGTTTGCCTCGATGACTAGTTTAAACCAGCTAGATCTTTCCTACAACGACTTTTCCGGTGGAGTTCCCACCGGCGGCCAGTTCCAGGCGTTCAACTCCAGCTCCTTCGCCGGTAATGCCAAACTCTGTCCGTCGCATAACCAAACATGCCCTTTCTACCAAACTCCTAAGGATTCCTTCAAGAAACAGCATGCGGCGTCGTTTGGTACGACGAAGGTGATTGTCACGGTCATCGTTGTTGTTACTGTGTTTGCTGTTATTACGCTTACGTGCATGCGGATTAGAGGGAAGAGATTGGAGAAATCGAGGGCGTGGAAGCTGACCACGTTTCAACGGTTGGATTTCAAAGCAGAGGATGTTTTGGAGTGCTTGAAGGAGGAGAATGTGATAGGGAAAGGAGGGGCCGGGATCGTCTACCGCGGGTCCATGCCCAACGGCATCGACGTGGCGATCAAGCGGTTGGTGGGTCGTGGGTCCGGCTGCAGCGATCACGGGTTTTCGGCTGAGATACAGACTCTCGGCCGAATCAGGCACCGTAACATAGTGAGGCTGTTGGGGTACGTATCGAACAAGGATACGAACTTGTTGCTGTACGAGTACATGCCGAATGGGAGCTTGGGAGAGATGCTTCACGGGTCGAAGGGGGCGCACTTGCAGTGGGAGACGAGGTACAGGATCGCGGTGGAGGCGGCGAAGGGACTCTGTTATTTGCACCACGATTGCTCGCCATTGATCATTCACAGGGACGTGAAGTCGAACAATATATTGCTGGATTTGGACTACGAGGCTCATGTGGCTGATTTCGGGTTGGCTAAGTTCTTGCGGGATGCCGGAGCATCGGAGTGCATGTCTTCAGTTGCTGGGTCTTACGGTTACATTGCTCCAGGTGAGAATCACTTGTCCCTGGTAATTTTGTTTGGTTTCTTGATCATCTTTTGGTTCTTTTGTTTGTAAAGCTCTTTATTGATCTCTCTGTTCAACTGTGCTACACAAACAGAGTACGCCTACACGCTGAAAGTGGATGAGAAAAGCGACGTGTACAGCTTCGGTGTTGTCCTCCTGGAGCTGGTCGCTGGCCGAAAACCTGTGGGCGAGTTCGGAGACGGAGTGGACATAGTGAGGTGGGTCAAGAAGACGATATCGGAGCTTGCTCACCCGTCCGATACAGCTTCAGTGCTTGCAGTCATCGATCAAAGGCTCAACGGGTACCCACTAACAAGCGTCGTGAACCTGTTCAAGATTGCTATGATGTGCGTCGAGGACGAGAGCGTCGAGAGGCCTACGATGAGGGAAGTCGTGCACATGCTCACCAATCCTCCTCAGTCTGCCGCGGCACCGCCTCTTCTCACGCTTTAATATCTTGGGTATTGTGGTTTTTTTTAAGAGGTATTTTGGGACTAATAATGGAAAATGGTGTTGTTAATAATTTTGATTTGCAGACCCAAAGCAGGTAGTTTGGGGTGGTAATGTCCGTAGCCATTTTATGTAGATGTGCTGATCTCTGTTTCGTTTTGAACTTTTGTAAGCTAATACTCCTATGTTGTGAAATGGTTAATTGTAAATGGTTAATGTCCATTTTGGTCCAGTCAACGACTGTGATTAACTCAACTAAAATCCAAAACTTCATCTCATGCCACGTCCAACTCTCAGACTTTACTCTCAAAAGTAATAACGAATGTTAAACGGAAGTTTGTCCCACTTGAAGAACTTCTTTCTCTAAAACGTCCAGCTAAGAACTTCTTTCTCCAAGAGCATGTACACCAATAAAAATGTAAAAATGCTGATCAACAGTGCAGTCTTTTCATTTTACCTACTCACATCTCTCTCAACACTACACCAATATTATTTATTTTACCTAACTCCAATTAAAATATATATTTTTTACTCATTTTTTTATTATCTTTATTATTTAAAAGAGGAGAAAGGAGGGAGGAGAGAGAGAAAGAAATAATAAAAAAAGAGAGGAGTATGAATAGTACATAGGTAAAAATAGAGAACAACTATTCACAAATGCATTTTAGCTCCTTTTTTAGCTCATTTGGTGCGGACTATTTTTTATGTTTCTCTTAGGTAAAATAGCAAAAAATGTATTTTTGCTCATCTAGTGTGCTTGCTCTAAAACGTCCAGCTAAGCGCTACGCCATGTTTGGCTTAATAAGCCACCTTATTTTTTAGACTAATTCAAATATCTTTGTATTTGTTAATTTTTTTGTCCTAGTTTATTTTTTGCTGTATTTGTTAGTTAAGTTTTCGTGAATTATCATTTGGGGCCAGTTCATACGAAACTTTGCTCCGACTTTAGTTGAATACCCTGTAAGTAGGTGGTAGAATTGGGCCCCCAAGATTAATTGAGGTGCGCGTTAGCTGATCCAAACACTTGAGTTATCAAAAAAAAAGTGAATTATTGGTTGTCTGAATGAGAGGAATTGAAAAGGCAAATAAAAAAAAAATCCCAACACAAAATTAAAAAAAAAAAAAAAGTTGCTCAAGTGTAATATTACCTGGTCATATTATTAAACGATCATTACTTAATGGGTAATACCAACACCATTCAAACCTTATTCGACAACATTCAATTATTAATTTTGCAATCTAGGTAGGCTCATCAACATAACACAATTCTCATCTTCTAGGTTTTTGTTTGACAACTCTCTATTAGAACGTGTTTGTGTAATGTTAAACAAATTTAGCGACTTCTTTTTAAAAAAAATAAAATTGTGTTTGTATCTTTCTTTCTTTTTTTACTTTTTTTATTCTTCTCATCGAGACAACCAATAATTCACAAATTTTTTTGATAACTCAACTGCTTGGGTCAGCTTACACGCATCTCAAGTTATCTCGGTGGCCCGATCCCAACATTAAACTAAGTCAAAAAAAACTAACTAATACATAAATATGTGAATTTTTATAAAAAAATAAAAGAAAAGAAGCTAGCTTAAGCTAAACAAGGCCAAAAAGCTTAGATGAACGTATTACAGAAAAAAAGTTTTTAAAGTGGACAAACTTTCGTTATTATCATTCGCTTCTCTTTTGAGAATAAAGTCTGAGATTTGGACGTGGCATGAGGTGAAGCTTTGGATTTAGTTGAGTTAATCACAACCGTTGACCGGACCAAAATGGATATTAACAAACTGGATGAGATCCTAACCTGATTGCTCTCTCTCTCTCTCATTTTCACCACTTTCGGATTACAAGAGTACAACAATATTTACAGGAGCATTTAAAAGCTATGTGTGATCTCTGCCACTGTTTTTTGAGCTCTGATTTGAGCCATTACTCCACAACAAGACACTCTCCCGTCCCACGTCTCAAAATATTTGTACAATCTTTAAAACGAGTACTTGAAAATAAGACAATAATCTAAAGAAAAGTTCATACTCTTTTTTTCATCATAAATTAAAAGAAGCCAATGATATCTAGTAAATTGTTGAATTTTTTTAAAATTTTTTGAAAAAATCGTACTATTATTTTAAAGTTCTTGTTTTTGCGATCTGGACACACATTTTGGGATGGAGATAGTAAGAAGGCAAGTAACCAAACCGGCCTTATAACTGTTTTCTCGGTGTTAAATGAATTTTTTTTCCAATCTCTCTCTCAATTGACAATTCCGCTCGCCTATTACTCTTTCAATTCCATTCACATTCGATGTTAAATTGTGCATCAATGAGAAATAAAAACCACTAAACACACGCATTTTTCTTCTTTTAAGTAGAAAAATATTAGACTTATCCACACAAAAAAAGTAGAAAAAGATTAGGACGGCTCGCGGTCCGGTTTGGTTCGAATTTCTAGGAATTTGAGGACCAAACCGCAAGTTATGATTTTTACAAAATGAAAGTTGTGTCCAGACCAAAAGTCTTACGGTCCGGTTCCAATCCAACCCGTGACTCACAAATCGGTTACGATTTTGTCCACAAATTTTAGCAAAAAATAAAGTTCAAGCATATATCCCATACTAAAAGGGAAGAAGGTTACACTCAGAATTAAGTTAAACACCACTATAAAGTACTTTGTTATATAAACTACCAAAGGCCTACTTCACAAATCAGATTCAAAAGAATCTAAACACTAGTAAATTGTATCATTACGATGCATAACATAAAATTTTAAAAAAAAAACTAGAAAAGAAACAAACTACGGAAACTGAACTAGGGTTATCCGTAACTTATAAAAAAAACTCAGATGTACACTCTATATTTTATGTACATCTATACTATATCTCATTATTAAGATGAAATACTAAATGGGAAATGATAATGCAAAAACTGATTTTGTTAGTGAGAAAACTTCAGTGCATAAAAGATTTGTACACTACGCATAGTACAAGTCTTTTATGTACTGGAGTTTTGGTACTAACAAAAATAGTTCTGGCATTGTCATTTTCCCTATATAAATATATGTGTATTTATATAGGAGTAATTAATTGTTAGTAATGTTAAAATTTTTTTCTACCAATTTTAGTACACTGTAATTTTGGCACCAGCAAAAACAGTTTTTGGTATTATCACTACCATTTATATATATATATTTATTATTTATTTATATAAAATAAATATCTAACGGTCCGGTTTGGTTAATCCACGATTTCATAATGAAAATTCGTGGACGGATCCGTGAGTCACGGTTTTCCAAGTTGTCAATCTGTTTTCAGACTATTAATCCATAGAAAAAATCTAAAAGGTATGGATAGATTCGGTCCGGACTAGTTTCACGATTCACCGAATTTTTTGAGCGGCCTTAGAAAAGATGGGTTCTTCTAAAAAAAAAAAAGTATTAAAAGAGAAATAGAAAGATGGGTTGGGTCAATCGTGAGAAACCCCAGTTGGGCTTAACACGGGTTAGAGGCCGCAACCCGTAGATTCGACCCGTAATAAATGAATCCGCCCATCTCAATCTTTCCCTCCTTCACAACTCTTCCATATTCAAATCCTTTCCGCCATTCCATTTCCACACAGAGAGTTCAGAGAGAGAGAGAGAGAGAGAGAGAGAGAGAGAGAGAGAGAGAGAGAGCCATTTCCATTTCCACACACAGTTCAGAGAGAAAGCGAGAATGGATGAGACGAGTAGCCCACCGCCGTGTCCAAAAACAGTCACCATCCGCCGTAACCCTCACCGGCGGGCTCGACCCACGCCTTCCTCCGTCGCCCCTATCCCCATGCCCTTATCTCCCTCCTCAATCTCACACAACATCCCTTCCTTCCCTACCGACGAAATCCTCTCCATCCAACTCCCCCCAAACCCTAACAATCTCTCCCCTTCAGACTCACTTTCCGCACCAGAATCCGAGAACCTTAGAGTCTTCCTTAGAATCCGACCCCTCGCTCCGAACGGAGGAGTTCAGATCAACAAGCAACACTGCAAAAACGGGTGGCCGAAATCTAAGCACGGCTCGAGGGAAAAAGCGAAGAAGAGAACCGAGATTTGTGTCTCGGGTAACGATTATAAATCTGTTACGGTGAGTCCTCCGGCGTCACTGCAAGAGGGGAAGCGTGTCAAGACTGAAGTGTATGGAGGGTTTTCGCAGGTGTTTTCCGCTGAGTCGACTCAGGTAAATATATGTGATCTTTTCCTGTTTTCGTTGCAGCTTTATTGGAACACTGACTCGGAGTCAAGGTTTAAGTAAGGGCATTGGGCATGGTAATGGTTGCGGTGTGACGGTATTGGGAGTGTTGAACGATTCATAATGGAATCGATTGTAGCTGTTGTGAACTTTAAAAGTCATTTTGTTTAAAAAAATTACATTGCTTAAATCACCCTTGACCGTCTAATAATGGCCGTGAACCATTCTGTGAATTGGAAACGGACCAATGCATAACAGGAGCCAGCCGATGTGCAAGTGATTTCTATCTGACTGGTATATGAGGGTGTAACAGTATCGGAAGGCTCAAAAACCATTATGCACCGGCTGTTAACGTGGCGTAACAGCTGATATTGAAAACCTTGGTCAGAGTTGGGCATTGTTGGTTATCTTATTTTCCTATATATCTTTCTATGGGCTATGCTTTACATTGCTATTTTCAGCCTATTTCTTTTGCTAACCTAGCCTCTTTGGTTGTGAGAGCGTTTGTATTTTTTTGGTTGACCTATCCGGTGGGTGGGTAAATTTTTCTACGGCTCGGATTTAATATACCTCCAATTTATAAATTTACGAAGTGTGGTTATACAGAACCATGGGTAGTTTCGTACGGTACTAGTAATCTCATCACAATTAGTCCGGTGGGATTACATATCCTTTGGTTCGTTATTAGTCTTGTCAAACAAAGGGGCCTGAGGGAAATCCTCATTAGTTGAATGACTTGCTTCATGCTTGCTGTTAGGGTGATATGTATATAGAAAGGATGGGGTAACCAGTTACAAATGTGTAGCTTCATGCCTTCATCACAGTTGTGTGTTTGCAGAAATTTAAGAAAGAAAAAAATTATAGCAGACTGATTTTCAGCCATGTGTGCCATGATGGCTCCTTGAGTTGTGGAATTGAGTGAGTTAGTATCCTTGGCCATTTCCTGAGCTGTGCATGTCTCTATCAAGGGTAGCTTTCCTTTTGCCTTTGGACTGGCCATTTGTTGCTTCTTTTGAAGCCGTAACACTTTTCCAGTGGTGACATGAGCCTCATTGTTATCTTGTCCTTTTGGTAACAAAAATCACCGCTTATAGCTTGAGTTTTACTAATTTAGCATTGAAATCTTATTAGGACGAAGTATATGCAAAGATGGTGAATCCACTGGTAGAGGAGTTCCTCCGGGGAAAGAGTGGAATGTTGGCTGCGTTGGGGCCAAGTGGTTCTGGGAAGACGCACACCGTTTTTGGCTCTCCTAGGGAACCTGGTATGGTTCCTCTCACCCTGCGTCGGATCTTTTCGAGAACAGAAGGCTGCGAAACTCAGTTGTCTAGGTAATGCTTACTTTTCCTGAACTCACTCAAACCCTCCTTGTAGCTCTAATTGTTTGTGTTGATTGTTTTAGCTGGATCTTTTCAATTGTAAAGTGCATAAATGTTGTTTTATAGTTCTTCAAACTGATGCAAGTATTGATTTTATTTCTTTATAGCAAAAGATAGATTTGCCATTATAAGTTATAACACTCCCAAAATACCCATTTGTAATTACATCACAACTGTTCATAACTAATACCATAAAAGGTCGTAACAACGACACCACAAAGCCTCCTAACATTATCTCGTCCCAATGCCTCGCCAACGTAAATTCATAAAACAACGACAGAGCTTCATAGGTAGGGCATTTATTTCTGTACATAAAACAACGACAGGAAGTCATAACTAGGGCTTCACAACTACACAATAATAGTTTGTCGTTATCACCATTGAATCATATTTACCTTTTCTATGGTATGAGATTGCGTCATGCAGACTCTTCCTTTCACAAAAGGAAAAAAGGATCATGAGAAACTATTAATTTATTTTGCACGAGTTACCATTTTTGAGTCGCTTTTAAGTTTTAAACTGCAGATGATTGCAACAAACTCTCAACCTATGGAAGATACGAATCATATGCTTTTTCTCCAACTTTTGCTTATGGACGCACATTGTATCAGATGGGGCGGGACAAACATTGGAAAGTCCACCTTTTTTCTCTAACAAATAAATGAAGTGGGACTATATAATTGGGGTGGTATGGTATCAAATTTATGAGCCTTATTCATATGTTAACACACCATTGTGCACATGGTTGACTTCCGTTGTGGTATCATGAAGCTAGTTTATCCAACCCTCAAGCAACTTGAGTACCAAATGAAAACAAATCCCAAGAAATCCATGAAGTACAACTGGATGCGTCCCTTACAACATGCCAAGCAATCTATGGAAATTGAAATGCATTCAAAAGGAGAATTGTTGTTTATAACTAACAGTATTTATATATTTGTCGCAAACTCTTCTATTTCAATTAGTTAGTCGTTTTTGAACAATCCCTTTTCATTATACCTTGTGAGCAGGATATTTTACCTATCAATGTTTGAAATATGTTCGGAAAGAGGTAAAGCAGAGCGGTTAATTGATCTATTCCAAGATGTTGGTGATTTATGCATGCAACAATCAACTGTCAAAGGGGTTCAAGAGGTTACTACCAGTTTCTATATGGTGTTCTGGTTATGTTAGGCTGCCATACAGGTGCATAAGATTCTAATGATTTATTCTGTAACTATATGATTTGTATAAACAGGTCAGCGTCACTAATGTGCAGCAGGCTGAATCCTTAGTTGCATGTGGAACGTTAAAACGGGCAACGGCTAGAACGAATTCTAATAATCAGTCCAGGTTTGTTGCAGTTAAAATTCGGTTTGAGTTCGCAGCAAGATATTCTTACATAACGTGGAAAAAACTTGGATGCATTTACTTTCCACCAGGCTTTATTATTATTTTTCATAACTGTTGGCATGGACAATACTTTTATGATGAATCAGAAACTATTTTGCTGCTCCACAAAATTAAGTGAACTTCTATGAGGATAGACGTTTTTTTTTGGTGTTTGTTTGATTCAAATGGGTATTTTAAGATGTTTAGAGGGTCAAAATTCTTGCTCCGTGTTAATTAACCATCGGTCAATGAAGTGTCCCCATAATAGTCAGAAACCCCCTGTTAGGTATGTCTAATTTCAACCTTAAAAATAATATTGTGGCTTATAGTATTGATGTTTCTGTTGTTCTTTTATGTACTAATGATTTGTTTTGTCTTCCAGCCGTTCACAATGCATAATCAACATTAGGGGTTCCCCTCACAGTGCTGTCTTCACTGTTGTTGACCTTGCTGGAGCAGAAAGAGAGAAAAGAACAGGGAATCAGGTACCAACCTTCTGTCCAACATGTTGAGACCTCTATATTGCACTTTCGTTCTTTGTCAAGTTGGGTTTGCTCTAAGGTTTCTTGGATACATTATCCAGTTGTAATCTTGATCTCTGTTTTATGGGCATTATCGTCTTAGATTTGTCCATACTCCTTTTGTAATGAGAAAGATATCATGCAACTACTTTTTACAGGGGGCTAGATTGCTAGAAAGTAACTTCATCAACAACACATCAATGGTTTTTGGTCTGTGCTTAAGAGTATGTTGCTTTATGATTTTATGGACGTGATCTTTTTATGTTGTTTCCCTCGAGCTATATGGCCCACATTTGTGCTTTTGTTTACTTTCAGTCATTGCTGGAGCACCAGAAGAACCCCAAGAAGCCATTGCAGAAACACTTCCAGAACTCTTTGGTAATGGCATTTCATTTGTTTCAGTTGCTACTGCATCATTTCAGTTTCTTTCGATTTTCTTGTTCAATTATGCGACCTGTTGGTTCTTTTCGCGCCTCGAGTAAATGCTACCATCGGTTTCTAATGACAAGGGATAGCGTATTTAGATGCATTTCATGCAAGACAGAATTTGACTTTGGTGGTAATTTTTTTGAACAGTTAACTCGGTATTTACGAGATTATTTGGAAGGCAAAAGGCGAATGGCTTTGGTATGCCTTTTATCTCTTAAGTTAACCCATTGGTTTGTTATTGCTTGGTATGTTATGTCATGAGCTGGTCATGTTGATTGTTTACTACTTAGCATCGTAATTTTGTGCAGATTCTAACTGTAAAATCAGGAGTGGAAGACTATCTGGATACATCCTTTCTGCTAAGACAGGCTTCTCCTTATATGAAGATCAAGTATAGTTCTTTCTCAATGAACAAATATTCTCCCACTTGGGACAAGTTATGCATATGTTTTTTGGCGTCACAGGTTCAACAATGCTGAAGAGCCACTGAATTTAGTCAGTACAAAGAGGAGTTTTCAGGCATTCCCAAGAGTAGAGCGACTCAAAAGGACGAAGCTTAGTAGCATTGAAGCATTTCACGTATTTCATCTTGCCCTTCTGAATACAAATTCTATACCGCCAGTTGTCCTAGATAATTGCGTTGTTTTTGGTTCTATCAGTTTATGTTCCTGCTTATTCGTGCGAAAGGAACCATTAATTTTACTTGATTCATATCATGTGCACTTCAAATGTAATGCTGCAGAGCTACGTTCTTATTTTTGTGTACATTCTTCATCACTAATGTTAAAGGCTTTTCTTTCAGACAAATGAAGGGAATGGAGCTGGAGATGGATGTAGACTTCTTAAAGAAGGTTGTTCAGACTGTTCTGATGTTGCTTCATTTCACTTTGGTAGTTTTACTCTTTGGCATCTGTCATGGAGAACTTATGATACATTTGGCTTCTTTTGAAACAGAGGCCCTTCCTCCAGAGATCATCAAACCTGAGCATTGTTCAGGTCGTCCTGGAAAAACAACTAATTCAGATCTTAAAGATGGTACATCCCTTGAGGAAGGCTCTACTGAATTGGAAAAAGAAAGAAAGAATGTGATTATGCAGAACTTTGCCAAAGCTATATGGAATGTCCTGAAGCAATATAAGGAAAAGCTTAAGGTAATTATAGGAGCTGATATGTTGTTAGCCTTACCCTTTCCGTTCCTGTTAGCGCCGTTTAAGTTTGTTGGTGCCGATGAAACCTTGGAAATCAAGTCAACAAAGTTGCATGTGCACAGGTGGCTGAAAATCAGATTCAGACTCTCAATAGAAGCCTCACCGATGAAAAGGAAAGGAGTTTAGGGCTTGAAATTGAATTGAAAGATTTAAAGTCCAACTTATTATACAAGAAAGAAACTTCCCTGAAAGAAAGGGTTGAATCTAGTACCAATACATCTGCAGAGCAGGAAGGATGTCAGTCCGACCACGAGGTATTCTAATGGCAATTCTAATCCAAAATCAGAATCCTAATGTTTCATAATGCATGGATTCCTCTTGCTTTGCTCCTTGTTACAATTTCCAATCAGTGTTGATCAAATTCTATTACAGGGTTTTCTTTCATGCTCAATCAACTGCTTTTTATGCAACTCATATTTTAGCCTGTAATTTGATTTTTTTCTAGGACCCACTCCTGATTTCTTCAGTCCTCTTATTTCGGAGAATCACCTAATAGTATGCTAAGTTGTTTACTATCTCTGGCTCAAAATTTCACGTAAAATCTACTGGACCATGTTGAGCATGATTTGTGTCTGAAATCTGTATCCAGTTACTTTATGATTATGACAATTGTTTCGAACTTGCTTCTTTGACAGAGATTTTCATTTCATTTATGGGGTCATGGTATCTTTTGTGTAGTTCGTCAAATAGTACTATGCTTCTAAGTGTAAATGCAGGAGTTTCTTATTTAGAACTGGATGAAACAGAGAGCATTGCCAACGAAGAAATATCTTTTGTGGTGTGTCCAATAATTTTTATTATTTTTTGATGGGGGACACGCCGGGGACACGGCTGGGGACACGCCAGGGACACGGCTGAGGGTTAAAATGTAATATATATTTTTAATTTTGAGGGGTTAATATGAAATTATTCAAAAATATTTGGGTTAATTTGTAATTATGCCTTTATTTGGACCATGGTAATCTTATACATTCATATAGGACATGTCTTCATCAACAGTGGAAGAAAAGAAAAAATATATGTATATATGTATTTATATATATATATATATATTTATTTATTTATACACATGGCGTGTCCCCCGCTGTGTCCGTATCCCCATTTTTTTAGAATTGCCATGTCCCGTGTCCTTGTCCGTGTCCGTATCCGTATCTGTGTCCGTGCTACATAGGATAATGGTTTCCAGTTTGATTAGGATTACTTTTCATTTAGATATTTAAGACTTTTTTGTCAGGTGAACAATGCTGGTGTTGTCATTGCCTCTTCCATAACTGTTGAAGATTTTGAAGAGCAGGGCTATCAGGTACTTTTTAGGAGATGTTAGTTCAGGACATTGGAGTATTGTTTAGAGATATCGGGATGGACGTTTCTTTCTTTCTGGGTCTAAAACAGCTATGCACATCGCTGTGTGCAGCAGTTCACTAATCAGGAATCCGAAGCCTTTCCTAGAGATGTTAACATTGCTGAAGATCCAAATGATGAGGGTACAGATGATACTCAATTTGACAGGAACGGTTCAGGTTTGACAGGAAATCGATACTGCATAGTTTAATAGCTTTTGACTGGAAGTTAATTAAGCTTTTAGTAACTTGACTCACGAAGCTATGTAGAATATCTGTGTGAGGATCAGTTGCTAACAAAAGTCCTGCATTGGAGATATACCTTTCCATAACTAGATGCAATTGGATGCTAATTATCATCCGTCACTTCATTTCAAAGGGTCTATTCATTTTTCTAGGATGCAAGAGTTAATATGTTCACAACCTTGTTACAAAAGAAATGCCTTATATGCGAGTTGATCCGCTTCGTTCTTATCTATTGATACGTCAAGAGAGAACTTATGACCTTGCGGATGGAGAGGGATTTGAACCCCCGGTATTCCTATCAATACTTCGGTTTTCAAGACTGACTCGCTCAGACATCCATCCCCTTCGCGTGTGAAGCATGCATCACTCATATGAAATGTGTCAAAACAGCCTAGATTTGTATTTCCCAATATCATGTGATGTCAATGTGGTCAGACACAAACAGTACATTGTTCGTAAGCACGGGCAGTTAAAGTATAACACATACAGAAACATCAAGTAATTGATAATCACTAAACCATTCTATTTCTGTTCGACTTTGTATTGACCCTTATTTATGGACATGGTTCCTGAATTTCTCGTTTGGGATATCTCATTTGTAAGATAACTGTCTACTTGCGTTATTTCCAGATTCAGGACCTTCTGAGTATGTGGTAAGCTCTCCTAAGTCACTTATCGAAATCAGAAGTGACAGCTGCTCCTCAGTGGAACGGTCCAAATCGGAAAGCGAAGAGGACAAGGTTTATTTTTTTGCATGAGAGTCACTGGTGTTCTACCTATTACTCTCTCCTTATGATCACTACTTTGTTTTAAAAGTCTGCCATAATTGGTGTACCTTATGGTCTAAAACTGTTTTTTTTTTTGCTTAGCTTCTGTTCTTAAGCATACATGCAGAAAAAATGACCTCGAATATTGTTTTACATTTAATGTTTTTACCATGTAAAGCACCATTATTATATTTTTGCTTTCCAGTATGTGAATTTAAGACATTCTTCGAGTTTTCCTTCATCCCCAATGAATTCTTAATTTATGAAAAGATAATCTTGATCACTCTCCATCAGCGTTCATTCGTTTACTGTACGGCGAGATCAGAGAATGCTTAACATTGCAGAACTAAAGATCATTTTTGCGAGTGCCTGACTTGTTAATCAGAGTAGACTAGATGTAGTGATTGGTTAATAGTTATCGCTGTAGCACTTCATCACTGACCTTGACTGGAGGAATTTACACTTTACATAACAGCAATTAGATTTGATGAAGACGGATTTGTTAACAAAGAGAAATTGTTTGGTTATAATGGCTGGAATCGAATGTTATTCTTCTATTTCTGACGTGGTTTTGAACTTTATGATGCTGATGTAGGTTTTCAAATGCAAGATCTAACTATTTTGGTTTTTTCGTGCTTTATATAGAAACGGTTGGATCAACCAACAATGCCAGAGGAAGGTGCAGAATTGCCCCCAAGATGCGATGCCAGTAGCGCCACAAAAAGTGATTCAAAGGATAATTCTTCCTCCAGAGCTTTGAATGCGGAGCGACCCAAACGGTCAGTAGGGTGGATTCATCATTATCAACAGTTTGTGGTTTATTGCTTTGTTTTCTTATACAAATTTACGTCTGTTGATACTCAGGAGACTTCTGCCTGCTTCATCCATCTTGTTAAAGAATATCAGTACTCTGGAATTTGAGGATGAGTATGAAAAACCAAAGGTGAAGTTACCTGTCTTACTGCGTTTGATTGATTAGCTAGGTTCTGCCTGATTTGATATGAGTTTAACCAATTCGACTAAGATCTTGCTGTTGAACTGGAGATTAAGGGAGTTTGCTATTTATCTTGTAATTCACTCCAACTCGGTACCATTCCCTCAGATTCAATTTTGTTTATGTTTTGCGTTTGCATAATGCGTAAAGCTCTCTTGTTTTCACCTTTCTCAAGAAGAAAACAAGAAACCGATTGGTAATTGCAAACATACCAAACGATTTAGGATTGGATTTGCAGTTTGACTCTATTCTCCTTTAATAAAGAAGCAACTGATTTGCAGGGAGGTAGAGGAGAAAAGAAGTTGGTTCTGGAAGAAAGAAACAGGACTCAGGGTAGCATCTCTCTCCTTCGTTTGCTTAGGACCAACCTTCATCTCTAGTCTAGTAAACCCAATGCCAATTTTTGTGTAGATTTCATAGTATTGTATAGTTGGGGCATCTTTTTGTGTGAGTAAATCCCCACTTTCCTTTTTGTCCACCAACATATCACAAGTTTCTAGTGCTATAGGTGAGGGCGAGGGTATATTTTTATTGAAGCATTGTTATGTACCCATGTATGTATATTATGGGGACTTATGGCTCTTTACAGATGAAGTTGTAAAAGCGAATTGTATCGAGTTTGCAATTCAATGCTTGTTACTTCATTTGACTGTGGGAGATGATGTATGTATTTATTAATGTCAAGTTCCTTGTAAGTATCTTTAAAAGGTTACGAATGGAGAAAATATTTAACATGTATGTTCGTTGATGATGTTGATGCAGGTTTCTTGGGCATTATGGGTTTCTTGATTAGTAATTGAACAAATATGCAAGGATTACCAAACGGGCTTGATAATGCTAATGCAAGTTTCTTAGGTATTTTGTTTTTTCTCTCAAGTGTAAAAGAATATACAAACGAGATGTTAATCTTGTAAATTATAGCGTATAAGTTTAAAAAAAAAAAGGGAGGGGTTATGAAAATTTAAAAATGTTGTGAAAATCAAATGACTGCCCTATCCCCCAAATTTTTTTTTTTGCAAAGCAAACGGCTCCAACTTGAAATACCCATTTGGTTCTTTTAATGTATTTCTATTTGTAAAGAGAGGGAAATAAATTCCGCACTGCACAGAGAGAGAGAGAGAGAGAGAGAGAGAGAGAGAGAGAAGTGGAAAGAGAGGTTCAATTCCTTTCTCTACTAGATCCAGCCCTGTTGTGAATAATTTTGCAGGATTAGGATGAGCTGCTACGAGGGACACAGTAGATTGAAGGTGCATGGTTGGCATTAGGTTTATAAATGATTCAAGTACTTCGCGAGTTCAGCTCGGTTTTGCTCGTTTAGTAAATGAGTTGAACTCAAGTTCTAGTTTTTGGCTTGTTTAATAAACGAGTTCCGAATGGAGCTCGGCTTGTTCGACCGTTAAGGGAAGCTCGGCTTTTGTTTAGTAAATTGCTAAATTCAGCTCGTTAAAACTTGAACACAAATTTTTGGCTCGTTTAAACGAGTTGAGCTCGAGCTAAGGCTCCTTTACAGCCCTTTGCAACATTGTGTCTATGTAGCGCCAACTGTGGGCAGGGTTTGGGTTCGTGAGATTATAGTTTGATTCAGTGTTGGCGAAATCTATTTTCTTAAAAATAGATTCACTTCTATCATCTCCGATTATGAAGTAATCAGATTTCACTCAATAAAATCTTCGACATGGTATATCTTCTTGACAAGATTTACAACTTGAGCAGTTCAGATCGTAAAAATCAACCGGAATGAATTCACAAATTGACTAATTAAACGTTGCAGTCCGGAGCATGAAAAAGTCCGGCGTCGTTTTTTTATACAAATTCACATGTTAGACTGCGAAGTCCCCATGAAACCAGGGCGACGTCGTATTAACTGAACTCCGGCGTTCAAAACGCGAGGTCTCGATGGAATCGGAATTCTAGGGTTTGAAACGCGTCTAATCGGGTAATCGCTTTCCTTCTCCTTCCATTCGCTCCAGAAAGTTTTCTCCTTTCGTAGGTGCAGAGCAAGTTGAGCAACCCTAAATGAGTAAATATCTTCTATGTTCCCATGTACGAACCGATTAGTTCCTTTGTTTGCTCTGATTCTTTGGAGGTCTGTTAGTGTGAATTGATGTGTTTTCAGATGCCATTCAATTATGTTTTATGTACGGGTTATTGATTTTACTTGTTTGCTGCATTAATATTTACTATGTGGCTCTAGATCACATCCTTCGTCTTTTCGGATTATCTCGGTGTTCCCCACACCCCCCCCCCCCCTCCCCCTCTTTAATTAGGGCAAATCAATAATGTGTTTTCAGTTTCCCTATTGGTATCGAATCAAGCTTTGTTCTTTATGATTTGATTTTAGTGTTTTGCGTTCAGCTAATTACTAGTACTAGTATGTGGTATTCTGCTTTTACCTTTTCAGGATTGACATAGTGATTGGACACTGTCAACGGTTATTTTACGGCTGTATACAAACACTGCACCGAACAACTGGTAAATTAACTGTTATGTAACGACCTTGATAGGTTTTTCTATTCGACACTTTCAATGTGGTTGTTGGCTTCTGCATTTGTTAGCTGCTGCATTTGTTGGCTTTTGTTTTATTTACTTTCTCTTTATATACATCTGAAACTGGTTTGTTTGCAAAAGTGTTGCCATTGTATTGTACTCCATTGTGGTATTGCCTATTTCCCCCTAACAAGTGGATTGCCACTTCATTTCATCATGATGGTCGTTAATCTAAATATATATTTATGGGTGTCAATATCAGCGTAGTGGAAGCTCCTGTACTTAAGCATTCAAGTGTTATGTCCCAACCCGTTCTTGTTTGTCCAAGGTTCAAGATCCTGCTATGCTTGTTTGAAGATTTGAACTAAGTCATTTAGGTCTGAGTTTCATCACCTTAGGCAAGCTATCCATGAAAGGTTTAAGTTAGGGAAGCCGTACGAGAACTTTGTAGAGCATGAAAACCTTCATTTTTTTTTTCATTCATGCTGCAATATGTTCGAATAAGCAGCATGAAAACTTCCCCTCCCCCCGCGAAATTTGGGGGCATGCGTCCATTTAATTCCTTGAACTTCGGAGGCAGGGGCGGGAGCCGCTATTTTACTGGTAAAACTCTATGAGAGCAGCGACTTTGTACTTTTATTGCGAAAGTTAGGTCTATCTCTAGTCTTTCCCCACCCATAGCTCCATCGATTGGGGATAAAAAGAATATGAGTAAATACATTCATGTACATACACCGCGTACATATGCGGTTTTGGGCCCATCTCAGGTCCCACAAAAATAATCCGAGTCGATTATTTTGTTCAAAATGTTTTGCTTAGCGTTCCTGTAAAAAATGAACTTCTTGGGATATCGGTAAAAATGTTTATGAAACATCCCACTTTGCTTTAGAATATAGGCATGGACTCTAAAGCAAAGTTGGATGTTTTGGGAACGCCTTTATTGATATCGGAAAAAGTTGATTTTTTACCGGGACCCTAAACCATTCATTTCAAACAAAATGAGTGGCTCAGATCATTTTTGTAGGACCTGAGACGGGTCCAAAATACGTATGTATGTGGTGTATGTATGTGAATGTATGCACCTATAGCACAACTGTTGGGTATAACATGGATAGCTATTGTTGTTGTTTAAGAAAACTTGCATGCCTCTGTTGACATTAATGCTTGAAAGATAGTATGTGTAAGTCTTCAGTGTCTTTTTTTGTGTGATGGTTTTGAGTGAATTCATAACCCTGCATGGTTTTATGTGCATGTCCACCTTTGCTAGTTTGTTCTGTTTGATGCAATGCCTAAGTATGATACATGACATCCATCTACTTTTTCTTAGGCATTTGAGGCACTCAATCTGTACTTGAAGTTGTTCATCTTTGTAATGAATTTGAAATGCCTGTTTCTCTGAGATTATTAGCTCGTAAAAAAATTTGATTATGGCA
Source organism: Rhododendron vialii (assembly GCF_030253575.1). Lineage (NCBI taxonomy): Eukaryota > Viridiplantae > Streptophyta > Magnoliopsida > Ericales > Ericaceae > Rhododendron > Rhododendron vialii. The sequence goes on along the minus strand of NC_080563.1, from coordinate 40,995,552 downwards.
TTATGCAGAGTAAAGGTGATAATGGGAGTACTATCTTAGGGTCCTTTACTACAGGAGGGATATATGATACACACTGTGGGGTAGTGATTCTAACTATGGATCTCAACCAGACCTCTGGTTTGAGCTATCGGTTAACCTTGCTCCGTCGCCTGACTTGCACAAGCAACACCCACTGTTAGTGCCCAAACTTATTGGAGTCGACCGGCAAGGCACTCAGATGGTTAAGTAGGAAGTTACAAGTGGAGAGGTAAGCACACAGCTTTAAGGGTTAGGAGAAATGGCGTACCCCTCTGGGGTTTATCTTTACCCTTTGTATAGAGCCTCTAGACTTGCCCCCCAAGTATACGCGTGCTCAGTAATTGCTTCGGCTGACGTCAGTAATGACGTATTGAGCCAGTCAGTTATGTGCACGTGCGTGAGCTGGGTTCCGTAAGTTTCGCGGGTCATAACGGCCGGAACCGATAAGGCACAACTTCCAAGTTACGTGGTCCAGATCCAGTTCGCTGAACCGTGACTGGTCGAATTTCATGATCCGAACTGTGGGGTCCGGATTGTAGTTCGGTCCAGCCCAAAGGATTAGGCCGGTGAGTCCTGTTAGGCTGTTGAGCCACCTGACCTAATTGAGCTGCACTATTTGGCCACTACACACACCCACATTTCAATTAGGCAATTACCAGAACCAAAGAGTTATGAGTTTTATGGCGAATGTTGCAAATCATTGTGGTATAGTAATGAAAAGGGTGTACCATAATAAAGTTATGGAGGCTTTGTGGTGAGAAAAGTTACGAAGTTTCGTGTCAGACTTTAGTGACCTTTTGTTGTGTTAGTTACGAACTATTGTGGTGCAGTTACAAACCATTGTGGTGTGGCCGTGCAATATACACTTTTTAGGGGTGTGTATTCTAGGCGTTCCCATTTAGTAATTGTTATACTTATTCATTTCTTAACCGTATTTTGCAGCTTGTGTTAGGGGGGTGGATTTTTCCCTACTTAGTGGCATTTCATGGTACAAATCGTGTACGCGATATAGCCATTATCTACTAGCTATGCTTGTATGTCTATTCTCATGTGGATTTTAGCAGAATTGTCTAAATGTTTTTTTTGGTCCTTGTGATTTTGTCAAGCTTTCCATGCAATCTTTACCTAATTAATATACGAGGCAGATAATATTGCCTGGCAGTGTCTTATGAATCTTTGCTTATTCGGATTTATGCTTTATTGTCTTTTGCCGTTTGCTTGGAACATCTGCAGCAGTTTTAAGAGTTTCATCTGCATGGTTTATTAGGCATAAATGTAGCGATTTTTTTGCATTATTTAGATTGTTAATGAATCTGTAATTAATGTCTTCAAAATATTCTCTAAAGTCCCCAAATGTTTGCTCTACATCATTCATTGCCGATATGGACAATTGTAATAAGTCATTATTACTTTATCTAGTTTTGAAACTTGAAGATTCCCCATTCAATATATCATATTTTGTCTTGATAATTTTCTGGTATGTTGACCCATTTTACAATTCGACGCTTTGTAGGGTATGATGTTATCTTATGCTGAATTGCCTTTGTTGTTTGTTAAGATGTGGGATGATGTATTAGCACAGTCCAAAGGTATTGACTCTTGAAAGTAAAAGTGGCTTTGGAAGCATTATGACAGTCAAGGACTTCTTTACCTTGACTGAGATGAAGGATGGGCACACATCTACTGCTAGGGTTAGTGAGCTGGCCAATGTTATGCAGATGGAGAAAGATTGCATTGCAAAGAATGTTGGTGATGCCATATGGAAGTGGTCTATTGTAGCAAGCACCGTATCGGCCAGCAATGAGAAAATACTGCCTTGCCTTGTTATAAAGTTAGATGACTCTTGTTTGTTAATAGGTGGCTTAAGGAAGCTCCTAATTCTGGTGAGGACGCAAGTGACAACTTTTTGGAAGAGTCAATCGTACTGCGTATGATAAGGAGAATCTTCATCTTAGTATGGATGACTGTCAACAATCTCTTTGGCCATTGTAGTGATAAAGTCAAGGATAGAGCTAGGGTTCTGTTTGATAGATGGAAGCCAGATGGTGACAGTGATGTAGTTCCCCAAGATGTTGACAAGGCTGGGGTTAGGGTTATTTCTCCTTTTGGAGGATTTCCAAAAGCATCACTTGATGGAGACATAGATTATACTGGACTAGGGATATGCTGGTCCCAAACCAAAGCATTGAAGTATGCAAGTCATAATTCCCCAAACAGATTCGGTGCAATGGGAGCTTCTGTCTGATAGAACCCGTGTCTCCATCAAGTGATGCTTTTGGAAATGCCTAAGAATGTGCGATGGAACCTGAGATGCAAAATGCTTGTGGTATCCAAAGACAACTATTGTCTAAGGATTTTCCCTTTGGTAATTTGGGGAATGGATATGTCGGAGAAGAAAAGCAGAATGGATGATGAAACTTTGCGTCATTCAGAAGCATAGGTGTTGTCAAAATAAGGGTCATGATTATAATTCTACCACTTCAGTGGACTCCACCAGAAATGATGGTAAATTGTGAAATTGGAGGAGTCAGATACTTCTTTCTCCATTGAAGAGAGTGGGAGATCAACTGAGATAGTGAATATGCTACTGACAAAAGTGAGGATATGGTAAATAACACTACTAATATTTTGAAACTGGAAATGAATGTTAAAAGTACTGATGTGCTGACAGAAGAAGCTCTAATTTGGAGCTTGAGTATGGCGTAATAGATGCACTGGAGGTTGCTAGACAAGTTACTATAGAAGTGGAGAGATTTTGGGGATCGAAGGGAGTCTTCCGAGTCTAATAGCCCGGAGTCTATACATGGTAATAAAATCCAACCCATTGACCGCATCTAAGGAGGTGCCAGATGGAAATCTATCCGCCGAGACTTTTCAACAAAGGGGGAAGAACCTTTAAAGCTTTTAAGTCATGGAAAAAACCCTAGATTCTAAAGTGGAAATCGCGCACAATATAAAGAGTCCTTTCAGGTTACTGAGGCGGCACGAGAACCAGAAGTTAACACAGAGAAAGGTGTAGGTGATTTTGATCTGAATCAAGAAGTTTGCTCTGAGGAAATGGATCGCCCAACGAATGCAATCACAAACCATATCTTTGTGGTTTCCGCTTCAAGGGCTGCAGCGGCTCCTCGATTGCCTTTAGCCCCTTTGCAATTTGAGGGTGCTCGTGGTTGGAAAGGACCCTCTGCAACCAGCGCTTTTCGCCCCGTATCGCCTCGCAGATTTGTTGAAAGTGACAACACTCAAGTCGGTGGTGGGACCCATAGTAGTCCAAGGCAGCGACGGCAAGACTTCCTTGGGTTTGATCTGAACAAGACTGATTCAGCAGAGGATGAAATTGCTAATCTAATACCAGGAAAACAAATCCTGGTATCTGGGGAATCCTCAGTTGAAGTGGGACCGAGAAGATCAGAGGGGCTCAAGTTGGATCTTAATCGTATCAGTGACGATGATGATGCCCTTCCTGACTGGAGCATAGAGGGACGGATATGTGACCACAAGAACGGTCATCTGAGCCCACCTCCTTCCTCGTCGACATCATCAATGTTGAGGAACATTGATTTGAATGATCAACCATCTCTCTGCAATGATTCTTCAAATCTCCAGCCCTATTTTGGTAAGTCATCTTCTCTACTGAATTTAAATGGTTCTGAAGGGACCAAATCAGGCGATTCGGTAATTTATATCATGGGTACCAGAGTGAAGGTCAATCAAAATGATTTTGTTCCGCGATCTCGTTCCTTGCCAAATGGGTTGATTCTAGGACCTTCATTGGATGATAGTTTGGCAAGAAGAGGAGGTTTTTCGGCCATGGAGTCCCCAATGCCATATGCGTGTCCACCTGTATTTGGTTACAGTCCTTGCATGGTGGATTCAAAAGGAGCACTGGTTGTACCCCAAACCTGGGATTCTGCGTCCACTTATCAACCACCGTTTGTAACGAGTAAGATGGGGACACATCCAGGTTCAATGGAGGCTGGGCCTTCAAGGCCCAACGTTGATTTGAACCCAGGCATTATGATTGAAGGGGGAAACAAGGAATCTGAGGGTGTGCTGCAGATTTTCAATTCTGGTGAGGTCTGGTTAAATGGTGAGCAGTTGAGGGTCAACTCGCTACCTTCTTCGGATTCTGGTGGCACTGGTAAACGAAAGGAACCAGAGGGTGGGTCGGAACCCTACCCATTTGGGTACAGACATCAACCACAGTGGAAATAGAGTACTTATGTCTGGTTTTTCTCTCTTTGGATCAGTTTATTAGGAACTAAACACAACAGAAGTTTTCTACTTGTAGATGATCCAGAGAAGGCGGGCCTGGTGAAACTTGAAATTTTTGGGAGGGAGGGGGAGTTTGGTAGAGCTGAATAAGATTGGGAATTGTGGATATACAGGGAGTGAAGGGATTCAATGTTAAAAAAGGAAAGGAAATTAGGTTATAAAATAGTTTGTTTCTTAATTAATTATTTTCAATGTTTCATTTCACAGCAGTCCTTTGCTATAGTTGGAAGCTTGTCACATGTTGCATTCCCTGGCTACTGTGACTCAAGGGATTGATTCATTGCCTAAGAAGAAAGGAAGTTAGGTTTTAAATACACAGTTTGTTTCTTAATTAAGTATTTCTATGTTACATTTCATAGCAGTCCTTTGCTACAGTAGGAAACTTGTTACATTTCGCTGTAATCTCTCTCTCTCTCTCTCTCTCTCTCTCTCTATGAATGAAATTTAGAGAAAGGAATCATTTTTTACCTTATTCCGGCTCACATAAATGGTATAGGTATCGATATGGAAGCTTGTATGGGAGTATGTGTGTGCCAGAAAAAGTGGTTATAATGGCAGTTGCTTATTTATGAACTTCCCGCATGGGCGAATTGTATTTGTTTTTATTTTGAAGATTGCGCAAAATTCAGGTATTCCATGTTACTGCCGCTGATGTTTGATATTGAGGAACTATTGAAATACAAAGCCTAGGCACACTGGTAATCTGAAACTCAGCTTTGTATTGAAGAACTGTGTGTTTGCGTACTTTAACAGTTTCTTTAAGCCATAGGTTTGACAGATTATGGTCTTGATTGCTCCCGCATTGTTGTCTAAACTGCGTGCTTTGATGCCTTTTTGATGGCCAGTGTCGAATTTGATCTTGGCCATTCTTACATTTGAAGTTCAATATGGTTTATTGCACAGCTCTTCCGACGGTTTTTGTGGGCAGTCAAGTTCTTCAATAGGATGCCTGGAAATTCTGAATGTAGCTCTGAAGATAATTTGTTTTTCAATGTAGTGTTTCTATGTTTCCTTGCATAGCAGTTCTTTTTTACTGTCCGAATCTTGTTACATGTAGCTGTAACCTCTTTCTTGTGTACTATATGAACGAAATTACTAGAAATGAATCCTTTTATTCCTGCTCATGCATCTGGTAATGGTAGTATTGATATGGAAGCTTGTGTAATACATGTACAGGGAAAAGTGGTTGTCAATAGCAGTTGCTTAGTTATTATCCTCCTGAATGGGCAAAGTGTACTTGTATTGATTTTGAATATTGTCGAAAATTATTGTGTTCTATGTTTCTGCTGCTGCTGTTTGATATTGAAAAGCTAGCTTCTCTCCAAGCTCAGGGTTTCTCAAGTATCTGGAAATGACCGACACCATGCTTAACAAAGCCAACGAAAATCGGTAAATCTAAACTCAGCTTGGTATGGACGAACAGTGTGTTTGTATACTGAATCAATTTCTCTGAGCCATAAGCTTTGACCGATTCTGGTCTTGATCTCTCCCACGGGCCATGTTGTATAAATTGCATGATTATCGGTTTGGTTACATAATGCACTCATACCGTTGGTGTGCTCATGTTTGATTATTCGTTTGGTTAGAAAATGAATTAGGAATGGGATACCATGTCTTGTTATTTTTGGACCCCGTGAAGTTAGGATAGTCCACTCACATGAACTTATTAGTTGGTTGGAATAGTTTTGTGATTTTGTCTCCGGAATTGGATTCCTAACATGAAGTTGAGCTTGGACTATAATTTTATCTCCAGGATTTGGATAGTAAACAGCATGCTACACATTAATGAGAACATTATATCCGCGCCCGTGCAGCGTGCCGCTGCTACCCTAGTCCACATGAGTGCGGTGCTGTGTTGGTCCATATTTAGTTGTGCCAGCGTCAACCATGCTTGTCCGGCCTCATTGATGCCTTTTGCACCATTTATTCAAGGGAGCGTTGTTGATAAGGATACACTACAGGGTTCAACGTGCAATTAGTTCACCTAAACTTTTCATAGTGGTTTCGGTCCTTATATGGACACGCGTTCCAAAAATACCCAGCATACACGTGTTTCTGTCACCGTCGGTATCGTCATCATTGTAATGGAGTCTCTGCATGTGTATTTACATTGTGATATTACTATCTTTTGCTTTATCCTTTGTTGTAAAATACAACCAGAAAATATTTTCGATGAGATAACATTATCTCTTTATTCAGTTTGTGAGATACCAACACTATTTATCTAAGATACTGTTATCTCTTGCTTTATTTTTGCCAATACACTATATTTTTGGCAAATAGAGTTATCTCTTACTTTATTTGTGAATTAAATTGGCTGAGATACTATTATCTCATCTGTTTTAACAGAAAAAATGACAGATAACATGTTAAATATTGTGTAATGGGGTATTTGCATGTGTTTATATTGTGATATTACTATCTCTTGCTTTATCCCTTGTTGTAAAATACAATCAAAAAATATTTTCGATGAGGTAACATTATCTCTTTATTAAGTTTGTGAGATACCAACACTATTTATCTGAGATACTGTTATCTCTTGCTTCATTTTTGCCGATACACTATATTTCTGGCAGATAGAGTTATCTCTTAGTTTATTTATAAATCTTAGTTTATTTGTGAATTGAATTAGCTAAGATATTGTTATCTCATCTGTTTTAACAATATTTCAGTCAATACATTTCAGCCAGTAAATTTCACAAAAATTAAAAGAGATAACGCTATCTCAAAAGGAATAACAACTGGAAGAGGAAAAAGAAAAGAAAATGAGGAGGAAGAGGACGTAAAAGAGGTAAAGGAAGATGACGTTAAACCAAAATATTTGCAATATAGGTAACTACTTGGTGTGCCATTATATCGTAACTAACCTGAAGGTGAATTCTATTTGTCTGAGATACTGTTATCTTCACATAGGCCGTTTTTTCTAGTTGTCTTAAATAAATGTTACCATCGCATGCTAATGCTATCTCAACCAGTAAAAGCAAGAGATAATGTTATCTCAACTAATAAAATTTACCAGAATAAAGCCAGAGATAATACTATCTCAACCAATAAAATCTGTATCAACACAAAAATTAAAAGAGATAATAGTATCTCAGTCAATATATTTTACAAAATAGAGTGACAGATAAAGCTATCTCAGTAAAAACATTCATTGTGAACCCTAAACTGGCCCGTAAGAGTTTCACCACAGAGATCACGAGCGATAAACAAAAGCTGCTAAGAACAGATCGGGAGCAGATCGTCAGAAATCGTCACACATCGCAAGCGAAATACATTACCACAGAGATTGCGTTGGACTAAGCGAGATACATTACCACAGATCGGGAACAGACCTTCACCACTATTACAATTTGGGTTGGACTAAACGTCCAAAACCACCTTCAAAATGGACTTTAGCCCAATTTACCGTTTATTCAAATAGATAGGCCCCGTTTATCAACACTTATTAGTATTGAAAAGTTACACTTGTAATCGTGCTTATAAAAAAGCTACCTCAAATATGTTTACCACTTATATTAAATCATTTACGTAAATAATTGAAAAGTTTAGAATCAAACAATTTTAAATTATAAGCGATAACAACGGGGCAATTGTCCAATCCCCATTGGAAAACTAGATAAGTAAGATAACAATAAAAGAAAATACTCCCTCCATCCCATAAAAAATGTCTATTTTTTGGTGTTCGCATATTTCATAAAATTGCTATACATTTTAACTTGTATTTGTTTATATGTAATATAAATCTTGTTCAATTGATTTCTTAATCTTATTACACAAAATTCTTAAAATTGTAAGAAATATTTTAAATTTCAAGATGTGAATAATTTTTGTAAATGTGCAGATAGTGAAAATGGATAATTTATGGAGTAATTTTTCTAGGGAGAGAATTTTCCTTTATGGGTCAGTTTTTCTTTTTGCCACGCTTTATACACATTGGAGTGTTAGTATGGTAGTCAACAGAGGATTCAAAAGCAATCCATAGTCCTGAATCTCAAATCCACCCCTCGTGGGGCTCCAACTAAGGTCTCCACTGACGGATATGAGACAACCAATTTCCTTTTTTTCTTTTTTTTTTCACGGCGAGACAACCAATTTCACCTCTCGGGTAATATTTTTTCTTTATCCGAAGCACATTTCATTAAAAATGTCAAACGGCACTTAGAACGATTTCATCCGAAAACAATGAAAAGGAAAATTACAGCCAACCCATCAGAAAAAAATACACAAAAAGTGCAAGAACAAAGAGACGAGACTAAAATCTAGATCCTAAGTCGAGCCAAAAACTCACTACACACGGCCACTCAAGAAAGTATTTTTTTGAACTTCCGCCAAGAAAGTTGATCATAGAAAGTTGAGCGTGAGTATGGGGTTTGAGCGATGTAGTAACATTTCATTTCCTTTTGACCAAAAAAAAAAAAAACATTTCATTACCAGGACGGCCAATGAGGAATACCCAGCTCACAACAATTACTATATAAATCCACTACGTTTCACAATTCCGTGACATAATTGGATGGTGTAGCTTACACGCATGGAACCCACCGCACTCAAGCCCCTCTCGGTCTACCAAGTCGTCGTTCCGATTGGCCTACAAAGCTAGGTCTCTCCACGTCTACACCATCCAATACCAAAACGCCACGTATCAAATCACGCACGTCCACCGTTGGATCGTCCACGCTGGCAACGACGGGCCAATCGGGAGAGCCCATCACCGTGGATAGAGAACCAGATCAGAGCTCCAGCTCACTATAAATTCGAAGCTACTGAGACTGCAAATACAGAGAAAACCCGATCGAAGAGTAACAAGGCGAATATTTATTCAGTGAGAGGAGATCGAAGAGCTGCTAGTCGATGATGAGGAAGTGGACGATCCCTTCCGTGCTGTTCCTCGTGTGCCTCCTCTTTCTGCTTCCGGATCAAGGTACGTCTTTAATGGATATATAGTGATCGTGCTCTGCGTTTAATGTTAGTTAGTGGATCTCTGGTTTTTACGGATCGTGCAAAATGCGAAGAAATTATTCGTCCTGCTTGGAGAGAGAGAGAGAGTCTATGTGTACGGTGGATCTCTGGATCGTGCATTATGGGAGGAAATTCTTCGACCTGCTTGTCGCGAGAGAGAGAGAGAGAGAGAGAGAGAGAGAGAGAGAGAGAGAGAGAGAGAGAGAGAGAGAGAGAGAGAGAGAGTTTAGTGGATCTGTGTATGTGCTCAATGCCGATCCTGCATTTTATGAAGAAGAATTTTTGCATTTCTAGTTACTCTACAGTTAGTTTCGAGGATACTGAGGCAGTGATTTGAGTTTATTGTGGTGATTTGGTGTCGATTTGTATTTCTTGAGCTGATATTTGCTTCACTTTCTGTAACTTGCATTTCTAGTTACTTGACTGTTAATTCGAGGAAATTCGACTCCAGTATTTGCATTTCTAGTTACTTGACTGTTATATGCTCGATCTTTTTCCTATTTGCTAATCAAAACTTGTATATGTTTGCAAGGGACAGGGTATTGTGCCAAAAAAAAAAATTGATATTCATGAATTTTGTGTAGAAGTTTGCAAATGTGTATTCTTAAGTAAAAAATGTGTATTGAAATTCTAACCTCTTCAGCATTCAGTGAGTAATATCTACATGATTGGTAAAATTCTAGTGTTAGGAAGAGGACAAATATAGTTTTAACTTCTTACTTGGAGCGATTTCATTGAAATTGTGGGGTCAAATCAACAAAATATAATGACAATTTTACCAAAATAATGGGTAAATGTGGAGGTCGGTGGCGTCAAGTGACCCACTTGACCTATGGTTTTTGCTTCACTTTGTGCACAACTTGCATTTCTAGTAATTTTACAGTTGATACGATGATATTCCAGTGCAAGATTTGAATTTACTGCAGTGAATCAGTGTTGATTTCCATGTTTTTAGCTAATATTTGCTGCACTTTGTGTAATTTGTATGCGTAGGTAGGAAGTTGCATGCAAATGCAGAAGGTGATTCAGATGACCTGGTGAATCCACCAAAGGTTGAGGACAAGATTGGTGCTGTTCCAAATGGTTTATCCACTGATTCTGAAGTCGCCAAGAGGTTTGCATATTGTCTTTGTTTCATAATATAAAAGAGAAAAAGGAAATGAGAGATGCTACATACACTACATAGTTACACTACATTTTATATGGAGCTCATTTCAGGTTTCAAAAAAATTCAAAAAAAAAATCATAAATTCTAAAATATTATATTATGGGGCTCTGTAAAAAATTATCTTCAACGGATATTGGTAAGTATTATTTCTAGATTCGTAATGGCGAAACTGCGCAATTAAGCAATTTCACCCCTGTGAATCCAAAAGTAGTATTTACCGACATTCATTGGAGCTAATTTTTTATAGGACCCCATAAAACAATATTTTAAAATTTATTGGTATTTTTTTGGGACTCAAAATAGGTTCCACATAAGATGTAGTGTAACTATGTAGTGTAAAAAGGTAGTGTACCTATCTTTAGTGAAAAGACATTGTTAATGGAAATGCAAAGGGAGTGGAGGGCCTATATTGGTATACGATGTTGTGGTAATAAATATATCAACTTGTTAATCTTCACTCTAAGAAAAGAGAACCTTTTTGTTATAGGAAATGCTAGGGACTGGAGGGGGTAAATTGATTTAAGATGCTCTGGTAAAAAAGATATCAACTTGTTAATCTTGACACTGAAAAGAGTGAACATTTTTGTTATTGGAAATGCTAGGAGTGGAGGCCCTAAATTGATTTAAGATGTTGTGGTAATAAGATGTGAATTTGTTAATCTTGATTAATTATATAGCTCTTCTTAAGAAGAATGGCCAAAAAGTTATCCTGTAGCTGACCTCAATTGTTTAGGTCACTTAGTTTGGGATTGTTTATCCTATTTGTATTTGCGTTATTTTGATATTCTAAGTAGTGTTGTCATTATGTGGTTCAGGGAAGCTGAGTCAATCTCAAAGAAATCCCTCCGTAGTAATGCAGAGAAGTTTGAGTTCCAGGCTGAGGTGTCTCGGCTTATGGACATCATTATCAACTCACTTTACAGCAATAAAGATATATTCTTGAGGGAGTTAATCTCCAATGCCTCTGATGTAAGTGTATTTTCTTGGAAATTTAATGGCTTACTAAATTCGTGTTATTAACTTTCCTCATTTTGTCCAAGAAAAAATCTTTTTGCATGAGAAATGGTGTTTCATGTACACCTTTAGTTACTGTTTTATGTCATTGCTTACCTAGTTGTGATTGGTGTCATGATTGATAAATATAACGTGAGTTGAAAATCCACTTGAATCGTATCTGTCAATGTACGCAATGACATGAAATGGTGATGTAAATCAGTTTTCCATACTAATTATAGAAGTTATTTTGTTTACTTTCAGGCGCTGGATAAGATTAGGTTCCTGTCACTCACAGATAAGGAGATTTTGGGTGAAGGTGATGATGCTAAGCTCGAAATTCAGGTTAGTTACTTATGGTTTTGCTGTCTTATAATGGTCTCAATCAGTGATGGGTGTAGAACATTTGTTATCAATGAAATGTGTTAGTATGTTGAAATTGGATTCATATGGAAATATGATTTGTTCCCACCACTAATCAATGAACTGAAAGTCAAATAAAAATTGGATTCCTTCACTTGTTTCTGAAGCTTATAATATGAAAAAAAATGCAGATTAAATTAGACAAAGCAAACAAGGTTCTATCCATTCGTGATAGAGGTATAGGTATGACTAAGGAGGATTTGATCAAGAACTTGGGTACCATAGCTAAGTCTGGAACTTCAGGTATCATTTTTCTTGTTAATGCTGCATTATTTCCAAGTTACAGCATGAAGTTGCCTTCTTTCTTTTGTGGTGGTTGATGGTCCTAATTGAATTCTCCTGTTGTACAGCTTTCGTTGAGAAAATGCAGGCAAGTGGAGACTTTAATCTCATTGGCCAGTTTGGTGTTGGATTCTACTCAGTCTATCTTGTTGCTGACTATGTTGAAGTCATTAGCAAAAATAACGATGATATACAGTATGTGTCTGAAGCTCTGAATCCTTATCCTCTTCTTAGTTAACTTGGGTAATAGTTGCCATGCAGAAAGCTAGTCGTATAAATCTTAATCATTGGCTTCCAGGTATGTTTGGGAATCAAAGGCTGATGGCGCATTTGCAGTTTCTGAGGATACATGGAATGAACCACTTGGGCGTGGAACTGAAATCAGATTGCATCTTAGAGAGGAAGCTGGGGAATATTTGGAGGAGAGCAAACTGAAGGTGGGTGAATTAGGCATGTTCTCAATAGTTCTTTTTTTTTTTGTGTGGTGCTTATTCAGTACACATTGGTATATATTACTTGTCTAACAATGATATTCAATGGAAAAGGAGAATTTTGTTCCGACTTTCATAAGTCTAGAAGGTTTAAAACTTACTGGAACATTCCCTGATCCACCCATCAAATAATGTCTCTATTTGGGCACCTATAATCTCCTAGCAATGCAACTGCATATACTTTCAGTGAGCTTGTACCAATTGAGATCACTTTAATCACCACAATTGTATATCCATAGGAGCTTCCTTTCATCCACAGTTCTCTTTTATCAGCATGGACGACCACCCCACCCTAGCACTGTAGTTTTATCATGCACTGATTTGCTTGAGTCCCAGATTGATTGCATTAGATATCTGGCTTTGTGTTTCTCAATCATTTTACTTGAAGTTATTTCTAGAATGGTACTTATATTCATCTCTTGGATTGTTAATATTTAGTCCTCTTTGGAGTTCTCTTTCACAGATAGAGAATACCTAGAGATTGACTTGTTTCCGTAGGTGGTTCATTTTAAGTGAGGCTTTTCACGTATCTTTTGCTTTGATCTCTCCGAATTTAGGAATTGGTGAAGAGATACTCTGAGTTCATCAACTTTCCTATAAACCTCTGGGCAAGCAAAGAGGTTGATGTGGAGGTTCCTACAGATGAAGATGAGTCAAGTGATGAAGAGGAAACAAGTAAGCATGATTCATCCAATTAAATTGGGTTTTGAAACTTTTAGTTAAGATAACTTGTGACTTGCGGTATTGGATCTTATTTTTGGTCCTCTCATTTTCCTTACCAATGTCATGAATAGCTGAAACCTCTGAGGAAGAAAAAGAAGATGAAGAGAAAGAGGAAGATGAAGAAGGGGAGAAAAAACCAAAGACAAAGAAAGTGAAGGAAACAACTTATGAGTGGGAGCTTTTGAATGACGTGAAAGCTATATGGTTACGAAATCCAAAGGAGGTGACAGATGAAGAGTACACGAAATTCTACCATTCTTTAGCAAAGGTAAGTTTTCCATGTCTCATGCTGCGGAATGTTGGATAAAAACAACTTTTTGGAGCAGAGTTCCCTTTCAATCTGATCTATTCCTTTCATTCAACAGGACTTCGGCGATGAGAAACCCATGGGATGGAGTCACTTTAATGCTGAAGGTGATGTCGAGTTTAAGGCTGTAATATTTGTGCCTCCTAAGGCTCCTCATGATTTATACGAAAGCTACTATAACGCGAACAAATCAAATTTGAAGTTGTATGTCAGACGTGTGTTCATCTCAGATGAATTTGATGAGCTTTTACCCAAGTACCTAAACTTCTTGAAGGTAATCAAGGCTTTTGGGAATTCTTGTAAAGTTTTATCCTGTAAACTTGACAGTGTACTGGGCATTGGGCTTGGCTTCTAATTGTTGACATGTTTACCAGGGTCTTGTTGATTCTGACACCTTACCACTAAATGTATCTCGAGAAATGCTTCAACAACATAGCAGCTTGAAAACAATCAAGAAGAAACTCATTCGAAAGGCCCTTGATATGATTCGCAAGATTGCTGAGGAGGACCCTGAGGAATCCAATGACAAGAAAGGTGTGGTAGCCATCAGATCCTCAATTTAGAATTACCTGAAGGATGAACATAAAAATTGCTGCTCCGTTCACGTACTAGATTCACTCTGTAGTTTGTAATCCTATTGGCTTAGTTGCTGATCAATTCCCATACCACTTGCTGTCGTGCAAGCTAGTTGCCTGCCTTAGATTCTGGATTTTTGTTACTCTGCTGTTTTGGTATGTCTTGATGATTCATCACGCTGCAGATGTTGAAGAATTGAGTGAAGAAGATGAGAAGAAAGGTCAATATACAAAGTTCTGGAATGAGTTTGGAAAATCCATTAAACTTGGCATAATTGAGGATGCAGCCAACAGAAACCGCTTGGCGAAACTTCTCAGATTCGAGAGGTATCTAACTCTTTTCTGTGAAGTCCTGGATGTTGCTTATTCATTTATTCGTATAAGGCATCAAACCTCTACATCAGAGGTACTTACTTCTCCGTGTTTCTCTTCCTAGCACGAGGTCTGGAGGCAAATTAACTTCCCTAGATCAGTACATCTCAAGGATGAAATCAGGGCAGAAGGACATATTCTACATTACAGGAACCAGCAAGGAGCAGTTGGAGAAGTCTCCATTCCTTGAGAGGCTTACCAAGAAAAATTATGAGGTATAGTTTGCTTTTTCTGAATTATGAGGTATATGTTCTGTTTGTTTTGGTTGTTTTACTAATTGCTTCTTGTTGTCTGGACTATGTTGCTTCAGGTTATTTTCTTCACGGATCCTGTGGACGAGTACCTGATGCAATACTTGATGGATTACGAAGACAGGAAATTCCAGAACGTGTCGAAGGAGGGCCTGAAACTTGGCAAGGACTCAAAAGACAAGGAATTGAAGGAGTCATTCAAGGACTTGACCAAATGGTGGAAGACTACCCTTGCCAGTGAGAATGTGGATGATGTGAAGATAAGCAACCGTTTGGCTGACACCCCTTGTGTAGTTGTGACGTCAAAGTTTGGCTGGAGTGCTAATATGGAAAGGATCATGCAATCGCAAACTTTATCAGATGCCAACAAGCAAGCATACATGAAAGGCAAGAGGGTGCTTGAAATCAATCCAAGGCATCCAATTATCAAGGAGCTCCGGGAAAGAGTAGTAAAGGATGCTGAGGTACTTTATTGTTTTCTTAGTTCCTCTGCATGCTGATATTAATCCATGCCTCTTGATACAATTTAGGATATAGACTCGCATATATGGGGAATTAAGGGCTTTTGAACTTTGAGTCATTTGCCAAGGGCAAAGGCCTTTCTTGGCAAAAGAGACTTGCATTATACGGTTGCAAAAATTAATGTAAAATAATAATAATCTTTTTCCCATGAATGATTAATGGTGATTTATTTCCTTTTTCAGGACTCGAGCGTGAAGCAAACAGCGCAACTCATCTACCAAACAGCGCTGATGGAAAGTGGCTTCACCCTAAATGATCCCAAGGACTTTGCCTCCCGTATCTATGACTCGGTTAAGAGTAGCCTAAGCATAAGCCCTGACGCAGCAGTTGAGGAGGAAGATTATTCAGAAGAAGTCGAGATTGAGTCAGAGAAGAAGGACGAAACATCTAGTTCCAAGCCTGAAGCTGATGAAGACACAGAAGAACCCTCTGATTTCAAGGATGAGCTGTAGTAGATTATTCAAATCAACGGGTAACTTTTTCTTGCATCAAGGAGTATTTTTCTTGTTTCTAGTCTTTTGGAGAGACAATTAGAACTACTGAAGAAGATTCGCCCGAGTGCTGAATCATAGAAAACTGTAACATAACCACTAGAAATTTTGCCTCTCTGCATTTTGTTTTACTAGAAGTTCAGTGGACCTGTGTTTATGTTACTTACGCAAAGCATTGCTGTTTCTATCTCATCTTTTGCAACCCTCACGACGTGTTCGATACGACCTTGGATTAAATCTTAAGCTTGAAGGTCATTTAGATCCATAAAGCTGTTTCTTGTAGCTAGATTTGGGCGTTCCTTCTTTTTTTTTTTTTTTTTTTTAAACGCTGTGCAGGAATTTTGAGCTCTCCCAAACGAGGGTCACCATTTTGTGGGGCTGTAAGGCCTATATCTGGCCCAAAGCATGATCTGGTCTCAGATGACTATCAGGCCCATGAATGTGCCCAAAGGAATAAACTAGAAGGTTATTAACAATCACTATCAGTCAACTTGCGTAACCACCACCATCACAGCTATAGCCCACTACTTACTCTAGTACTCTCTTTTGTGAGATTGCAACCAAATGCAAAACAAATGGAGGTTTTTTCTTTCTTGATAATTCAGATGTTCGAACCAGAATACGCGCTTTAAAACAAAACAAACAGAGTCTCGATACTCATTTGATATGGTGGGAGAGGATCTAAATTTTCCCCTTAAAGTTGGGAATGGGGGATGTTGATGAGCTGCAAACCAATTGCAGAGCTCGTTCATTTCGGTAATCGACGGCTTAGATTTTAATCAAGCAATTAACGGTTCAGATTTGTATGCATTCAGATTCAGTCTAAATTGTTTATGCCAAGATAAACGATCGAATCAACATTCAATCTAAATTGTTTATGCCAAGATAAACGATCGAATCAACTGCTCGGCACGACTCTGTAGGGAGATACTCGCTAACATTCCCATATCCTTTTAAGTTGATTCTAAAAACCCACCATAGTTGATTAGGGACGGTGACACTTGTGGACGTGTAGTCCAATCTAAGACAAAAGTCACAAAGCTTATAGGGTAGTATGTTGGAAGGTGCGACATCATGCCACATATGATGAGAGCTAAGTTTATCACATGTTTTATTCCTTATTGGGGTTCATTTCGGGGAGATTGTTTAATTTTCTGTTTCTCGTTTTTGGTTTTTATACAGCTCTTAAATCGATTGCAAGCATCACCATCCACGTCTTCAATCCTAAAAATTTATTTACAATATCTTCTTCTTTTTTGCCAAGCGAAAATATACAATATCTTCACTCCAGATAAAAAAATTTTACGATATCTACACACCAAGTAGCATCTCGATAGTATCACTCTTAAAAAGAATTATTAGAGGTATCTTGCACATTAAAAACAAGGCAAAAGATAGAACCCAAAGGGGTTGCCAAGAGGTCTCGGCTTAGAACTTAGATGTTTGCTCCATCCTATGGTCTATTCTCCTCCTCTCTTTTTTTATCAACAAAGCTTCGCCAACAATTTTTGGGGTCAGCTCACTCCACAAGCGTGCGAAACAGCTGTGGAAGGGCTATAAAGATTAGTCCGAGGTGCGCCCAAGCTTGCTCGGGACACCCTGCAATACCAAAAAAAAAAAAAAGAAGACAAAAGATAGAGACATACAAAATAACAAAATTCCCACTCTATAATTTTGGCACCGAATGTAGCGTTTACATATATTTCAGAAAATGATAATCTCATCCCCTCCTTTCAAGATAACCTAATTAATTTCACTTTTCCAATAAAAGTATTCCCACTCCAAATAAATAATCTCCATGTGGTGTGTGTGATTTCCCATTTGCAATTTTCTTGTACCCACCAACACCCATAATTTTCAATGCGACTGGGTTCCTCGTCACTCGTGGGTCCAGGCCGAGTCATGAGGCCCCTAGAAGCGAAAGGGCTAGAACACCAACTAATCCCACAAAGTTGATCAATGCTATCTGGCAATGTCCCAGCGGCTCTTCCGTTGTAGTATATAGACCTCACACAAATATGCAATAAGAACGATAAGCTGCACGAACGACAACGAATGTTGAAGTCAATGAGGCCGAGATGCCTAGGATGTTTGCCGAGATTGTGAGGAGTTTGATTCTGGGAACCTATGGAATGGCTGAGAATAGGTTGCTGCTGCTGAGGATTGCAATCTCAGAGGGATTGGCACATTATCTCTCTTGTTTGGAAGCTAACGGATGAAATGGAAGGAAAAAGCTTAGTAATGGTGGGAACTAATTGGAAGAATTAAAACCACCACCATGTCGCCGCTATCATTGCAGCAACAACATAGGCGATCGCTTGAGACCAACACGTGGATGGTGGTGATGCACCACTCGCTTCCAATGCTGCTGCACCCTCATACACCATCGTGCTGTCGGCTATCGGTGATTTTGAAGCCAGCGGGACTTGTCCCTCCGATGATTTTTTGCTGCACCATAGATGAAATTAAAACTATTAGTCGAAATTTTTTACCTGATAAAAATAGAAGCCGTTGAAGTTAGCCATCAAATAACGTGAAGGTGCTTGCACTTTTTTTTTTTTGAAAACTCAACTATTCGGATCAGCTTGTACAAATCTCGAAAGTATCTTCAATTTAATACTCTTACTTTCAAACTGAGACAACTACAAGTCTACAAAGAAGTCCCTAGAGGCAATCTTACCTTTTCTGGAATGAAAGTGACGTAGAGCTACATAAGCACACAATTATTTATCAAGACAATCAATAAACCATTAATTATTGCCACCCTATTTTTCACACCTAAAAAAGTAGGCCGTTGAGCTGTACATACATGCCTAATTACCTAGTCTTGGCTTGGTTAAAATATCCCTTTCAGGACTTATTTTGTTTAAAAAAAAAAAAACTCACATAATCAATTTAAACATATTAAGGCAGAGTTTTTCTACGGAGTTAAATGGGTTTATTTTCCTTCACAAAATACAAAGAAAATAAGCACATAGGTATCCAGACACAAATGTGTTAGGACAAATTCAGACACATATCCTTGTCTGCAAGTGTCCAGAAGACATACAATACGTCCACTTGTATCATACGATTTTCAACAACAAACTTAAAAACGCACAACTGTGTCCGAAAGATACAGTTTACATTCACTCGCATCATACGAGTTCGGTTTAATATAAGTGTTCCATTCTCTATTGCCAGCATGCTTCATATTTTCAAAACTGACAATTTTACACCCCCCCCCCCCCCCCAAGTATAGTCTTCTATCCGAAAATGTGAAATCATTAATGGAGTTTCGACTAAATTTACCTTGTATTAGGCGAAGGGCAGAACGTGATATGATAGTCGGCACCAGCACAAGTGAAGGTGCTGGTCTTATCATCATAAGCATAACTATAAGCGTTTGGGCAGGCATTCTTGAACAACTCCGAGTACGACGAGGGCTTGCAGGTGTCAGGCGTACTATACGCGCCGCTGCAACAATACTGGTCTTGTCCGAACGCCCCACACGCGCTCTTACACGCTACGCTCGCTCCATCGGTGGTGCTCGTCACCTTCAGCTCCGACGGGCACTCGTCGTTTAAGTCCACCTCGCATCCCGTGGTTGTACAGTTGACTCCGGTGCCGCCTTGGGGCACGACTAGCATCGGAAGGTTGTACCCATCCACCTGTTAGAGAATTTACAAGTTAGAGCAACTGTAACAAGTATTGGACGAGCAGAATCCTACGGTTCCAAAATGGATGTACGTTTAGATGTGTCCTGGCATTGCTGATTTATAAAATTTGAAAATAGAGTACTTGTCCTCTCTTTCTTTCTTGATGAAATTCACCTATCTTGAATTTAATGATTTCGGAAGAAAGTTGAAAACAAATTACTTATATCTTGTTGGGTTTTGGCTTGCGACTCCGATCGGCTTGGCAACGGTTTTTTCAAGTTCTCCAACCTTGACGGCTGATCTGGCTCCGAGCTTCCAGTCTTCATCTGGCCAATGGAGTGGGAACAAGCTTACCACTCTGGATTTCATAGACTCTCCAACTTCCTCCTGAGTTCCGACACTGCCGTTGTATTTTTTGTTTTGTTGTTTTTTGGTGTATTTTTGTTGGTTTTCTTCTATTTTTGGACGGATGAAATTCCGGTTCTTTGTACTTTGTTTTTATTCTATATAAATGGATTATCTTGTTTGTAAAAAAAAAAAAAAGTTTTTGATGTACCGTATGTCAAGATTAACTTGGGCACACTTTTAGTTAAAAAGTGAATTGGAGATGTTCTTTCTAGAATATAAAATGAGTAATGTAACATAATTTTATGTGAACTCTTTGCTTAATAATTTACGCTTTGTAACGGAAGGCTAAACTAATGCCATTCAAAATACACTAAAATTTAGTAATTTTTTTTTTACATAATTTGATTGTTTTTGTATTATTGTCTGGATGAAAATATGAAGTCAAAGTAAATAAAAATTCAGTTAGATTTGTAAGCAATATAGCTCAATAGAAAAAATAGGTCCGATAAGTTTTCAACCATAATAATATAATTTTATTAATGTCCTTGTTTTTACATAGTGTTTTGTATACGTCACCATTGAACTAAAATCTGAAACTGCTCTTGTTGTAGAATTAAATACGACATATCTTCCACACAATATTAGACATTACGAAGCGATGTCCACTCCTATCCAATTTTAAAAGGAACTACTCAACTTGTGCCTTACGATCATAAACTCGAAAAGAAATTGAACGCGAGCAAGGATATATTTTTTTTTGGTAAGTAACGCAAGCAAGGATATTAGGAAATAGAAAAACAATATGGAGCACAAATACCCGGCACAGCTATGTTTGGAGTCGTCTAACGTGCCTAAATTTTACGTGCATTGAAAAATTCCGAACACATTTTGTCCAAACAAATTTACGTGCACCGAAAAGTTCCGAACGCATTGAAAAGTTCCTTTCCTATCCAATTTTGTGTTGGACTTTATGTCGGTGACAACCCTGTTAGAAAACTACACCTTTTGTCTTCGGTGTGGGATTGGTAAGGCAGCGTTTGGAACTCACCAAGCTAACGTCGAAGAAGTCCATCCCACCGTCTCCGTCGAGCGTGAACTCCGCCAGGGTGGCCGGCGGCGCAGCGTTCGCCCCGGCGCACTCTATCTTCCCCGAGCCGCAATCGCCCGTGACGCAGCTGAATTTCCCATCCGAATCCTCACTGCAAATGGTACGGCCCCAAAACCGGCCGCCCCAGGACGACGGAGCGTCGACGGCCTTAGACTCGCCCTCTCGGAGGACGAAACCGGTAGTCGGTAGCGGCGCAACACCAGCGTTTGATAAAATGCCCGGCCAAACGGTGTACTCGCACTTGTTCACCATTGTAAATGTTGCTGAAGCAATTACTCCTTAGAAAGATTAGAAAAACAGAGGAGTAAACAAATGAGATTCTGAAAAAATGGCAAGATCTCAATAATAAAATCATTTTAGTGATATGGGTTTTCCTGGGTTTTACCTGAAATGAAGAGATTGGGGATTGTAAGTGTTAGTAGAGAAATTAATAAGCTAATTTGAGCCATTGAGGATACAGACATATGTCTGTGAAGCAGTGGGGAAATGCTCTGTTTATATAAAAGCAGAGGAGGGGGGGAGAGTCGGTTGCAGTGAGAGTTGGTAAGTGTAATGCATAAACTTTGTGGGCCCGTATAATTTGTGATCTTTAAGTACTTTTTTCTGATTTTTTTGGGGATCAAATTTGAGATCTTTTTATGTTTGTTCATTCCTATGAAAAAACCATTTTTATCCTATTTTATTGATTTGAAGTGACAAATGTAATTTGAATTGTAGACATTTATCGAGCCTGAGTCTTTATCCATCATTTATCGAGTACTGTACTTCTCAAACCGAGACAAGCTGAACTTTGGCTTTACTAGCCTTGCCGAGGGGCTTCTCTCTCACTCTTGTTCTTTGTAGCTAGATCTACGTTCTAGAGCAAGCTGGATGATAACCTTGGCTCTTTTGCATGATGAGCTTGAAATAATGGCTTGATCGAGCTCATTCTAATGAACCTAGCCGAGTCAAAGCCCGTGTTGAGCCAAGGTATCTTAGTTTTTTTTGTAAAATACTACTGGCAAATTTCCCATTTTGGGCAAATTTTGATTGCGTGTGATGAATGTTCGAGTCGTACCTTTAGGCACGGACATGCGCCAGTACCTATATATAGCATGCTACATTTTGTTTTTAGCTAGGAATTGCAATCAGAGAGAGAAAATCGAATGTGCAAAAGCAGCTACAGCCATCGGAGAGATATGGTAGAGGCCGCGCCCATAGCGGACTCAGGTCCAGTCCAATATGAATCTCATTCCATCACATCCAATGAACGATTACGATCATTGTTGTGAGTCCGAGAGGAGCCCACAATAACAGAAACTAGACCAGATTGAATGTGATTCACACTGGAATAGACCTGAGTCCATCCATAGCACCTGGACTTAACGTACACTGATTGGAGTCCATACCTATTTGAAAATTTAAGCTCCGTAGTCACTGTAAGTGATGAGTCGATCAAATGTATATTGGGAATCAAGAAACGCTTTTCTTCTCCTACTATACTGAGTTCATCTTTTGATCCTTTGTGATTTCATCTTTGTGATTAATGAAAATTTTCTTCGGCATTAGAAAAAAGAGAGTCATGAAATGCGGGACTATCGTTCATACATGTCCTAACAAGTGTTTGTCAGGGTTCGAGTTGCTAGTCCCATCCATCAAAATCCGTAAGAAATTTCAAATCTTATCGTGCCAAATCTGATATTTTTGTCCGGTTAATTTGCATTCACATCAAACAAGATATACACTTTTGACGATCAAATTTCACTTGAATTTGTAAGCTTGAACGTTTATTTCATGTTGAAATAGTTTTCGAAAGGAAGAAAAGTCTAAATTCTGGAGAGTTTTAGTTGCAACCAAACACCAAGTAGTTGAACCAATATGGCTGCCTGGGACCCGGGGTGCTGTAGTGCACTTCTCGCACTACGGCCAATTCGGCCAACCATTTCAGCAACGGATAGCTCTAATTTTCATCAAAACAATGGACTGCTCGGATTTGTAGAAGCTCGGATTAAATCCAAACTGTTCGTGGCGAGATGGATGGTCAGATCGGTCGCACTACACAGTGTAGTGCGGCGGGTGCAGTACAACCCCTCCCATTTTGACAGGCAGGGAAAGCAGCCTTAATTAATTTCTTTCTAGGATTTGGACAGTCCGTGATCAAAATTCATATCCTAAAGGGTGTTAAGAAAGAAATGAAAGCTTCATTTGTCTACTTATATGGTAGCCAAAAATGAGGTTTTCAATATTATTTGATAATCGGGAGTGCAGACTAACTTGCACACTCCTCAACTAATTTCAGAACTCTGAAGACGATGACCCTGCCGTGTATTTATGCTCGGAATCAATTTAATACTTCATCCCAAGATAACGTCATGCTGAAGATGATGACCCTGTTGCGTGTTTATGCCCATAATCAACTTAATACTTCGTCCTAAGATAGCATCATGCAATGTGTTTGATGGACATGACCGCGTCTAGAACACCATTCATTGTTTATGTGAAGAGACGAAAAAAGCCCACATAAAATCAATTGTCAGCTAGTCCGATCTTGTTGAATAAACTGGATCGGACCGAACCATATTGTTTTGTCTAATTATGGTACTCCATTGGTTTTTATTTATTTTGACTTGAATTGTTCACATTATTGGCCCGGATAGATAGACCATCGATAATGAAAAAATCTGCTTGATTCATGCTCTTCGAAAATAGATCATCAATCTTATTCCAAACAAATGTGATGCGGTAATATACTAGCAGTAGGGACTGAAAAAATAATGCTTCGTAAGCATCACCAACGTCCAACGGATGCCTTCAAATCCTACATGGGGTAGAAACGGTAACTCTTGACATCCTTTTTTGATCCAATCTAGATGTCAAACGGAGTGTTAATCCGAACGTGAATTTGGCTCCACACCATTTGCTTCAAATTCAAAAAGTAGGTGTTTTATACTTCAAAACTAAGGATTCGACATCGAATTATCGAAGATACCATATTTTATTGAAGACTTACGGGTCATTTTAACATCTCCAAATTTGTGATGGCCCCCATGAAAGGAACAGACAAGTTTTTTCTGAGGTACAAGTAAAAACAGTTTCTTTCCTGAGCCCCAAAGGTAAAACTTAGGACCCACAAATCTTACTGATATAACCAAGTTTTTGACTCTTGATAAACCCTCATGGTTTTTTTTTTGTTGTTAAATCGAGAAACAACCGTACAGTCATGCCACTAAGTAGACATGACTGCGTAACTCAAACATCGGGAAAAGTTAGTTACAGCACACTAACTACAGCCTCAGATCAAGGAAATTACTCCCTAAGTCTGGCACTCACCTTTACCATTAGAGCAACCCCACCTTTACCATTAGAGCAATTCCTGGTGTGTGATAAACCCTTATGTTACCTGCCCGTATTAAAAAAAAAAAAAAACAGTTAAAACCATCTTCATGAACCATGATATGAAAAATGAAAATTTCAATTCCACTAGTCTTTGTCCGTATATGGAGTCACCTCAAGATATGATTGTCTTATTAGAAAGGTGTCAATGTCCTTTTTTTTAATTACTGGAGTACCAATATTGTACTCCCTCCGTCCTTTTTTTAGAGTCTAGTATTTTATTTTGGATTGTCCTTTAATAATTATCCATTTTGTAAAGTTAGTGGGTAAAAATTTATGAAATTTTCATTTTGCCCCTAAAAGTAAATTCCTTTTTAAAACGTTAGTGAGTAAAAATATAATGATGATGTCTCCGTAGAGGGTAAAGAGGGAAAGTGGAGGTAAAAGTTAATATGAAAGATATAATTATGATGTTTTTTTAATAAATTGAAATTACGAAGCGGGACACTTAAAAAGAGACGGAGGAAGTACACATCAGTGATGGGTTAGCGGGAGAATTAATTAGTTAGTCAACATGGGTTCAGAAGCTGTCTATAGCCCTGAACTCCCAAAAAACAAATATTTTTAACAAGGCTCGAATCCTGACCTCTTTATCGTAAGAGGACCAGAACCGTTGGGTTGGAATCTTTTGATTGTCAATGTCCTTTTTATCATGATAAGGAAAAAGGTCTTAACAGATGGCCTCCTACTTTTTTCCCCTAGCTTTATTCCTAGCTGTTTTGTAGTAACTTTTTTTAGTATTTTTATTTTTCGTAATTTTTGGTTGTAATTGTTAAAATTAACCATTCGTCTCAACGAGACAAATCTGAAAAATAGAAAAATGTTGATTGAAGTTGAAGAGGGATCATGTAAGACACTATAGACAAAAAATAATAATAATCATCATTTGTTTGGTATTTTTTCATCTTTAGTGATTTTTTTTTCAAAAAATTTGGTCATAATTTTGTGCTTTTAGATTACTCTTGTTGACAAGAACGGAATTAAGATTTTACCTAAGTAGTGGCGAAATGTATACTAAAAAAATTCAGTGATGACGAGACTATATAAGTTGGACATAATTTTTTTTTTACAAATAATAATTGCATTTTCTGAAATTCTTATCGTGGCGGTCGCCCCCTCTAAATCCCCTGTTCCCAGACAAATAATTAATCCAAAAAATAGAATGAAAATGTAATAAGAAAAATTCAAAAAGACGAACAAAATATCAAAACCGAAAAGACGAAAAAGTTAGGAAGAATGAGAGATAGATGTAGGAATTACGCTAGCCATAACACATTACTTTCGGCTGATTAATGCATGAATAAATTGTCATATCCTTTTTCTATAAGTGAAAAAGCCACCCGTCATTATGACTCTAGGTAGGATCATCCCCCTTTTCCAGGGAAAAAATCTGGGATAGGAAAAAATATCAATGAACACTATTGGAGATATTAATGGGCAATTATTAATTTCGCCGTTATTGTGGAATATGTATGAAAGAATTAAGAACAAACCTAATGGAAACCTAAAAATTCAACAAAGCATTATGGGAATAGTTCAAAAGCACTAAACATACGCTGAAGTACGAGTTCCCCGATACTACTCTCTCCTCCCAATTTGTTGTCTTTTTTCTAGCTAGATTAAGTAACTGCATCATAGTAGTAGATTAACAAATAAAAGACTTTCATGTATAGTTAGCTCTTCTTAAATTTCCATTCCAATATAAAAACTAATAAGATTCTAAATAGATGAGAGAAATCAAAACCAAAAAAAAAAAAAAAAATACAGGAAAATACGGGAAAATGTTATTTTTGTTATCCAAGTTTCCAACATGAGCTTGCAAAGTGAATGTCTGTCGACAAAATTTCGCATTCTCATATAACCGGGTGTTCAGACTAGATTATGTAAATCTCGACTGATTTAGGGTTTTGTTATTAACGATCGGACAAATTTATAATGGTCCAAAGAGCTTTTTTGCTGGTAGTGAGGGTTCAACTTGCAAATCTTTATACGCTCATTTGAGTGTCAAGTTCCCGACTCAGATTTTTTATGCGTGAGAAAAAAATCCACAGAAAAGTCAACATTTGCCATACCAAGCATCGGATTCTCATTATAAGAAATTTCAAGCTTTAATTTTTATCAAGTAGCCGAAAACACCACTACTTGTGTTCACTTTGTGTGGGGGGGATTTCTTTGGTTGAAAAGGAACTGGACTATTCTGTTGAGACGTTTTGTGGGTCTTTTTGTCTTTTCAACTCACATTACTAGAGCTTTCTCCGGCAGTTCTTGGCCAAGTACCTAACCATCTAACGCAAACACGCCGATAATCTCGAAGATGTAACAAACTGGTTTCTCAGTTTCTACGAATATTTGGAATCTAAAATTTGTAGCAGAACCCGAAGCTAAAACCTAAAATTTGTATCCACAGCTATCGCAAACACACCCAAATTTATCAGATGAGTTGATGATTATTTAAGAAACGTTGATGTGCACCCCTCAATTCCTAATCCCATCAGCTGATGCGAAAAGGCAAACAAAATTGTCAAAATTTGAGCCCATACAATATCCAAAATGATGCAAATTTAAAATTCTTCTGCCTCATTGTCTTTCAATAAAGACAAAGATGTCGATATTGAGATACACTTATTCACGGAACTGTTATAAACAGACGGTTCATGGAGTTTGCGCGATTTCGGCCGTCCGTTTCGGCTTTGGATGATCCGGATTTAAATGAAACTTTTTCAGGAAAGAGTTTAATCTCTTCTCCGGAAAAGTTTCATTAACATTTGGACCGTTCAAAACACTTGCGTTTTATCTTCATAAATAACTGTTCACAAAACCCTCCGTTAAAAGATTTTCTTGTCGTTATTACGTATATATGTTGCCATCCTCTGGGGCCATTTTCTTTGACTTCCTCATGCGGCAACGTGACGAGGAACTTGGGTAGAACCTCATACATCAATATGCTACGTACAATGTAAGGGATTATGTAGAGTGTTCGAGAAAGGATTTTGTGAAACAGTGACAGATGCGGTGCGCTGACGTACAGTTATCGTCGACTCACTCATTCATGTTCGGCCTCGTGTGTTCTAAACTGGCCAAAATCGTTTCATGAAGTACTTTCTATAGAGAATTTCCATCCCACCCTCTAGACCCTTTACTTTTTTTAGAGTTTAGATTTTCATTTGAGTGTGTCAGTTTAGACATTAGAGAGACAATTGCATGATTGAAAAATGCTCCATCGAAATCTTTAGTGCCTATCTTGTAGAGAGAGGAGGGGAGAGACGTGATGAGAAGAAAGTACGTACGGGACAGTTCCGTTAATTTCAGAATGAAAGGGGAGAGAGAGAGAGAGAGAGAGAGAGAGAGAGAGAGAGAGAGAGAGAGAGAGAGAGATTTGTAGCTGTACAACATGGGTGTGTTCACCATGGATTTGTAGCTGTACAACCCCGACCCAATATTTGTGAATTATAGAATTTAGAGAGAAATTTATTCACGGCTCAGCCGTGAATAAGTTTTTTTCAATAGCAGTCAATCGTGACTGTCCAAAAGTATTCTGGACGGTCCGAATTTTAATAAAACTTTTCCGGAGAAAAGTTTAACTCTTCACCTGAAAAAGTTTTTTAAATATCTGGACACCATCCAAAATACTTTTGAACGATCGCGATTGGCTCTGTAAATAATTATTCACGACTTTGCTGTTAATATACCCATTTGTGAAAAATCTGATAAAGATGCATTAATCTTTGTTGGGGTGAATTTGGACAAACTTTTGAGGTATTTTTCCTTGTCATTTTTGGTCCTTTAATTTCTGCTGCTTTATTTGGACTTTTTCTCGACTTTGGTCTATGTTCTTATGTACTATCTCGACGATAAAAAATATAATGTAAAAATTATACCCAAATCTTATATGAATTGAGAGAGAACAACCACAAAAACCGTACGAAAAAGTCCCTCAAAAGTTTGTTCGAACTCGCCCTTCATATTCATTTGATTAGCATATGATATGATTAAGAAGTAGTTAAGAAGCGTTATGTGCTTAGTGGGAGGGAGGAATGTCAGTAAAGTGAGGGAATCCCACATCGGGGAGAAGGGAAAGAAGCGAAGGCAAAGAGATTAGTATAAGAAGAGAGAGAGGAGGAGTGAGAGAGCATGATCCTTCAGGCAGTCTTAAGGGGATGTGATGAGTGGTCAGCTCTCGCAATAGTAAAAGATGCGAGAAGGGTGTCACAGCCCATGCCTGGTTACGACAACCATGGGCACTCTCATCTTGAACCAATCTGATCCCTCTCTCTCTTGAAGGAAAAACACCCCCACCCCACCCCACAAAACAATTTCAAATTTTTTCAATAGGGTTGCTGCTAACCAAGCAGCTTGAGGCTGGGCTCTCTAAAGCGTAGCTTGAGTTGACTTGTTTTACGGCCCCATATTGCCCCCTTGGCTCACTCATTTTTATGCCTTATGTTGGGCTGACTGTCTAAGGTGTAGTAGTAGCTTGGGTTGACTTGTTTTATGGCCTTTTACGTTGCCTTTGGCTCCCTCGTTAAAAAATAGGGCCTGGCTCTCTAAGGCGTAGCTTGGGTAGACTCGGTTTTTATGAATTATGTTTGCCAAAAATATACTGTGGATGATTAATTTTTCAAATGCCTAGAGTAGTGGGTAAAGGTTAGACGAGAAAAGTTTACTTGATTTTTTTTGAACACTTCCGATCCCTGTTTCGAGCATGGATTTAGTACTAAAAATTCTGTGATGAAAATCAGAGCGGTTCTGAGGTATAAAAATTTTGGGAAAATGATGGCCAAGAACGTGTTTTGATAATTAATATTCGCAAATGACATTTTGTTCATTAACAAATGTTCTTAGCATGTCCTTAAAAGATATTAATTATCAAAACACGTCGCTGTCATTTTCCCTAAAATTCTGGGATGAAAATTGGGGTGGTTTTGAGGTACAAAAATTTTGGGTTTCAAGAACACGAGAAGTGAAACCTTGATTCCGTCCTACACTGTTGTCATTCCCACCTGGTATATTCCGTTGATAGTGCTTAATTTTGTGCAAACCTCCATTCCAATTTTAAGGACATGTTTAAAAGAGAGCCCCTATTTTACTAATGACCATTAAACCATCAACTCTGAGGAATTGGTTAATCGGATGAGATCACCAAACCTATATCCTTCTCAAATGACAACTAGCAAGAGGAAATCCTTCAAGATAGGATCATTTTGGACCCACCCATATACTAGCATATATCTCGAAGATCTGCAACTAAAAGCCACAAGTCTCGAATAAGCCAAGACGTTACTAACGAAAGATCAACGCGGTTGTGTCCGGAATCATTAGATGCATGTAGCTCCAAATGCATCGACCGGCTTCGAACGCAATTAGTCAGTTTATGTGTTTTAAATTATGATGTTAGCATTGATCTTGCAAGAGGACCACATCCAAAACAAGGACTGTAAAGAACAAAACCAGCAAAAAGATGCTAATGAATATTGAACTTCATTCTTTCCGGCACATTCTCCCTTTTCCCCCCATTTCCAACAAAAATTTCAACACTAAATATCAATACGATCAAACTTATGATCATACATAAATATGCATATATATCATATATATACGTTATATGAATATGACGAAAGGACCTAAAAAAAATTAAGTTAATGAGGCAAAAGTTCTTGGGATGAAATACGACGAAGGATATCTCAAAATGGTGTGCCTAACCCATCCATTACATCCAAAACACTACTAGACTTCGGACGATCCAACCGCTTGGTTGGAGAATTCCCAGTGCTTCTGCTCACATCCCAAACTTTGCTCCCACCCTTCCCAAATGGAAATTCCTGGCTTTTGCTGATGCCAGGAACCAACCTTCTCCTGCTCATTACCTGTTCCAACAAATTTTTATCCTCTGGGGACAATTGGACGCTACTGGTTTTTGGAGGCTGCAAATTGACTCCCGGGCAATTCAGAGATTTAGCGGGAAATATTCTGATTCCATTATCTCTCTTTCTTACTACACTGATTAGACGGTGAAGCCATATGGCCAATTCAAGGATGCACATATCTGTTTTTTGCTTATCTGCGTGATAAAGCGTTTGAAGGCGGATTGGTGTAGTTTGTGTTGCCCCCTTCTTGCTAAATTCAGTACTGTAATAAAAGAAATAACCGGTTATTAATCTCATAATTTTTTTTTTGTCAAAAGAAAGAAAATAAATTATTTACGGAAATTATTATAACAAAAACCACGAGCACAATAAGAGGTAAATGACTAACCCGGTGTTTGCCCACTCTCCAACCCACCCAAAACCTTGATGCACTCTGTTTGGAAGTGCCAGGAGAAAAAAAAAACACATGAAAGATCGTGAAAATCCATTTTAAGAGCCAGTAAAGATTAGGACACAAAATATTGCTTGTTTTCATATGCCAGCATAAGTAAAGCAGAAAGATGAGAAAAACCCAGTTGGCACTCCGATTTACCGTACTTTGAAGTACTTGTAGCCACTGGAACAAGCCATTGGAGTGTTTTCTCCATTTCAGCTTTGATTTTAGGAATTGTGAGCTGCACAAAGACAATGTTGAAGTGCTTAGGAAACAGATGGAAATAGAAAGACTTCTTGCATAGATTTCGGGATAAGGAAAACTAAGGGCCCGTATGTTTCGACCGGACCTGTGCATAGATTGGGCTATATATCCAACGTGGCTACATATTTGGTATTTGGTTAAAATATTTATGGTCTAAATTTCATGCATCGGAAATATAATCCCACAACGTGAGGATTATACAATAACATTGGGTGGGGTATTATTAATCCCACCACTTTAAGTCTGATAGGATTACATATATGGGATAAAGGATCATATACTACTCCACTATTAGTCTGCTAAAAGAAGGGCCAGTCATACTCAAGCCAGATTGCACAAACAAAATTCATTTGAAATCAGTATTCCAGATAAGAACATACCTCTTCATTGACATCAACAGGTTGACACCGAGTACGTAAAGCAATCTTGACACTGTTTGGCAGCCCATGATATAATTGGTCTCTCATATTAGGAGGAAGGGAGGTAGGCCGAGATACCTTGTATCAAGTAGATTAACTTGCCATTAGAAAATCATGAAGAATTGGTTATGCTATGCCAATCATATGGTGAAAAAAACCAGGACTGAGAGTTAAATTGAACTTACAATGTTGTCTATCTGATTGATCACGTTAGCATAGTGCAGAGCAAGACCAGCTGCGCCAAGTCTTTCAGGTTTGTTAACAGGCTCTTTGCCCACCGGTGGCAAACCTGCATGAATTGATAGAGTAGCGAATAATGGAAAATAAATAGTAAACACATTTCCATGACCAACTACAACATAAACAAAGGAAAAGAAAATCGCATTCTCAAACCTTGAGTGTTAGTTGAGAAATCATAACAGTGTGTAACCCAGACTAACAACCATTCAGGATTGGAAACACATAAAGTCAAAAACACCGTTTGACCAACCATGGTGATTAAAGTGGAATTCAAATGCTTCTAGCCTGAATTGGCCTGGCATTCAGTTACCCTATGGATCATAGCACTAATTAGGTGCCTAAAGGCTGAAGCCTAAATTTATTCTTCCATCTGTCTTTAAGTTCATATGCGATCCTACCAAGCTATTAAATGCCGTATGCAGATATATGTGACAGAGATTCATGGTTGCTTTGTTGTGCTATCTAGTCCATACCATTATCTCCAAATGCTTCCAAGATCTCCTGATGTATGAAGGTGACGATATCAACAAGCTTCTCCACAACCTACAAAACTAATATGAGTTAAACGGGCTTTTACATGCTTAAATGGAAAATAAAACCCATTGAGTGTCAAACATCAAGAAAGACTAAATGCATTCAGTTACATTTGTCTCCTATGGAAGGAGTAAATACAAGATAAAAAGTGTACAGAGACACCGCCATCTGCAACTAGAAAGGCAGCAGAATATGAGTTTGAGAGATGAAAGGACCATATATCAAAAATTGACAGGAAAAAAAAAAACTCCAACTTCTAAAGCAAAATGCATCAATAACAATGATTTGAATTAGGTAAGTATTTCCAAAATTTTCACCATCTGTAAATAAAAGTATTGTTCAACCACGTACCTCCTCCAAGCTCTTAGCCCACAGAGATTTCTTTTTCAAGCTCCTTACAAGTTTTCTTTGATGTTTTAGCTCACTTTGTAACATCGTGACACTCTCTCCTACAATAACAATGCAATGCGGGTTAATGAGGACAATCTATCTTCGAGTACCAGATATCACAATCCTAGTGCTAAAACCGACAGCACAGATCTGTTAATATCCACTGAAGATTGACATACATTAAATGAAACTCATTTAGTTAGGAAGAGAACAACAACAGTTGATCGTAAAACAGAAATCTCTAAACCTGTGGTAAGCAGGAGCCAAGCGCGGTAGGTACTATTAGACGAAATACTAAATCACCCCTAAAATCTGAATGTTGGAAAGAATGAAGAACAACTGTGTCCCATTTCACACCCATGTCCTCGTGAATAGACTTGGATTCAAAACTTACACAGTAGGCATCATCTCATTGAAATAAAAACCAACCACGTCTCTACAGACGCTATACTTAATCCCATTAAAAAGTAGAAACTCTGCAAACTACCAGATCTGATCAAAATACAATTCACAATTTTATATAAATGAAACGTCCAACTTGATTGGAGAAAACAAAAGGAGAAACAGTACTTCTGATCTTGATAAAGATAGGTTCCTGAAGCAAAATATTTTACAACTTCTAGTTAAACAAAAGGCTTCAAAGAGCAATACGGTCCTTTATTGGGGGCCTTGATTCTCAACCTCCAACTAATAACACCAGTTAGCTTTTTGCATTTCACTGCTAACACAAGCAAACTTGAATACAACAACAACAACAACATAACATAACCCATCTAGTCCCCAATCATTGGGGGTATGGGCGGGGGATGATTGGAGACAGACCTAACCTTTGGCAATATATGCACAAAGTGGCTGCTCTCAGAATACCACTAAAACAGTGGCCCCCCTAAACCTCCAAGAACCGAGGAGCTACAAGGACGTTTTTTGTAAAACCATGCCCTCAAATCAAAGCCAAATGGCATCAGAGAGGGCAAGCCTAGAGACCCAAATCAATTTACGTGCACATTACCATGCTTCCTTCATTGATAGTCCAGAGCATCGGTATGCACAAAATGAAAATGATAACCATCTCTTATAAAGACAGATCCGAGGAGGCACAGTAAACATGGCCTCCTTTCATAATCGTGTTGAGTCCATCAACACATAAAGGAACACTAGAGCCAGTTTGAGAAGAAAAAAAATTTGCAAAACAAATCCACTGATGAAACAAATTTAGACCTTCAATAAAACAAATAGAGGAATAGGAGAATATTCCGCTGTGTAGTACATACATCATGTCTGCATGTATCACACAATTCTTTCCCCTGATATTATTGCGCCTCCGATTCATTCGGCAACCATAAAAGGCTCTCAATAGAAAGAAGAAAATGAGATAACATTTCACCTCCAAAATTCCTTTACTATCTAAGCACGGTTAAATCAGAGCAAAAGATAAACCATTTCTAACCTTTACGAGGGAGATGTAAGGACTCCAGTTCTTCAATCTTCCTCCGATAATCTTGCTCAAATCTGTCCATGGAATTCAGCTCATGATATAATTCCTGCACATGACATAGGAGTTAGCTTCATAAATATATCAAGTGTGAAAGTAAAAAGTGAGCCTGATAGTAAAAAGTGAGCCCAATAAGTTGCAGCACTCATTAGTCAAATAATCAAAGCAAAAAATTATTATGTATGAGATATCATTTAAAATAAGTCAACTTACAGAAGTATGTTGAGACAAGCTAGTCAATTCTTGCATTGTCATTTCTGCCTCTTCTCTTTGTTGCTTTTGGGTTGCTTGATCTAATTCTAATCTAAGAAATAACAAATGCGTCAACGAATTCCCATCAAAAGCTAGTAAACAACAGCAAATTCACTATTGTAAATTATAAAGGTTATAAAGCATCTTGCTTACCTTGAGAAAAAACGGCCCATGTTGTGCCATTGTGGATCTTTGCATAGATCTCCAAATCTAACTACTTCCCGGGAAAAAACATCAAATTCCTCCCTACAAATTTCAGTGAAAATGAAAAAACATAAGATGAAGTAAAATGCTGCGAAAGACGCTATTGCATGGCGCAGCAAGTAAGTAAAGCAAGGGCAAAGCACTTCAAAACAGACCAGGAAAAAAGGGGAATTGAAAAATGAAAGGGAATCACGGGTGAAGCATTTTATCAATAAACCAGAATACCTTTTGTCTGCAGCGGCAATACTTAGCAACTCTTT
The DNA here is from genome assembly GCF_030253575.1 of Rhododendron vialii. NCBI lineage: Eukaryota > Viridiplantae > Streptophyta > Magnoliopsida > Ericales > Ericaceae > Rhododendron > Rhododendron vialii. The sequence continues at coordinate 40,960,881 of NC_080563.1, read as the reverse complement.
CATGTCTGAAGAAACTAACTGCTGCACTCCTTCTGACTTTAAAACATCATTTTTCAGGAACTGGACATTCTCTTCAGATAAAGATTGCACCAAATTTGCACCTTTGGAGATTGTATTAGCAATTTCAAAGGCCAATATAGATATTCTATTCCCTCTGGAAGCCATGCCTGAGATAAACCCACTGTTGGAATTCAAATTTGACACGCTACTTCCTAGAGTGTCTAGAACTTCCACTGCCCTGTCCAGGCCCACAATTCCAGCTCTTCCCAAGAATGAGCTCACCTGAGGCACCTATAAAACCAGAGGCTCAAAGGATATCACAATGCAAAAAGTTACATTTCGGAATTATGAGCAATTGCCAAAATTTCACCATATTAAGAGCTTTATGACTGTCTTGATACAGACACTGAAAAGTAATGAGTTGACTACCAGATGCCAGCAGAGAAAAGGGCTCCAAAAACATGAACTATTCAGTTGACACAGGCTTAGAAAATAAAATTGTTTACTAGCAGTAAGGACCACAGATTTGACCATATCCAATTTACATTCAAGCAACTGTACTCCCGTCTAAGGCAGACAATCACAATAACATTCTAAGAATGTATTTGCTGCAGCTTAGCTCAGAAGTTATCTGCCCTTGTACAATGTCCTAAGATGGTAATAGCACGATCCCCTATCGAATTGAGAGAATATAATACATCTGACTCCTCTCATTTGTTAGGTTAATGATAGTTTAAAAATTTAAAAGATCAAAGGTAACTGTTCAATCAGCATGCCTTGCTTGGTCTACATGAACAATGTAAAATTTTAAACTACTGTTCCATAATCTCAAAGCAAAGGCAAGAGACGAAGCATGTAAACTATGTCAGGTTACGGCAAACTAATCTGATTTTCACTACCATCGTCCTTAGTCCTTACGCATGTGCAGAAATGATCTCTTTGTGGGGTCCCAGGGTTGAGTCCTGCATTTCTACTTCTGAAACACTATCTCCCAAGATTCACTGTAGCTTCTGGTTGTTGCAGCTGGGTCAAAGTGCTTTAGTACTCAGCCAGTCTATGTTTCCCTACATTAACATAAGATCCCAAAAATACCAGATAAGCACCATCTGTATTGGGCTGATCCAATGTCCTGATTTGGGTCATTCAACATTGTTACTAGGTAGTATATTTATTCAGCGGTAGTCTCCCCTTTCCAAGACATGCTTTAGTCAGGCAAAGGGAATTTCTGCATGGCTGACCTCTTTACATGAGTTACACTGTTCGTGACCTGCTCTTGATCAGTTCTCATCTGATGCATGTTTACTCATTGTTACTGGCCAATGAAAATCATCGCAAACAATATTCCATCCCAAATATATTAGGGACTCAAATACCAGAGAGAAACATTGACATTCTTCTGGGATCGAAATGCAGAACATAAGAAAGTCTAGACAAATAGACAAGTTCCCTAGTTCCTTCCAATATCCTCTCATTGCTCTTATCTCACCATATTGAGGGCACCTGATGTCTAAACATTCTTCTATTTCTGCAAAACAATAATGCTCCAATTTCACCGCCTCTTATTCGCTATTGATTAATGGAGTATGCAATTATCCTTGTTTTTCTTGCACTGATGTCACTACAACTTGAAACTCAAAAAGGTTTTTGCAACTAGAGTCTCCATTTCATATTATCTCGTACCATCTTCATCCTCCCTCCCATATTTGCTTTGAAACTAGGAAGAAAAGACACCTGTTTGCACTTGCTATCTGCAAATCAGGTGACAACATTCCAATGCCTTTAACTTATCCAGCAACTGGAGGCCACAGTGGCGCTGCTTTACAGGGCTGCCTCGGTACCAAAAGAATTGGGAACCAAATTCAACCAGATTAAACAGGAGTTCTTTCATATACATTTTTTTTCTGCCTGATTAACACCTACACAGAAATCAACAGTTTGCCTACAAATAAGATGCATATACATGGAGTAGAAAATACCTTGGTTGTCCCGGTCCTAGCAGGTGTTGACGGCTTGAGTTCACGGGAAATGGAGAACTGAAGCTCGCCTGAATCATAAAGATAAGAATCATCGGGGTAAGAAGGATAAGAATCATCATCCTTCTTATGCTTTCCACCAAAGCTCCCCATCGACTTGAGCTTCCCTGAAAACCCCGAACTCTTCACCTCTCGGTACTCATCTTTCGGCTTCACTGCCCCGCCTGAGCACACCCCTCCCATTGTGCTTCCAACCAAGTGCTACTTCAAACCCTCAAGAAAATTATACCTAACAACGAATTCAAACAGGAATTTATTAGCTGCTGAAACACATACTCGTGAAATGTATAATCCAAGTTTATCCTTGCAGTTTCTTCGTAAGTTGTAACTAAACAGGAGGTAATAAAACCTAGAAAAAATAAGATATCAAAGCAATTGAAACAGGAATCCATTTGATTGCACGAAAACAGCAAAATCGCAGAATATTCTTTGATTGACTTTGTAACCAAATTCTACTTCAAACACTCACAAACTACATAAAAAAAAAAAAAACCCAAATTCTGACCGGAATTAATATCGCCACTGAAACAAAAAAATCATAGATAGTACAATCAAAATGTATCCTTTCATTTTCTTTGTATCTAAACAGGAGGTGATAAAACCTAGAAAAGAAGCTTTCAAAACAATTGAAACGTGAGTTGACTGTATTTTTATAACTCAAGTGTCCAGGCAGGCTTACGTGCACCTCCACTAACCAATCCTACTGTACGGGCTTATCCAACCGCCAACTAGCTGGGCTCAATTAAGCATCACAACAATTGAGCAATCCTACCGTCCACTAGCGAGGCTCTAATAAAGCATCAAAACAATTGTGCCCCTCAACCAACCAATCCTACCATCAGGGCCTATCCTACTGCCCACTAACAGGGCTCAATAAGCATCAGAACAATTAACCAATCCTACCATCCACCAGCAAGGCTCGATTGAAGCATCAAAACAATTGTGCCCCTCAACCAACCAATCCTACCGTCAGGGCCTATCCTACCACCCACAAGCAGGGCTCAATTAAGCATCAGAACAATTGACCAATCATACCGTCCACTAGCGAGGCTCAATTAAAGCATCAAAACAATTGGAACAGGAATTCACTTGTCATTTTATAACTCATGTGTCCTGCCAACTTACGTGCACGTCAACTAATCTCTGGGACCAATCCCACCCTCCACCAGCGGATGCTCAATTACAGCCAAGGCAAAGCCCCATACAACTAGCCCCAAATAAGTTGATAACACACTTGTGAGGTTTCGAAACAATTGAAACACGACTAATCTTTGGGACTACTCCCACCCTCCAGTAGCTGAGGCTCAATTAAAGCCCCGTATGACCGGCCCCAAATGAGTTGATAGCCCTTGTGAGAATTCAAACCCGTGAGACTGGCAAACACTTAATCTCAGGCCTTGGCCACAAGGCCGGAATTCACTTGGAAATTACGAAAAAATCGGTGTAATCTTCTTCAATAATTTTGTTAGCAAGCAAAAAGATTGGGAAGGAAATCTATTTAGATAACGGAAGCAGCTACCTCTGAAAACGAAATTCAGCACAGCGACGTACGATTGATTCTAGAGCAGCGCAAACAGGAAACAAAACACACAAAAAACGAAGGAAATTCTAATCTCTAAATCTAAAGGGATTGATTGTAGGTTCCGAGAATGTGGAAATGATTGAAGAGGAAACACAGAGAGAGAGAGAGAGAGAGAGATTTGACTAAGTAAATAGTAGTAAAATGAAATACCGCGTTATGTGATGAGCATGACGAATCTCGTGTGGATTGACGGAATTGAATTGAATTGAATTTCGATGAGAGAGAGGGACGACGCCACAAAGCGGCAACTGAACGAACACGGGTGGTATTGTAGCAGAAACGCTTTGACTATTTGCGCTCTCTCTCTCTCTCTCTCTCTCTCTCTCTCTCTCTCTCGCTCTAGATTTTTTTTGGGGTTGGGTGTATAAAAGTCACGACTGAAATTAAAATGTGAGAGCGGAGTATATATATAGTACTGTATGAGATAAGGAGAAATTTTTGGGTGCCAAGTGGGTACACGTGTGTGTTGGTGTCCAAGCAGCCCATTCGGACCGTCTAAAAGTGTGTTGGACGGTCAAGATTAAAACACTCTCTCTCCTCTTACCCTTCCACTCTCTCTCTTCTTTCTCTCTCTAAATTCAAGCCATTCAAAACAGAAATAGACGGGCCGGTTGCGTCGAACGGAGTGGTACCCATCCGGCACTCAAAAATTTCTCATTTAGATTATGTTTTTGTAAATTTAGAAGTCTGAAATTTATTTGGATATTTTTTACTTTTTGCAATTTTTTTTTATCTTATCATCGTAATTTTTGAATTTAATTGTTCGTTTCAACAAAACGAATCAAAAAAATATAAAAACATGGATCGATATTGAAAAAATCTAATTTGCTTTCCGTCATTTTCTGTGGGCCAGCACGATTCTAACAAACTTTTTGGTTGGATTTACTGATTTACATTTAATGTGGGAACACTTAGTTTGACTTTTTGAAATCGATCTTGTCTTTTTCTATACAAAAAACACCTTCTTCTTTTTCTCAAACAAAGATTTTGAGTACTCCAAAGGATAAATCAAAATGTGTGGTGATAAACTTCTAGTCACATAATGCTCATGCACAATTGTGAAAATTATCAAAATTCGCGATAACAAGGATCGGGAGCAGGAGCGTATAGCAAGACCGAAGGATCTTACTCGAGCGGAGGGCTGTAAACGAGCCAAGCTTTGTCGAGCTCGAGCTCAGCTCGTTTTGTTTTTTTTGTTTTTTTTTTGGTCATGTGGTATATACATCAGCGGTATGTTAATATATTAGTCAACGGGAGGTTCATAAGCTATCCATAGCCCTGAACCTCAAATCTGTTCCTCATGAGACTCGAACTCAGGTCACCACTGGGAAAGAAATGAGACAACCAACTTGACAAACTTGATTTTTCGAGCTCCACTCATTTACTAAACGACTAAACGCCCCAAAAATTTAAGCTCAACCTCGGCTCGAGTCTTAACGAACTGATCCCTTAACGATCCAAGTTTAGTTATTTACCAAACGAGCCTTTTTAATCGAGCCGAGCCTACCTTAACAAGCCGAGCTCCGAAAACTCGTTTACTAAACAAGCTGAAAACTCAAGCTCAACTCGTTTACCAAAACAGTCGAGTCGAGCTTGCAAACTGTTCGATTTGTTTACAGTCCTACTCGAGCGCAATTACAAGTGGTGTTAAGCAAATAGAGGGCATAACCGTCATCTAATGTGATCACCATTTGCGACTTGTCTCGGTCGTCGACCTTCTAGGGGAGAGATTTTCAATACTTGTGTTTCTCACGGAGTAGTTTGGTTTTTTGAATTGAAAAGTTCCACTTCGGGGATTTTAAATAATGCGACAAAAAGTCTTCGCGGGTTTTTGTCAGGCGGTCGTGCCGTGAGATTGTTCTTTGCGTACGTGGTCAGTTCTTATTGGCTGCACCGTGGCATACCAATCTATTTCGCAGACAATCTAGACGCCGACCGAAAAAACCCAACCAAACATTCACACCATTGGATATTTGGAATTTTTTTTTGGTCGGTGAAATATTATTGATAATATCTCGATAAGGGTACGTCGAGGAAAGCGAAAAGGAAAAACATGATGCAAGATGTTAGATCCGGAAAAAAAAAAATCCTTGAAAAGATGCCATCAAAATAGCAAAAAAAAAAAATCCAAGCTTTGTGTGATGACGTGAAATCTCATTGCCGACGAACCCCTGAAACATTATTATAGTAGAACTTAGTCATAAGTTTAATGTATTTTTTTTTATTGCAAGTTGAATATGTTCTCGTTTGATTTTACAAGTTGTAGCAATTGTTTTTAGTTGTCGTAAAATCGCTTATCTAATATTAAATTCCTACGTCCCTCTCTAGATGTTTCAAAAATGGAAGTGGACTGATATACTAGTAATTGACTCGGTCCACGCGCGAACAATGGGGTGAAATGATCGCCCAAAACTCAAACAAAGAGGCAAAACTTTGGACTTTACGGAATCTTTATTTTACGCTTTATTATTAGCATCTTGCATATATGAATATGACTCTCTTCAAATTTGTGAAGTTCATAAGGGGACAACAGGTAAGAAATCAGCTCCAATATACTATTCGAGCATATGCAGCTAGCAACCTAGCAAAACAAGCCTTTTAGTTAATTAAAAAGGGAAAATTCTAAAATCAGTCCAATGGGCTGACAATAATGAATGTGTGAATGTGCATTAAATAGTATAAAAAGTACACAGAAATACGAATTTTTCTTGTCTTCTAATGTGTTTATCGTCAACCCAGTGGACTGATAATAGCAAGACCGATTAAAAAATAAAATAATTATCTAGGAAAAAACAAGAAACACAACTCTCCAGCAGCTCAACAAAAGTCTAGGTAAAAAACATCTAGCTACAGTGCCTCTCTAGAATTGTTGAGGCACCGTTCAACGTATTCATTATTTTATCAATTTTCTTCCCATAATCTAGCTACGCACTTCCTTTGTTTTATGTGGTGACAAAGAAAAATGAAAAAAAAAAAAAAAAAAAAAGAGGAGATAGAAAGTAATACTATTTTGTAGGATGCTATTTATAATGAAGAGTATTTTTTTTTTAAACAACAAAAATTTATTAAAAAACTTGATAGGGTACATTAAGCGGAGGAGAAGGGAATGAAATCCAACTAAAAGTTAGAAAATAGACCGAGGCCCAAACACTTGAAAGACATTACCTGAAAACACGGGCCAAGCCCAAACACTCGAGGGTAAAGCCCAAAAACATCCTAAGGGCCTCAACATCCCATATACAGACTCGGGAGGCCTGTGGTGACACAGGGTTGTAGTGGGTCAAAACGGTGGCATTTTGCGGCAAAAAGAAGTGGAAAAAATGGGGTCCTGTTTGGTGAAAAGGAGAGGAAAAAAAATTAAGTGCTCTAATTTTTAATTCGTTTGAATCAGTGCGAAATTTTTTTTTTTTTTAGTATTTTATGTTAAAGGGTTATAATTAATTTTTGACTCTAGGACTCTCCTTAGTTAGTCCTAAGATATATTTGATTCTACAACTTTCTTAGGGCTAACCAACGAGAGCCCTAGAGTCAAAAATTATTTATGACCCCTTAGAATAAAATTATTATAAAAATAAGATTTTCGCATGGGTTCAAACGGATTAAAAATTAGAGCACTTAACTTTTTAATCCTATTTTTTAATATACTGTATAGTCTATAGATTGTTGAAAATTTCTCTAAACGTTATCTTTCTTTTGGCCAACCGTCAATCACATCATCTCCTATCTTCCGATTTCCTTTAACTTAAAAATCGTCTATGTGATCTTCTATCTACGTACACCAATTCCCTATGAACCTAATGTCCGTTCTAAGTTCTCGTAACAAATAACGGGTAACATACAAACACAACATTAATAATAATGACAATTGTTAATCAAACTAGTTAATATGATCTTTCCCTTACGATCTTTTAGTTGAGAAAACATGAGTCCAAACTTTTAGTTGATATAAAATGAGTCCAAATGTCAGTCGTGATCACAAATCTCATATCGACGATAGGAAGTCTAATTCACCCACATCGCTTAAGCATAAGACTAATTCTTAAACATTATTATCTTTCCTACTCGTATTTAACAATCAATCACGTCAAAAAACCTCACATTTCAACACTAAACCAATTCTTTTCCTCTTTCTCTTTTATGGTGCTCATCCATTATGCTTCAGTCATTTGTAATCCGATAAATTAAACATGTACAAAATATTCCAATTCTACATCAGCAAACTATATATACACGCGTAAAAATAAATATACTTAGGGAGATAGGATTTAACTACCTCGGTCTGGTAGTTCTAGCGGAAAGCGACGGCGAGTTGGTTGATCAAACGTACGGTGAAGGAGTTCCGTCATCGGGACAGTTTGGAGCTGTTATGAGAGCTGAAATCGGCTGTTTTTAAGGGCCGATCGAAAGGAGCTGTTCGGAACTGGTATTTCACGAGCTGTTTTGGTGCTTAAACGGAGTTGGAACGAGGCTGTAACGGGCTGATTTTTAGAACTTGGATTGGGTGAGTTCGGTTGTGACAGTAGGGGGAAATGGTGGTAGAAGAAATGGAGAAGGAGGTGAGAAATAAATCTCTTTCTCTTTCTCTCTCTGCCGTGGTGAGAACAAAAGGGAAGCAGGAGTATAAAATGGGTTTGGGTTGTATGGGAGATAATAACTCATGAGTAAAAATGATGTGTCAAATTGGGAGGGAAAGGAGGAGTAAAACGAGGGATGTGGTCACTAAAAAAAAAGGGAAGGATAAAATGATCCAGTGCAACACGTGCGCACACTAGGAAAAATCACTCGCCGGATACTCGAGCACACAATCGAGTATGGAATAAAATTTGGTGGAATAAAATTTGGTGTGACGTCGTAAAAAAAATTTTGCCGCATTAAATAAACCAACGAGCACGCGCGGACATATCTATAAAAGCTATCAATGTATTTTTATAAACCTTTTCTTGGATACTTTTAAGAATACTTGTATAAAAGTCATAATTTTTTACTTTTTCGATTCCTCTTGTCGAAACGAACTAATAATACATAAATATTTGGCGCAAAACTAACAAATACCCAAAAAAAATTATATAAACACGAAACAAAAAGTTGTAGTCTACAACTTGTAGTTCAGCAGAACTATGAAAACTTATTGCAAAATTGCGTATAATCTATTACAAATTATTTGTTCACATAATCTTACTCATGGGGTTAACTCTATCTTAAGTTCTCAAGTTTGAAATTTATCAGGTATTATCAACTCTTTTAGGATTAGTCCATACATTGGGACTCCCACAAATGATCGGTGGAATTGATCCCCAAATTATGCGAGTAGCACGTAAGCTGGTCCGGACATCTGAGTTATATAGAGAAAAAAAAAAATTCACGTGTTAGCAAAGATTGTGGAAATCTTGCTTTGCCATTGGATTAATAATTTCAGCCCAAACAGGGCCGGGATTTGCATTGTCATGGGGTTCGAAATAATACCCGCCAATGACGTTTTCAGCATTAACAATTGTTCTTAGCATGTCTTTAGAGGGTATTAATTATCAAAATACGTCCTGAACTATCATTTTCCCTAATAATTTCAGACCAAACTGGGCCGGTTCGTTCTGTGCATCCCATGCCAAATTTGGCCCATGTAGCTCTCGGTTGTAAATGAGGCCCCATTATAAATAAAAAAAAAGAAGAAGACCCGCGTTCATTATTACATTCTTTTCTATTAGACGAAATTAAGCCAAAATATTTATCAGTAATCAGAGTTCCATAATATCTGATCATCACATTTTGTAAATTGATACATTTTTCTCAATAGAATCCTATAAAATTAAAAAGGTTCAACTATCTTAGCAAGTCTAAAATAGACCGAGAAAACAAGGTTCCTTCAATTTTGAGAGGACGTGATACCTAGATTTTTGCCTTCCTTGTATGCATGTAACAACACAAAATTTCGTTCGTTATCTTTATTTCATTTTTCTTTATACCATATTGCTTTTGTACTGTGCTCTTCCTTATCAAGCAAAAAATTAGTAAAAAGGTAGTATGGAAACCAAGAAATTTCTGTATATATCCATAAAAGTTTTGAATTCTTGTTTGCAATTTTGACAATTCTTTTTGACAGTGCATCTCCTGACAATTATATCCCTAAAATTTCGAGCATTAGATGGAAATGAGATGGTCTGTTGTGTCATCCAAATGATACCCTTCAGCCTAAAATTCAAGTTGGTCGGATATCAATAGCTTACAATTGAACCAAATTATCTCGATATGTAGTATTTACTAAATCATATTTGATGTTCATTTACCCAAAACAAACGTAATTCACTTACCCAATTACTTATGTTTGCTCAACTTTATTTTTTACGGTGCTATTTCATGCAAAAGGCAGTCCAAGGGAGGTACAGTAAACTTACTGCACCATTTTAGTGTAACTCACTCGAGAAATAACTGTTCACATGTTACATTAGCAATTACAGTACTTATGATTGGCGAATTAATCAATTTTTTTGACAGGGTGAATCCCTCGAAGTCAAAAGAGTAGTACAAAACTTAGGATTTGAAGAACCCCTCATCGAGCACATGTTGCAAGTGGTTTTTCAACTTGCAACATAAAGCATCAAATCTATTGCTAGTATATAAATTTGCTACCTTCATTTCAAAAATGCCGGCCAAATCATGGCACGTAGTTAGCGTCATTGCATTGTGTCCAGTCGCGTCATTTCGGATTAATGGGCCGACACAATAAATGGGAGACTTAACAAAAAATTCTATCATATTTACATTTTTTGAGCTTAAGGATAAGCATCTCTTGCAATCAAACATAAGGATAAATGTGCCTAAAACCCTAGGATATTCTATATATGAAAGTACCTAAAACCCTTGGGTAACCTATGAAAGTGTCTAAATCACTAAAATCATATAATAAGAAAGTACACTCTAAAACCCTACAAGAGTGTCCAAACATATTTTGGCCTTATGGCTAAAAAATTTAAAAAGTTGAAAAACCTTCACTAAAAACTATTTTGCAGGTATTCTTTCTCTAAATAAAAACTATTTTATCGTCCTTATGTCTAATTTTCCCCACAATAAAATTGTATAGTTATTTGTATTCTTATCGAGTTTCACGGATCCAACCAGTATTCCTCTTGTTTGATTTTCATCATGCGGTGAATAGTATCATATTCGTGTTCGTGTCAAAAATGCATTAGACGCAACCTTTTTTAAAAAATTGAGTGGTTTTTCGAATATTTTAGTGAAATAAACCGATACAGTCCAAAATTGACACCCTACTTTTTCAGCCAACTGTCAACAGGCAGTCCGTCGGCAGTCCCTCCGTTGAAATCGTGAAACTCCAGCGCGTTAAATCCCAAATCAAAACCCCACCATACCATAAATAAATACTGTACTTCCGGACGTCCCATTTTCCGTCCTTTTTTTTTTGTTATTTGTGTTATTTTTTAGACGCTTATATTTATCAATTTATAATATTTTGTATAATTTTAAAAATTTCGTATTATAAATATAATTAAAAATTATCAAACAAGATCTACAATAAATATTTTTAAAAATTATTCAAAAAATATAAACAATTGAAAATAGACATAAACTTTAAAAAAGAAAAAAAAATAAGACGGAGAAAGTAAAAACAAACAAACAAAAAAAATTACCCACTAAAAATAAATGCCACCACAAGATCCCTGCCACCGTGGCCCTCACCCTCTCCTGTAACATGCCCCACCACCAAAGAAATTATTTAGTGTACTAGGAACATTAAATAATCTTTCGTTTGTGTCCAAATTCAAGTCACATAATATGCGTGATGGTGCGGCAGCGAGAGCACAAAGGGTGATTGTGAAAGAGTTTTTGAAAAAGATCCTGAATTACTAAAATCTGGGATAATGAGGATTGAGAACGCAAACGTAATGCGAATGTCGAAATTCACATTGTTTTGAAATTCACCTCACATTGTTTTGAAATTCAATTTATGTGCTTAATTTTGGACCCTACACCACTTAAGGCACACCACATGGTGGCGACAAGAAGCACTGAATAATTTTTCCCCACCACCCCCTTCCCTCCCTCCCCCACTCCGTGAACGGTTATGGCGCACTTAAAATAAACACTCCGACTCTCCCTCCCTCCCTCACGTCCTCCCCGCTTCCCCTCTCTCTCTCTCTCTCTCTCTCTCTACAACTCCCTTTCTCTCTCTCTATTTCCCTCTCTCTCTATATTCTCATCCCATTCCTATACATACACAATCTCCATCTGAATCTCAAGCGCCCAGAACAACAACAAATTAACGATGAGAGAGATCCTCCACATCCAAGGCGGCCAATGCGGGAACCAAATCGGGTCCAAGTTCTGGGAGGTTATCTGCGGCGAGCACGGCATCGAGCCCGATGGCCAGTACAAGTCCCTCGACGCCGACCACACGTCGGAACTCCAGCTGGAGCGGATCAACGTGTACTACAACGAGGCGTCCAACGGGCGGTACGTGCCCCGGGCCGTGCTCATGGATCTCGAGCCGGGCACCATGGACAGCATCAGATCCGGCCCGTACGGGAAGATCTTCCGTCCCGATAACTTTGTGTTTGGGCAGTCCGGAGCGGGGAATAATTGGGCCAAGGGGCACTATACGGAGGGCGCGGAGTTGATCGACTCGGTGCTTGATGTTGTCAGGAAGGAGGCCGAGAATTGTGATTGCTTGCAAGGTGATTTTTGTTATTTTCTTCGTTTCATCATCACTTACGTATGTTTGTATGTATGTATGGATGGATGTAAGTATGTGTGCGCATATGAAATTCATGGAGGTGTGGATAATTGTGTGTTTATGTATTGTTAATGGACATGTAGATGATGGATTGTTATGATCATATATGTAGGTTATCATGTATGCGTTGTATGGGGATGTGTATATGTCCGTGTGTGTTCACATCTCATGTACAATTTGATTTTTGTATGCTTGCTATTATATCTCTATTACTCGATTCACAATTTATCGTGAAGTCTAGTGACACTCCCGTTTTTGCAACCAAACTTGCAACCAATTTGTCACATTAATATATAGGGTATATCATTTTGATAATTGAAAACGTTCACATTATAGAGCACGTCGAAAATAATAAGAATATGAACATTCATGTTTACAGAATGTCGATAAATATATGATCAAAACTGAAAACAAACTAACTCACACAACAAATAAATATGTCCTGATCATGTAGTATCAAAATCAGATAAATATGAATTTTGGCATGACTAATATTTTCGACGCTTGATGAGGTGAACGTTTCGATCATCAAAATGATGGAACCTATATGCTAATGTGACAAATTGGTTTTAAAATGGGGCTGTGAATAGACTTCCCATGATTGATTTATTGTTGGTGCCAAAAATGGATATAAACATTTGTATTTATGGCTGTATGCATCTAGCCATGTAGCTTGTGTAAGAAATGTATGGAGATGTAGATATTTTTCTGTGTCTGTAGTTAGACTTGTACGTGATGGATTATGCGGAGATATGTATCATGTATGCCATGTATGGATATATATTTAGGTTTGCGTTCTTCACATGTACATTTTGATTAATATGCTCATTATTATCTCTGTCACTTGGTTGGTTCTATTTTGTTAATGGAATTAATATTTTGGAGGATACGAGTTCTCTGTCAGGCTCGTTTATGCATTAAAATATTAGGTCATTTTGGTATGATAATGATAACAAGATTCTGTTAGTTACATTGATCTGATTGAGGTCTGAAGTCTATAGACGGTATCCCATTCATGGAATTGAAATCTTGCCGGATCATGTGTTTTCTGTTTGATTCAAGTTACCTTTTTAAATGCATTGCAATTTATTGGTGGTTGTCAATTTCGAGATGTATGTCATGGCTTCTTTTACCTCGACTTCATTGCATATTTATGGATTCGATTCCTCTCTATCCATCTTATACATGCCTATGCGTGTATGTGTGTATCTACGCAATGTATGGACTATGGATATTTATGCTTGTTTTTTGAGTTCGTGACGCATTTAATTAACTAGCGCCTTGCCCGTGCGTGAAATACTTTGATGATACTGGTCTAGACACTTGAGTTATAAAAAAAAATAGTCCGATTGTAATACCGATTTGATTAAGACGCTAAACTTCAAGGGGCATTTTGTTTCTGGAATTATATATTTTGGCAAGGATCATGTGATTTCATTGGATTCTACTTACCATTTTAGCAGATCTCGTGGTTGTCAAGATCTGAGTCTGTATCATGCCTTCTTTTACCCTTGATTTAAGCCTGTGTACGGTTCTGAAATCTCTCTCTCCCTTCCACGTTCCATCCTCTGTATCAATTAATAATTATCATACTCTGTTGCCACGTCCCACGACCGGACCACATATGCTGATAGAATTTTGTATTCGGTCCTATTCATTTCTTTGTCAGATGGATAGTTCAGTTCTTGGACTTCAATGATAATAAACTAATTAAGGAATCTTTTTTTTATTCATTTTTTTGGGCCAATGTTTTGAACTGGAAGCTAGACTGGTGCATTATCATCATTGATTGCAGTTGGAATAATGGTTTATTTTTAAGCCAAAAGCGATGATATGCAATGCTGTTTTTACCCCTTTCCCCACTTTTCAATCTTCTTATGTGCATCTTGGTTTTGCTCTAGAATTGTATTATTGTATTCTCTAATATATTTGACTAGTATCTATTAATGTACTAGACTTCACTGTTTTGAGGGAAAAATTATTGGGTGCTTTGAAGCAGTATCACGTGGTGCCCCAACCCTTGAGAACCATACATTCACGTGGAGTCGAGGACTAATGTATGCTTCTCACATGAATAATTACTGGGGCAACAGGCTGTGGTGCCCCAAGATCACAAATAATTACTCGTTGCCCTGTTGCAGCGCGTTGCTGGAATCCATCTCAAACTGCTCTGCATACCAATGCTGCAATTAATAGCTGATGGCACCATCTGTTCTTTTATTGGCAGTCCCTTTTTGGTATGTTAAATATGTGTTGATAAGGCCGAGCCCTGTTATGGTCCCCGCCAGTTTGGCCTTGACGCTCGTTTTGTGTATCACCACACGTGACATATTAAAATCATGCATTAAGGTTTTGATCACTATAGTACTATATTTATAATTGTCTAATGGTCTAGAAGTTTATCATTGGCATGCAGCAATCTTATGCAGTTATGCTGCGAGCAATGTTACTTGGATGTCTTTCAGTACATAGTGGTTCCTCCTTTTCTTGACTTATCTTACACTAGATATTGGATATGGTTGATGTGGTTCAGAAGGAGATGTGTTCGCTTGGACATTTTCAATGGTCCAGCTATGTTCATGAGTAGAACAATACAGGTTTAATCAATATGCATAGATGCAGAGTTGCAATTCTAGACATGGGAAAGGGAAGCCGAGCTTTTATGTTTACATCTTGTTAAATTGCCTAATGTCTGTTGTACATGGCCAGGTTTCCAGGTATGTCACTCGCTTGGAGGAGGCACCGGTTCGGGCATGGGAACCCTGTTGATCTCGAAGATAAGGGAGGAATACCCAGACAGAATGATGCTCACATTCTCTGTTTTCCCTTCACCAAAGGTTTCCGACACGGTTGTTGAACCCTACAATGCCACCCTCTCGGTGCACCAGCTGGTAGAGAATGCTGATGAATGCATGGTCCTTGACAACGAGGCACTCTATGATATTTGTTTCAGGACATTAAAGCTCAGCAATCCAAGCTGTGAGTACTCTCTTGTGTATACTCGATACTAGCATAGAAAAAACTAAACGCTATTTGAAGTAGAAAAATAGGAATTAACTAAAATACTTGAGTGTTGCGGGGAAATCAGTAGTTTGGTTTCTGAGATTTTCTTAAGTCACCACACACACCTTGTCAAATTCCATTCACCCCACTTATGCAGTCTTCTCTTCATTTCTAAGTGGGATTTCTAAATGTCCCAATTCCCAGATTGTTGGTTTTATTGGAAGCCAGTGTTTTGAACTGTTTTAATTTTTCAAAACTATGCTTATTGATGGCTATTATCATATTCATCCCAATACAGTTCAGCTTGAATATTCTTGAAATTATAGTACATCTCCTTAAGAAGTTCGAGTTTTCAAAAGACTTGAGAAATATGGGTTGAAGAGAGTGTATAACTGTCACCAACCCAGAGCATGCTAAGAAATTTATTTGTTGCATTTTCTCTTTGCAGTTGGGGATCTTAACCACTTGATCTCTTCAACCATGAGTGGGGTAACTTGCTGCCTTCGATTCCCCGGCCAGCTGAACTCCGACCTCCGAAAGCTAGCCGTGAACCTAATCCCATTCCCACGCCTTCACTTCTTCATGGTGGGATTCGCACCCCTCACTTCCCGTAGGTCCCAGCAGTACGCCTCCCTCTCTGTCCCAGAACTGACTCAGCAAATGTGGGACGCCAAGAACATGATGTGCGCCGCTGACCCCCGCCATGGCCGCTACCTCACTGCCTCCGCCATGTTCCGTGGGAAAATGAGCACCAAAGAAGTCGACGAGCAAATGATCAACGTCCAGAACAAGAACTCGTCCTACTTCGTGGAGTGGATCCCGAACAACGTGAAGTCGAGCGTTTGTGATATCCCCCCTATCGGAATGAAAATGGCATCCACGTTTGTGGGCAACTCGACCTCAATTCAAGAGATGTTCAGGAGGGTGAGCGAGCAGTTCACTGCTATGTTCAGGCGCAAGGCGTTTCTGCATTGGTACACTGGGGAAGGGATGGATGAGATGGAGTTCACGGAGGCCGAGAGTAACATGAATGATTTGGTGGCGGAGTATCAGCAGTATCAGGATGCTACGGCGGAGGACGAGGGAGAGTACGAGGAGGGTATGGAAGAGAATTATGAGGCGTGAGAGCTGCAACAATGGAATTTGATTTCCTAAGTTTTTGCTTTATCTACTACTCTACTAGTACTGCTATCCATCTGGGCGTCTTTCTTTTTCCTTTGTTGGTTTTGGGTTCTGTTCCATTTTCATCATCTTTTCCTGTCAAACATGTGGTTTTCTCGTTGTTATTATACTTTCCCTATTGGCGATTTGGATGTCATTGTTTGTTTTTATTAATTCATTTGGGCCAGTAAGATTTGCTATTGTAGAATGAAGCCAGAGTGATATATTCTTGTTCCTGTTCCTGTAGAAATTCCTTCTATTTTGTGAACTGGTCTTTTCCCGCAAGCGAGCAACAGCTCAAGTTTCTTTCCTCCTGAGAATTTTTTATGAATGGATGCGAGAAAACAATATCCGTCCGTTTGGAACTTGTGGAAAAAAAAAAGGAAAGAAAAAGAAAATTTAGTTAAGGAAAAATGTGAGGAGAATATATTATTGTGCTCAAAACTTGATTTTATTTCTAAATAAAACATGGGGAGGAATTTTTTTTAGTTTTCTTTCCATTTATTCCAAACCTACCTGGGAAAATTACTTCGTCACTCTCTCTTCTAGTTTTTCTTTTACTCTTTATGTTATTCTTTTCCTTTATCAGTTTCTAGTTTTATATTTACTAGTAACATTTTTGTCAAAAACATTTTCCCTCATTTTCTTTCGTTTGCAAAGTAAACGTCGAAAAATACTCCTCCGACTTGCTTTAGGATTTCGAAAATTTTCCCCTTTCTTCCTTTTCAAGAATTGATTTTCACACTCTCTTTTTAGCCACCTGCACTTTTTTTTTTTGTAATTATCAATTTGAATTTACTATCTTGTCTTTTATTCAATACATTTTTTCACACATTTATAGACACTATTGTTAATTTATGTGAATAAAAACCAAAAAAAAAAGAATGTGAGTGGCTGAATGGCAAGTGTGAAAATCATTTTCCTTTCTCTTTTAACTTTCAACAGAGATTCTAAAGGCACAACTCAAGTCATGTGCATCCCAAGTCTGGCAACCGGTTAAAGGCTTTGTCATGTGGTTTGGTTCATTTTGGTAAGTTTTGTCAGATTAGAATGGGAATGATTAAACTTCGTTAAATGAGGGGTGAAAAAAGATTCCCTTCTAAAATAAAAGATTTTTTTTGTCGTTCGTTAATCATAATCTATTCTATTATATTCTAAGTGATTTAGAGAGGAGTTTGGGTACTTAAAAAAATCGAATGCTACCCATATGCATAGTCAACTCTATTTAGTGGTCTAGCTGTAGAGTTGTTTCTCTGTTATCGAAAAAAATATCTAAATTTTAAGTATCTTCTAATACTATTTAAATTACGCCTACATAGAATATGCAAAGCACGCAAGAACACAGTTACGCGAAGGCAGAATTATTAGAGGAAAAGGTGATCTATTCAAAGAGAGAATCAATTTCAGTGGAAAAACTAATAATTAAACGTACGGAACTACTAGTAATATAAAGAAAGGAATTTACTGAGAAAATACCCAAGTGAAGACTGAAAATTGATGAAAGCATGAGAGTATTTTCATGAGATTTCATACTAAACTAGGAGTATAGTATCGTATACGGCTATTTATATTTAGAGAGAGAGAGATAGGCATCAGAGTCATGGAAGTATGAGGAACGAACATCGCTCGCCCTTAATTAACGAGCTTCTCATCATCCGAAATTAGCCTCATCACTTGCACAAAACACATCAAACACTAGTAGGAGAGAGAGAGAGAGAGAGAGAGAGAGAGAGAGAGTGATTAGAATAATAGTAGTATTTGACTGGGGGTTGAGTGGCGTAATCCCAAGTGGGTTTGGGAAGAAGAGAGCTTCTCTTCGCTTTTATAATCGGAAATTTGCAGCTGCGTCTCAAACCCTATTTCCGATGGACGCTCAGGATTGATTCATCTGTGACTGTCTGTTTTTTTTTTTTTTTTTGGACTGTCTATGACAAATAGTATGGGTAAACAAAAAGGAATATCGAGTGTCAGAATCCTATTGGTCTTTTTTTACACCATTACACCCGCATAAAAGAGTCACATGTGAAATTTTTGAATGTCGGGTGGGTACCACGTCACATGGTTGACGTGGTGTCCGAGCTCATACATTCAAGCTGTCTAAAAATATACTGAACGGCTCAGATTGAAACACTCTTTCTCCTCTCTACTCCACACTCTCTCTCCTCTTTTTCTTTCCAAATTCGAGCCGTCCAAATCGAAATGGATGGCCTGTATGTACCGAGCGAGCACCACATGATACCCGCTCGGAACTGAAAAATTTCTCGAAAGGAAGATATGGATCTAGGAGGGGATTTGCCAATTTCGCACAATGCCAAGGGCATAAACGTCATAGCAGGAACAAAACAAGTTGATCGAACATCAATAAAAGTTTGATGGAATCCTATTTTTCTAAAGAGAAATAAGTGGGTCAGAGTTGGATAATATGATAAATTGAAAGAATATCGATGTTCGATGAACTTGATTTATTTGCATAGACCTTAAACACATCAAAACTTACAAAATAAACATTTTACATCGTCAAATGAACCCGTAATTGTTCCGTTTTGACGTCACATGAGGGATTGCATGTGGAAACATCTCATGAGAGAGGATCTCTTTATCTAGAGTCTTTCAAGTGCACCAATTTCTATGAATCACCAACTTTCTCATTGCCAAATGCTGGAGATAGCTACAATGCATACAAAAAATTGTACTCCTTTTCGCTAGAGTAATATGCAGATGATTTTTGGGAAATGATTTTACCACTTTCTTTTTTGTTAATGCCACTCCCCCTGCAAGTGTATTTTTTGTTGTTAACGCCACTCCCCTTGCAAGTGTATTTTTTCACAAAAAATACACTTGCAGGGGAGTGACATTAACAAAAAAAGAAGTGACAAAATCAGCAGCCTGATTTTTTTTTTAACTCAAGTCTTCGGGTCACCTTACGAGCATCTTGACTAATTCTGAAGACTCAATCTTACAATTCACTTGAGGAGAGCCTAATTAGAGCCGAAATAAGTAGTAATTAATAAAAAATAAAAATCTTAACGGAACGCAGCCTAAGTTATTACCGCAAGCGGATGTTACTCCATCCATGTAACACATGTGACCTCCATTATAGACACAGTAAGCCCCAATATGCAATGGGATTTCACCCTTCAATTGCACCAACATTACTTAGGTCCCGTTCCAGAACACCTTCTTAAAAAATAAGTACTTATTTCACATTTTCAAACTCAAAAATAAGGTAAATGAAAAATAATTTTTCAAATTTTTTTTTGCATCGTATTAAAGATCTCAATAAGATCTATCAAACAAGATCCATATTGCATATTTTTAGATTTTAATAAGTCTATAATTTTTGAGCTTGAAATTATTTTCTTAAAAACTAAGAGCTTAAAACGCGTTCTGGAACGAAGCCTCGAGCCCAAAAAGGTTTGAAAACATCCAAACTGAAACAATTGGGTCAAAGTGTCTCCACATAGCTTTTCCAACACATGTTTGATACCCAAATCAAGATGATTGTTTGTCTAGGCTCATCATAAAATCAAGGATCACAAGACAAAAATGGCCCATAATACTACCGCAATAGAAAGACAAAAATGACCCTCTAGGAGTTGGGTTTATCAACTAATAAATGCCCGAGTAGTTTTAAAACACCACAAATAATAATACAATAAGACGACACATAAAAGAGTATGTTTTTTCATAACTCATGTGTCGTTACGGGTCACCTCAACTAATTATTGGAGTCCAGTTCCACCGCCCGGAGAGGCGGTATCATACAAGTGGCCCAATAGTACCATAGAGGAAATGGTGAAGCATATCCAACGTCATCTGCACTTGAGTGATTTGATCGAGACAAAAGACCCCTTCATCTCTTTCATTTTAATCATCCTTCTCCTCCTTGCTTCTGAAGCTCTGGCTTTATTATCATCTAGTTCTACCACTACTAGACCTCTGCTACGATCCAACGGATGCGAAGAGCCCACACCAAAAGTCTCCCCCGAAGCTGATGCGTTGAGGTCAGGAATGCAGAGTGGGCCCATTTCCTTGACCTCACCCGATCCAGACCCAGATGACAAAAATGGAGAGATTTGGCCATATGGGCGTTGCTGAGAATTCTCAATTGTTTGTGATCCGTATGCCTTCTGATCCACATTGGACGGCTGCTGATGGAGCATGTAATAATAATCTTGATTCTCGACCCTGTTAAATTCCCATAATTCGATCCCAAATTTCTCCAGCTGTAAACAGCAAAAAACAGAGATAAGAGACCAGCACAGAAAGAAATGCAGAAAAATGAAATCAAAAGATATGAGAGAGAATATCGAGATTATACCTCTCGTTTCTTGGCTTTCAAGTCCAAATTAATGGCCTTTAGCTTGTTATAGTAACTCTTCACAGACTCAATCTCCTGCTTGGAAACAAGAGAAATTAAGCTTGTTTTCTCATTCATTCAAGAAATACAATCATGTATTTTTGTCTTACTTATATAAACTTGCGAATTTGCAGTCTAATCTGTTCAAAATCATTTAAAACAAAAAATGACAAGTGGGTAATTTGACGGACGAGAAACAGAGTGCTCTTTAAAACTGGGAAGTGAAAATTGTTTCCAAGGTGCAAAAGTACTCCCTCATTCTCAATTTACTTGTCTCAGTTCTTTTCTAATTGGATAAAAAAATTAGTTATATTTTTAAATTGATAATAAATTTTATATCAAATATGGATCTTGTTTGATAAATCTCGATTTGTTCTATAATACAATGTTTTCAAAATCATTTAAAACATTATAAATTACAAAATATAATCAATTGAAAAGTGACACGAACTCTAAAAAGTGACAATTAAATTGGGACGGAGGTGGTAGAAGATAATGTATTGACAGAGACATTGGAGGGGAATTAAAGAAGAAAAGCCAAACAAAACCATAATAAAATATTTACAAACTCACCCCTTTTAGCAATTCTCTGCGCTGAGTTAATTCCTCTATGATCTCCAAGCGTTCCTCTCTTGTCTGCAAAATCATAATATGAATATTTAAATTTATGAATACTTATCAATCTAAATTAAAAAAACAGGAGACATTAAATGGAGAGCAAAACCCACACCAGGAAAATAAAAACCCATTACAGAAAATTCTAAAAATTCAAGACATTGAAGTTAAACGGCGAACAAAACGTTTGGGTTAAAAAAACTCCGAAAAAATAGAAACCCATATCAGAAAACACTTGAAAAACATAAAAAAAATAACCCATCAAAAGAAAACAAAAGATTAATTGAAAATATAAACAGGAAAGACCAAACTAAACGAAACCCAGAAAACAAGAAAACAGGGGAACAAGGAAATACCGTTCTCGATGACGGTTTCTTGAGAGAGAGTTTCGATTTCTCATCAGACTCGCTCGGAGAGAAAGAGAACGGCGTCGTGGGACTTAAGGCTTCGACCTTGACTTTGGGTCTTTTCTCACTCTCTCGATCTTCCTTGGGTCTTTTCTCTTCTTCTTGCGAAGGGCTCGAATCGATTGCAGATCTCTTTCTTTTGCCGCCCCATATGACGTGAAATTGAGACGGGAATTCGAGTTGGATTAGGTTAGGAATATCGAGTAGTATTTGGGAGACTTCTATTTCATTAGGACCGAAAAGGGTTGGGAGATAGCTCTCTGTTTTGTTTCTCCTACTACTCGTGCTCTGTTCCATTGTTTCCTCTGATACTGATTGAAGCTTTCTTGATTGGTTTCAGTCAAGTACAAAATCTAGACAGAGAGGATGAGTGAGAGAAAAGAAAAGGGATTGATTTTAGAGAGTTTAGAGAGAGAGAGAGAGAGAGAGAGATGAGGATGGGGTGTTGCTTGGAACCAGCCAGTCGGGCAGAGAGGTTGCTAATAAGGAAAATCTCTGGAGGGGGGTGAGTGTGGCTGTGCCACGTGTCGAGGAATTAAGGATGGAGGTTTGGTCTAGGGTTTATGCCAGTTGATATGTGTATCGTCACTATTGGGTGTGAGTTGTAATGGCGTGTCCATTTTGGTAATTTCGGGGCTTCAAAACTAGGAAATTAAGATATTAATTGTCTGATTTTGCGAAGATATTGTTTTCACTTTTTTTTTTTTTTATCGCATTGCTTACTTGCTGTCCAAGTAATAAACATATATAGGCGTAACAGGGGGGAAAAAAAGATTACAAAGCGTATGTATAATTGTATATATCCTTTTTTTTATGTAGAAAAACTGAAATACTCCCTACGTCTCGAAAATGTTTTTCCGCCCCGCAAGACAAGCACTTAAATACAACAATACTTTCTTTTAAGAAACAATTAAATTTGTTTTTGAAACAAACTCGAACTCAAGCTCGGCAACAATTTTAGAAACAAACTTGAACATGGCATGACTCAAGTCGTTTATTGCCTTTCCAAAGTGTCTCTCCCATGAGAACAATAATTCCGTCAAATCTTCTAACGACCTGTTCTGCCAATTTTTTTTTATTTTTTAAGTGCATATTTTTTCACTTTATAAAATATGTCATTCTCTTATGATGCATCATATTCAATTCATAAAATAAGTACTTAAACGGTAAATTGCCTCACAACACAATGAAAAATTCTCCTTCAATTACAATCATCATAATCCAATAAAGCTACAATAGTAGAAAAGAACAAGCTGAAAAAATCAGGCCAAATGTATCCACAGCTTTTCCAAATACATGATGAAATCAACTGTCCATAGATCATGTCATTATGAGACAAAAATGTCAACAATAATTACCGCACAACATAAAGGCAAAAACAACCCTTTAAGAGATGGGTTCAACCTTAATCCTTTAAACTTGCATTATGCCCGCGTTCTCAATCCTCGTATTCACAAATTATTTTGTGTTCGTGCTCTCACACCCGAACAAACAATATATGACTTGGGTTCTACTAATAAATACCATAGAGGATATGATAAACACATCTAAAAACGTTATCTACACTTGAGGGATTTGTTAGAGGCAAAAGAGCTCCTTTTTCATTTTACTCATCCTTCTCCTCCTTGCTTCTGCAGATTTGGCTTTGTGATCACCTACTGCCACAACTAGAGCTCGGCTAGAATCCAACGGCTGCCAAAAGTCCACGCCAAAAGTCTCCTCTCTTGATTCGTTGATATCAGGAATGCAGAATGGGCCCCTTCGCTTGATCTTACCTGATCCAGACCCGCATGACAATTTTGCCCCATGGGTATTGTGGATATTTCTCACTTGGTTGTGATCCATACACCGTCTGATCCACATTGGACGGTTGCTGATGGAGCATGTAATTAAAATAATCTTTGATTTTCCACCATGTTAAATTTGCCTAATTCCACCCCAAATTTCTTGCACATCTCCATCTGTATTAAAAAAAAAACCAGAGATAAGAGACCAATTAACTCAGGAAAAATCAGTAAAAATATGAGCGAGAATATCCAAATTACCTCTCGTTTCGTTTCTTTCAGATCCCAATTAATGACCTTTAGCGTATTGTAGTAACTCTTCACAGCCTCGATCTCCTGCTTGAAATTTACACAGGAAGAGAATAATTAGGCTCGTTTCATTCATTTACAATATATCACCTTTAATTCAAAAAATAAATAATACTAATGGGGCCTTAGTTTGTTCAAAAATGCTTTGAAATGGGAGCTTGTTTTCTCATTGATTAAAGAAATACATAAAATTTTGGTCTTAGTTCGGATTTAAAATATAAGCTGTTTAAATTATGTGAGAATTTTATAAAATAAAATGACTAATGGGTAATTTTTTTGAACAAAAAAAAAAAAAGAATCGCAGATAATGCATGGACAGAGACACTGAAGGGAAATTAAAAAAGAAAAAGAAAAAAACACAGTGACAGATTTACAAACTCACCCCTTTTAGCAATTCTCTGTGCTGAGTCAATTCGTCTATCATTTCCAAGCGTTCCTCTCTTGTCTGCAGAATCAATAGCAACAATCAATATGAGGATCAATAGCAACAATCAATATGAGGATTAAAGCGGAGAATAACTTATTCACGGGTTTACCAAAAAAAAACTTATTCACGGAGTTATTACAGAGCTCAATCTTAACCGTCTAGATTTTTTTTGGACGACCGATACTGAGCGTTTCCGTGTATAGCCCAAGAAACATCTTAGGCCCCGTTTAGTTGCCAAGAAAGTACAGGAAATGATGGGAAAATCAACTTTTCCATGATTTTTGTAGTGTTCAGTTGGCAGGAAAGTAGTGAGAAACATGTTTTTAAGTTTTCCTGCAGGAATTACTTTCCTGCAAAAGTGATCCTGCAAAAAACACAGGATTTTGCGTCGCGAGAAAAGGAAAATGAGTGAACACTCACAAAATTTTTCCGAAAGTTTCTTTTTCCTGATAAATGAACAACTAAACCTTAATTATTCTTGCAAAATTCTTTTGTCAAATGAACACACACAGGAAAATAATTTTTTTTTTCTTTTACTTCACCTCACTTTACTTTTTCTGGGAATCAATTTTTCACACAACTTTCTCGACAACTGAACGGAGCCTTAGTGAAAGAGAGCCAAAAAAAAAAAAAAACAGGGGAACAAGCAGATACCGTTTTGGCGGATGATTTCTCTGAGAGAGAGTTTTGATTTCTCATCAGATTCTTCAGTTGGAGAGAAAGAAAACAGTGTGGTTGGACTCGAGGCTTCAATCTTGATTTTGAGTCTTTTCTCCGTTTCTCTCTCTTCTTCTCCTTGTGAAGGGCTCAAGTCGATTGCAGATCTCTTTCTTTTCCCACCCCATATGACGTGAAATTGAGATGGGAATTCCCGTCGGATTAGGTTAGGGATGTCGAGTAGTATTTGGGAGACTTCTATTTCTTTAGGACCGAAAAGGTTGGGAGATAGCTCTCTGTTCTGCTTCTACTGCTAATTGCGCTCTGTTCCATTGTTTTCTCTAACTAATACTGATTGAAGCTTTCTTGATTGATTTCACTCAAGCACAGAAGGAGCTACAGAGAGAGAGAGAGAGAGAGAGAGAGAGAGTGCTGCTTGCAACAAAGACGTTGCCGATGCGAATAAGGAAAATCAATGGAGGGGGTGAGTTGTGGCTGTGCCACGTGTCGACATTGTAATGATCGAGGTATGTTTGGGGGACGGGTTAGGCCAAGGGTTATGTGCGGTGTAAATATAAAATTTATTTAATGGCGTGTCATTTAAGTAACAAAAATGCTAGAGACGCATCACCTAGAGACGCATCAATTATACCTTTCTCACATACAGGTGAGTCCTACTGAAACGAAACCCACCTGTATGTGAGAAGGGTGTGGTTGATGTGCCCCTAAAGTGATGTGCTCCTAGCATGTTCTAGGAAGCAATTTACAGGCTTCAAAATGGGAAATGAAGATAATATTGTGAGGTTTTCACCTTTTTAGTCTCTTTGGCTGTATATCTTAGTTACTTGGTGTTTAAGGAAGTACTCTCTTTGTCTCAAAATATTTGTTCGGTCTGCAAAATGAAGTGTTAAAAATAATATAATTTTTGCAAGAAAAAATTAAAAATTTTTCAACAATTTACTAGATATCAATGAGTATTTTTAATTTGTACAAAAAATTTTATTTTTAAGTTATCGTTTTGCGAACTGGACAAACAAATTGGGACGGAGGTAATATTAAATTAATGAGTCATACGATAAAATTGTGGGAAAGAGTTATTGAGTATCGCTTGAGAATGGTGACTACAGTGTCAGAGAAAAAGTTTGGGTTCATGCCTGAAAAATCAACCATGAAAGCTATTTACATATTAAGGAGAATGATAGAAAAACACAGAGCAAAGAAGAATGATCTCTATATGGTTTTCATAAACTTATAAAAAGGCTTATGATAGGGTGCTTAGAGACATCATATGGTGGGTTCTGGAGAGAAAGGGAGTGATCAAATGGTATATATATCGAGGTGATTAGAGACATGTATGAAGGTACCGTTGCTACCATTCGATCACCAGTAGGAAAAATGAGTGAATTTTCAATTACTATAGAATTGCATCAAGGGTCAGCCTTGAGCCCGTACTTCTTTGTCTTAGTTATGGATGAATTGACTAGATAATTTCAAGAGGATATCCCATGGTATATGATATTTGTAGATAATATTGTTTTCGTAGATGAAACCGCTAGAGGTGTTAATATGAAATTAGAAATTTAGAGGGAAACATTAGAGTCAAAGTTTTTTCGGATAAGTAGGAGTAACACTGAGTATGTAGTGTACAAGTTTAGTGGTACCAGCAGTGCGCACAAAAAAAGAGTGATGATCCAAAATCAAGAGATACTTAAGAGTGATTATTTTAGGTACTTAGACTCAATTATTGTAGAGATGGAGAGTTTGCCGATGATGTGACCTATAGGATCCAAGTGGGGTGGCTCAAGTGGAGGAGTGGTACTGGCGTACTGTGTGACAAGAGGGTACTCATAAAATTGAAGGAAAAATTCTATTGTACTGTGTGACAAGAGGGTACCCATAAAATTGAAGGACAAATTCTATGGAATTGCCATAAGACCAGCGATGCTTTACGGGACAAAATGTTGGCCTATTAAAAAATAATAGGTGAATAAGATGAGTGTAGCAGAAATGAGAATGTTGAGGTGGACGTGTGATAAGACAAGACAAGACAGAATTAGAAATGAAACGGTTCGTGAGATGGTAGGTGTAGCACCCATAAAAGAGAAGTTGAGAGAAAATAGGCTAAGGTGGTTTGAGCATGTCTACCGTAGACCAGGAGATGCAGTAGTTAAGAGAGCAAATAAGATAGCTTTGGGTAGCAATGCTGCGAGGAGGGGTAGACCTAAATTGACATCAGATGCTGTGGTGCGCAACGATATAAGTATAGTAGGTTTGTGTGAACAAATGATCCTTGACAGAGCTCAATGGAGAAAAATAATTCATGTAGCCGACTCCAAATCATTGAGATATAAGACTCGGTTTGATTTAGTGAGCAAAGAAGTAATAAGCATTTATGCGTAACAGGGAAAAAAAAAAAAGTTTTAGAAAGTATATGTATTAACTCTGAGTTAAAAAAAGAAGTAAGGGTGTATGTATAAGTGTATATATTCCTTAGTGAAACTCAAATGTGTGTTGGGGAATGGTTTTCGCCCTATAGGTAACGATTTTATTTACTCCGTATTTATTTATATTATCACGGATTCGGATTCTCTGTGGTCCAACATTTAAATTGGATGAGGCAATCCACATCGCAGTTGTCTATTTGCTTAAAGGTTGAGATTTGTTTAAAAAGTCTTCCATAGAAGAGTTTTTCATGAAAGAATTTTTGAATAAATCCGAACCATTGATTATATAGCAATGGACGGTCGCGATGTGAACTGTCTCGTCTGGTCCAAACCTTTGGACAGAAGAGGATCCGGATCCCATCTCAAATTTAGAAAATACCACTCCATTTTATGAGTTTCGATGCATTTAAAATTTTTATGGTTTGTGGTAGTTTAGAGGCCACATAAGTGAGTTCATTGCTACAAAAGGGTAAAAACCATAGAAATCTAACGAGAGTTTCAACTCCATCAACCACACTTCCACACTGTGCAAGGGGTTTGACTACTCATGAACAATTCAATGTCGACAAATTACATTATCTACATACTCACAAATTTAAGTGAAACTTTTTTTTTTCTACTTTGACTACTTATGAACAATTCAATGCCGACAATAAGAAAAAAAAATCAAAATATATGTTAAAAAATACAAAATTTTAGTACATTTTTGAGTCTACGGGGTTCAAGTGAACCCTCTCAACACCATGCGGAGCCGCCCCTGCACTTTGATAACCAATTACAGACCCATACTCCCAGAGATGGGCGATCAACCGTCATGAGGGAGGGAAGCAAATGTGCCGACTTACTCGCTATAGACGTCAAATCCCATTGCTGCTCTATCCGTCTATTCCTAATTGTATTAAACTCCAATTGATGGAGGACATGAGTGGTGTTTTTTTTATCTCCGAACTTGGTACTAGTAATGTCTGATCAAAAAAAAAAAAAAAACTTGGTACTAGTAATTTAATTTAAGCTTCCCGTTTAACAAAAAAAAAAAAAAAATACCGGCTTCTGCCAACCTGTTCGGTTATGTGTCCAGATTTAGACAAAATATAAGAAAATAAGCTATATGATAACCAAACGGACCCTCAAAAATTCAAAATGCACACCAAAATTAGCATAAACTGATGAAAATTTAGTCAAATCAGAGAATAGTTCAATTCACCATCCAAACATAAGAAATCCAGCACAGATCAGTTATCCAAGTACAATGGAATGATAAGATGAGCTTTTGCTGTTAATGACTGTTCTTTTTTAGTAAACTAAGCAACTTTCTGTCTCTTGGCCACTTTCGTTGACAAAACAAAGTCGTCGTCCGATCCATCTTCAGAACAACTACCATCCTCAATCTTGCGTTTCTTGGTCTGCTTCGACGCGACTTTGGAATCTGGCGTCTTCTTCTTTTTCTGTGAAGAAACAGGGGAGGACAATGTTTCCTTCTTCGATGTAACAGACTTGGAGGTTTTGTTCACGGTGACAACAGTTTTCATTGGCGAACCAAGCTTTTGCAGCGGATTCTTCTTCTGTTTCTTCTCAAAAACTTTCTTTGCCACCTCCTCGGGAAGCAAACCACACTCCATCAACCTGCATTAACATTAACACCAGTGAATTTTACTCAGATTCGTATTGCAAGCAAATTTAGTGAATTCTGGTACCTCACAAACTTTGCTAAGATAGAATTTACATGAGAATAGTTGACTTTATATATCAAAACTGTTAAAACTACGTGGAGTGGACCAGAATGCGGGTCGGGCACTTGGGTTGCCAACGGGCCCAATCCGTGGAAAGCCCAATCAAACTCGACAGCCAACACCCATTGGCGACCAGACGGGTCACCCGGGGACTTCACAGGCTGGTCAAGGTGTCGGGTGGGGTCTTGGAGACCACGTGTAATAGCATGGTACTCGACAATCGTCATGCACGACATCAAACCTAGAGGCGGTTACTTGTGACGTTACATGGGGCACGTGCTCGTCACGAGCTACCTTGGAGGCCAAGGCAAGTAACTCCCTATATATACAAGGTACAGTCCAAACTCTAAAAGAGGTACGCTGTCCTTACTCTAAGCTCTGTACTTCCCTTCCTTCAACTGGGATTTAGCGATTGGAGTGCCTACCGGTCGACTCCAGCCGACTAGGCACTAATGTGGTTTTCTGTTTTGCAGCGCTAGGTTGGGAAGAAGGAGCTCAGTTCACATCTGACCAGAAGAGATCCACGAGAGGAGATCCAACTAGAACACCACCCCACACTACGGTCTAACGAGTCCAAGATCCACGAATGCTTTCAGATACTGAATTAAACACGCATCTATGAAGGGAGAGGAATGCTAGGGTGTTCCAAGGAATTAGCACTTCTGCTGAAAGTTTGTGGTCCAAGATTGCAGATGAAGTTAGAGCTTGTATGTGTTCTTGGAAGAAGATAAAGTCCAACGATGAGAATAGGCTGCTGGTCAGGAGCTGGAATGTGCATTTCAGTATTCTGGCTTTGAGTTAGTCTTGCCTAGGAGTTGAGTACTGTTGCTTAGCATTGTTTGCTTTCTTACTTTGCTTTGGCCTTTTTGGCATGACTGCTTGTAAAGGCTATGCCTTATGTTTGGGTTGGTTTGTGTGCATTGAAATGGTTGAGTTACCAAAAAAAAGAAGAAGAAACTAATTGATTGTCCACTGGAGCATCTATGTAGCTGCAGCACCTCAAATAAACATAAGCATGAACAAGAAACTAAATTCAATCAAAGAAAAGAAAAGACGATTCAAAATATGTCCTAAATGGCTAAATCATTGGAGATGCACTAAGAGGATGCAGGTGTCCAATGGCTTCTTAAAGACATGGCTGGAAGATCAAGTGAAATAAGTTTAGAGGGGAGAGAGAAAGATAAAACATTTTTTTACGACAATTACATCTACTTCTACTTCTCCACAAACACAAGGTACTAGGTAGTGAAAAGCGGACCAAACTCACCTCTTCAGATGTTTGGAACAAATACAGAATATGATGACAAGTCTTGCCTCTAGCTGAACAAAATGGCTATCATAGGCAATAGAACAGATGACAACAAATTTGACTCTTATCATTTCAAGCTAGATACTTAAGATGTTCGTCTTTTTCTCACATAACATGAGCTGCTAAGAAGCACAGACATAAGTTCCGATATAGATACGGCATGGTACAGAGTCACTACAGACCCAACAATAAGGTAATTTGAAAGATCAGCACATTATATAGCAGAGAGCAACAAATACCGATACGACACCTGCTTAGATATCTGCATTCCTATATGAACTTGGTTCAAAGATCCCACCCTGCCAGAATGGTGTAGCTTAAATATACATCACAAAGTAAGGTGATCACCTCGTGCATGCTGCACAGGACAGAACATGCCCTACTGAAAGCAGGCATTAGAATGAGATATGCAACTCTCTCACTCATGCGGCTGTTATAAGTAATAGACATGAATTATTAAGGCAATAAGGAGGCATTGTACTCTTTGGTTAAGAGAACGAAAAGACATAACTAACAAAGGGTTCTGACCAACGTTGGCCAGTCACACAAAATACAAAAGCCACTCCATGCCAAGAAAAAGAACCATTTCAATGCCAATAACTGCAGACGGTGCATGCTCTTGGCAGGATTTGAATCCCTAATTCCATGCAGTTGACATCAAAGAGTTTAAAACTCTCCTCCTAACTCGACAACAGTGCCTTAACAACCATAAGCAGCTCAAATTGGAAACAAAGTAAATAAATAGTAAAGGATTCATCATATTTGAAATTGGCATTACATACAAAAATACTAAAAAGTAATAATAGAAAATGGGATGTTCGATAATAGCAATGCCAAAAGGTCAGGAGAATAAAATTATCGAAATGCGTTCTCCTAACAGTAGATAGATCTTTGGTCTATAATAAACCTCCAGCCAAAGAAAACAAAAAAAATATACAGTTGGATACAAAGTCTGAGAGCAAAGGGCAGCACTCAAACAATGAAGTCCTCCGATGCGGTAATATCTCAACAAAACATCCCATATCTACTGCAGTATAATCTAATGGATAATCCACAAAATAAAGCAAGGTCGCTATGACGAAAGTCCTCAATGCACTTAATCAGTAGTGCTGTTCTATCTTTGAGTAGAAACTGAAAACCACCAAATAACTGCTATGGTTGAGACAGCAGTTTGAAATGACAGACTTTTTTTTTGACAAGGAATAGACAGACTTCAGAGGTCCAAAATTTATGAAATTTTTACGTGCCTCTATAGGCATTACAACATCCAGTCATCCAGTCACTTATATTGCAAGGTGAAATATGTGAAACCAAGCATGCCTTCCACCACACTACTTGTGTTTCTCTTGATTGATGTCACAGAAATCAACTACACCAGAAAGCAGCCAATTTTCGGTGGCAACAATCGGGAATCTTGGAACACAACAATCTGAAAATGGTGTTCAGTGTTTAGGTTTCATGACCAGAACACAACAGCAATCGATTACTCCTACATTTTATCTCTTAGAGGCTAGCTTAATATGGCATAGTCGATTTTGAGACTTAATTGCTTGGTTTCCGACTTTCTCAAATGCAGTAAAAATTACCTAGGTAACATGGCACAGAAAGGCTTTGGATGGTGAATAGCCAATTCTGATAAAATCAAGTCAAGTAAAATGCTTCAGTCATGATATTGCAACATTTAGTGTGGAGTATTCAACCCGTGAAGTGAAACTTACGACGTTACAGAGTAGCCACTAAACCAACTTTTGATCCTGATATTCTCACATCAGAATGTCCTTTCTGTTGCCTGACTCTGCCTTTAGGCTTTCATCTCATACTAAAAATGCCTCCAGCTGATATTACCTCGGTTGGTTTTACAATGAGCCAGCGTATACGACTATTATGGCACTAAAGATAACACATTATGCAACATCTAACAGAAACATGACTGAAAATTCAAACAACCCGAATGTTCAATATTGAAGTCAGGGTAGTTCACATCTTGCATCAAACCCAAAATTACCATAGGGTTGAGTACCAAATATCAAAACACAGAAGCAAAACAATCCAAAAGGGTCTTAGTTTGTAAAAGTTTGTAATATGTGCAGATTAAATTTAAGAAGGAAACCATTGAAGTTCCTTACCAGAAAGCTGCCATTTCGCTACCAGGCATTTGCTCATACAAAGTTTTGTAGAAAATCCTCAGTGGGTCTCTCTGAAAATCAACATTGCAAAAAGTTACCCACTGTAATCCCACAACTTACTGCAAATATAAGCACCTAAGCAAGCAAGCAAGGAAACATACTTCCTCGGGAGGGTCTCGCTTCTGACCAAGCAAATCATAAACCTTCTTTTCCCTTTTCTTACCATTCTCAGCTTCTTTGCCCCAAATTTTCTTTTCCTCCTCCTCCTTCTTTACCTTGTTCTTTTTCTGCACCATAAACCCACATAAGCCAAGACATCAACAACCAAAAAAACTCATCATTTTAGTAACTAAACTGGCAATCAATAATCTCACCAAAAAGTGAGAAACAAAAATAGACCATTAAAACCTATATTTTCTCTTCATTTCTCGTCCTTTCTCACCATTTTACACATCTTTTCCACCCCCTTTGGATTGTGAGAAAGGATGTGATAAGAAGGTGGAGCCCTTTCTTATCAAATTTCACCAAAATGTTATTTTTATATTTTTCTCTCAATTTCTCACCAAAGTACTCAATCCAAATGAGCGATTAGGCAAGAAAATCTGACCCTTTCTTTTCTTTTCTTTCCTAACCGAATCCCTCAATCCAAAGGGACCATTGGTTATCCAAAACAAGTGATAGGATTTCGCCTTCTTTTTTTCTATCTCAGCCTTTCTAAGAAAAACAACAGCAGGTAAGCATTACAAACCTTGTCAACGTCGTTGGGTTTCTTCTTAGAAATGGGTTTCTCGTCATCGCTGTCGTAATCCTCTTCTTTCTTCGCTTGGGTTTTCTTGGTGGACCCCGATTTGGGAGTCGTCGCATTGTTGGGTTTCTTCTTAGATTCTTCTTTCTTCACTTTGGGAGTATTCGCACTGTTGGGCTTCTTCTTACCAGTGGGTTTTTCTGAACCACCATCGTTGTCGTTAACTGGTTCTTTCTTCGCTTTGGCTTCTTCGTTCGATTTGGGATTATTCTTCCCATTGTTGGGTTTCTCATCGTTTTCTTCCACCTCTTTCTTCACCGGCTTCGAGTCTTCAGAAGGCATGTTTGGGTGCACAGATGTCTGATGAAGGGAGGAAAATTGGAAGGAAACAACAGTGAAGTGGAGAGATTTGGAGAGGCAATTCACGGTGGTTTTGTGGCGCTGTTTTCCCCTCTTCTTTGCTTTCTCACTGAAAAGAAAGCAATCCGGGTTTCGGTTCCGGGTATGGAAACCCGCAACTCCTTTGTTTGCTTCAACGTAAGGTTGCAAACGAGTCGAGCCGAGTCAAACTCGAGCTCTGACTCATTAACTAACTGAGCTAAAAATTTGAGCTCAAGTTCGGCTTGAGTCTTAACGAGCTGAGCTTAGTCATTTACTAAACAAATTTTTTTAATCGAGTTGAGCTTCTCTTAATAAGCCAAATTTTTGTCAAACGAATCGAGTTTACCAAACGAACCAAAAACTCAAGCTGGAGCTCCGCTCGTTTACTAACGGATCGAGCTTTAACGAGCTGAGCCGAGTTGAGCTCGCGAGATGTTAGTTTCATTTGCAAGTTGCAACCCTACCTCTACGCATTGGCCAAGGGCTAGGGCTAAATAAAGCCCATCCTTATAAATACTCCCGAAAATAAATTAGTCAATTAATGTGGAAATTGAGATTTATTTTCGTGCGTTTGGTGACCTTTTCGGTTTTTAATTTTTAAGAAACTAGAAATAGAAACAGGTTTATGTTTTCATAAAAATAAAAATAAGAAAATGTTTGGTAATATTTATGTTTCTCAAAAAAAATAGGAAAAAACATCTTTTTGTAGTTTTCATAGTTTACAAAATCTCTAAAAAAGTTTATGAAAAACAAAAACCAAAAATTGAAAACAAAAAGATTACCGAACGCTCTATTTGGTAAAAGATTTGCATTGTACATATTGACAAGAATAAACAAATATTGATGAAAATCAATGAAACTATTTAAAAATTCATATACGGCAAATTAAAAAAATTTATCTACTTCATCTCTAGTGAACCTTCTATAAATTTTTACCTTCTAAATTCACGAAGTCAAGAAAAATTCATATACAATAAATCAAAAGATTTATCTATCTAAGGTTTGCCAATACTTTACGTTGACGTTCTACTCCATGAACCACATTATTTTCTTTTTTGATTTGCTGGAAATTCAATGAACCGTATTATAAACCCTTGTTTACTTTCTTTCCCAACCCTTATGAGAAATTTCATTTTGATACTTTTTGCCATATGGTTTCCAAATAAATAAATATTTTTTCATAACTTGTACCGTTGACATTCAATCACTAAATGTGAATATATGATGGAACCAAACCTTAACGTGTTACTAAATACACCACCATGAAATTAAACATACAATAAATACACCTCATAAGCCAACCAATCACTTAGAATTTTGAAATGCATCCATCCACACCGTGGTATCAATACTGAAACACACTAGTTCTAAGCAAAAATCTCTTCATCTCCTTTGGCCTTCTCCAGTTGTTGCTCCTCCAAGACCTTCTCTTTGGCCAGTTTCTTCAACCTTGCAAGCTCAAGATCCTTGCTCATCTTCTTCTTGTACATCTCCATGAACGTCATTGGCTCGTCCAGAACTGGCTTCTCTCCCTCCCTGATCTTCAAAGGGTACACTGTTGCCTCAGGGGCTGGATTTTGGAACGTGGCGATCGACAGTCGGCTGTAGTTGGAGTTCACCACTGCTTGGTGATCCGCGTTCTTGAACCTCCCGTTGCTTAGATACTGCAAAGATCACAACGCATAATCATCAAATTCCGAACATTCGTGCATTTAGTACTTCGAGAAAAACAAAAGCTCAATATAGCGTCTGAGAAGCATTGGAGATGCTACTTCCTCTTACAATTTACAAGGAAATGATATTATCTCTGGGATGCCATGCTTTGGAAGAGATACAATAACAGAATGCTACTCAATTGACACTTAAATCACATACAAAACAACCTAAGAAATAACGACAACTGATAATTTCTTGAATTCGGCAAGATTTGACCTCTTGATCTCATGGTGTGATGAAAAGATATCTAACCAATGCTATACTACCTCTTACAATAGAGATGCCAAATTCTAGAAATCCGGGTGCCCATGCTATTTAGGCAAAACTACCATTATTTCTAGTCAACCATTGATCTCTCACATGAAAAATGGTATTGCAAAATCGTATGCCTAATTGGCCCTAATATTTGGCTATTCTGACTATTACCACATCAATGGAGATAAACATTGTTACAATATTACTAGAAAAGAGCATTGTAGCCAGGTTTAAGAAAGGAAATAATTGAAGTTGTTACTCACATGACCATGGTCGCCCAAATTGACAACAAAAGCTCCTTCAATGGGCTGAACCGTGATCCAAGTCTTTCCACCATCTCTAGTGGCCTGGAGCCCACCAACCTGGTCCTGAAGCAACAGGGTTATGGTACCCGGATCTGTGTGTCGCTTGAGGCCAAGAGTGAGGTCGGGTTGTGGGCATTTCGGGTAGAAATTGACCACCACTTTCTGGTCCATATCAACACAGGCATTTGTTAGAGCCTCGGTCTCAAGGCCCATAGCCTCAGATAAAACCCCCAGCAACTTACAGGCCAGACCCATTAAGTTCTCACTGTAGGACTGCGTAACAGCCCTCCAACCGTCTGGCTTGTCGGGCCATCTTGAGTAGTCTCGGGCACGGATCGGGTATGAGAAGTAGGTCACTATTTCCCTCCAGTCTTGCACTGCTTCCCCCTGCGTATAATGATGAGATTATTGGATATAAAGCCCCAAAATATTGAGCCAAAGAGCCTATCAAAATGTACAATTAAACGGGAGTTATTTTAATTCCAAGTGTTGGGTAAATTACACCATTGGACCTCGCTGTTACAGTTAGAGTTCACTCTGGACCCTCAAGTTCCAATATGGTTGCTTGGACCTCCTACTTCATTCCAATTACAATTGACCCATTCTTGAGGATATTTTAGATTTTCACTCAGGTCTCTATTGTACATATTTTTAATAAATCAGGAAGTTCGGATTAGCTAACACAAACAACACCTAATTATTGAAACTCCCACAAGAATCTTATTTAAAGTCGGTGCAAAATAGTGAACGACTTCACAAAATTTCAAGCGTAATGAGGGAGCAAATCTTTAAAGGGAGTTTTTCCTAAATTTAGTTACTAACAAAGGCAGTTGGTCTATTCAACGTTTAAGCAATTGCTTTTGATGCTTTTTTATTGGAGGTTATGGAATTGCCGACAAGAGAAATCAGAAATGTGTAAAAGTATGAATTGAAATTTAGAATAAATCACAAAAGATGGACAAAAAACATCACAATTGTCTCTCTAAATCCTTATTAGAATTCTTTTGTTTTTGAGAATTTTCGTGATTTCGCGTCACAATTTTAATTCCTTAAAATATCTAATGCTAAGACGAATGACTAATGTAACAAAAAATTAACATAAATTCAAAATAGACTTGAACAAAAATACCGAAACCAAAAATGTAAAAAAATATTCAATCTCTCGAATCTTGACCATCCATTCAACTTAGGGTTGTCATATTAGGGTGTATTTCCGTTCACAAATTATCTAAAATAGGATTTAGCGAAAACAACTTGACTATTACCATTAACCTATAATCTATTTAGTTTAGTGAGAACGCATCCTTCTGTAACAATTTTTTCCCCCACTTTATAGATCAATTGGAATTAGCGGAGTCTTAGTATGTTAGTTAACAGAGATTTAGAGGCTATCCATATTCCTGAACTCCAATCTCACTCTTTGGGCTCGAACTCAGGCTTTCACGGGAGAACTCAGGCTTTCACGGGAGGACATGACACAACCAACTTCACCAACCTCGGTTTCTCATTCAATCTAAAGTCTCCCCATCTTGACCTTCCATTCAACCAGGGTCGTCATCCCAGAATGTTAGGCGTGAACGGTCTAAATAGGTAAAAACAGCAATTAATATCCACTCATTTAGTATTCCTCGCCAACTGCCGAATTCAATGAAAAAGACGTTACCTGAAGATGACTGGAAACGATGAACCCACCCTTCTTCCCGCCGGACATATCGAACCGGAGCTTCTCCTCCGGCGGCAGCGCAAAGAACTCGCGGGCCAGCCCCGTCATCTCGGAAATCAGACCCGCATCCACGTCGTGATCCACCACCTGGAATATCCCCCAGTCCTCGCACGCCTCCACGATCTTCCGGCAAATCTCCGACCGCCGGCCCTCGACCTCGTCGATCCCGGCGAGCGATATCACCGGGATCTCGCTGCTGAACTCGTTGTACGCCACCTTCGGACGCTCGTCCTCGTCCCTCACGAACTTCGTCTGAAGGGTCTTTTCCTCTGCTAGTGCAGTCAGCGTGGTGGTCGTTGGCGCCATCTCTCTCTCTCTCTCTCTCTCTCTCTCTCTCTCTACAGTTTTAGTTGGGGCTTAGAGAAAGATTGCATGGTGTGGGGTATTTGTAGGATGCGGCCGGGGGGAGGGAAGGGGAGATGGTGTGGTGCAGTGCTTTCATGTGGGTACTCAACAACCCCTCGTTGCAACTACCCCTCCCTCCACCGTACGGGCAGTTTTTCTCACACTACAAAAACATAAGTTATTATTATTATTATTTATAATTAGGTTCGAGATAGTTTAAGCACATTTCAAATAAATTTATAAATTAATCTCACCGTCCATTTGCGAGAATCTTAATTAGAATAAGAGCAAAATTTTGTACGGATTAGACTTGAAAGAGTTGATTGCATGTGAGTGATTTTGGACAAGGGTCCAAGTTGCAACCAATTTGGATCATTTGTGGGCTCTTTCTGGACCCACAAAAATGATTAAAACAGTTAATCTTTTAGAATTCGTTGAGAACATTGATCACGTCAAAAATCATATTAATCAGATATCGTTTGATACAATTTTGAAATGCATTAAGTTTGAGAGGAGAAATGTGTAACACTGAATTGCAATCCATTTGAAACAATGATCCGAAGATAAATATACTCATAAGGTGATGAGTTATTGGGTTTGGTAGAAACGGAGAGTCTTTCGCTTGTATCGGCTGCTAGTGGCTTCCCATCCCCCATGTCACGCGAGGGTAGCTAATCTTTCAACCGACAACCACGTGCATTGACTGATAGACGATGAAGTAGATGTTATGGTTAGTAATAGCGTGGGGTTATGACGGGCATGAAAGCCTGAAGTTTTTATCAGTGTTTCCACTAATCAATAAGTCAAAACAGCATGTTTCCATGAATCAATAAAATTGATTTATTGGTTAGTGGAAACACTCCATCAGTACGAGCCAAAACTCATCTGTATGTTTCCATATGGTATTCATCTGATGAAGAAAACATGGGCACTCTCCGGTTGGCCTATCTGCTCCCACTTTTGATTATTACTCTATGCTCCCACTCTCAATCTCAATTTTGACGAGTTTAGTGATTTCCAAATATTTTGAAAAGTGCTTTCCGAATTTATTCGACTCATTGGCATTGAAACTATTCGGAAACAGACAGGATAATCACCTTTTGGATCTGGCAGCTGATTTCCTCAGCGGCTGGTCGTGGCTACAACTCCGGAGTCGGAGACTCGAGAAACCCTCAATTCGTGATTCGAATAGACGGAAGCAAACTCCCAAGCTCTTCGTCCAAATTGGAGGTGAGGTTGACAGGCGGCCATTGATGACGATAATTGCTGTGGTCAGGTGAGGGTTTGGGTTTGCGTTAGGGTGTGACTGACAAAACAATCCATTGCTCCTGGGACACTATGGTGCCCTAGACCCCTCTAACTAACACATTGATGTGACAATATTAGGCAGTCTTTGCCCAACAAAGAACTAACCTTATAGTTGTAGTATATACAATATCGAGTCTAGTATGTAATCTAACAATGTAATAGTCTACTAATTCAAAAGCCTCAAGAAAAATAACCTAATAGTTTTCAAGGGCCTAAGCAGCTGCCTGCTGCAACTGCAGCACATAACAACAGACACTTCCAACATTTTAAAATCAGCATTTTACTCCTTTTGTTAGAAGTTGCATGTTAAACATGAGGTAAAATTCAATTCCAATCCCTCAATGAGTAGACGAATCAAGTCATAAACAATACTGAAGACAGTTTAAGAAAAACATACAAGAGGCAAGGTGGGTGGCACTAAACTGCCAGAGCCTGCTGTTGGGCATGCCACCCGACAACATCTTTGTATGCCAAGTTGCCTCCAAAAATATCCAAAGCACTACCCACAGTGACATCGACTCGCTCCATCCCTGCAGCTTTTATCCTCTCTAAATCGGCCATCACTGTGACACCACCAGCATAAGTCACCGGAATCTGACAAGCCAACGGCAGTGAATCAACAATATGAAAAACAAGCTATATGCGTGGATGGCTACATAAACCAGCCTAGTTACTTCCACGAGAGGTATCTTTACAAAAATTAGAGTGCTTCTGCATGCTATAAATTTAAGTATTTAACAAGTATCCAGCATCATGTCCACCGGGGCCTTTTAAACCTATAGCTTGCAGTGAAGTATAAGATCCACAAGCTTCTACCCGCAACAACATACCAAAAGAGGAAAAGGGAACAAACTGTAAAGAAAAGCAAAAAGAAGAACACAAGAAAACCTTCAGCAATAGAAGACCAGATGTAAATAACATACGCCTTTTTCGTAGGCAGTGGCTCATGCAAAAATCATTACATTTGAATGACTATAAGCAGTCTACTGTGAATAGATACGTGCAGAGCAGATGCATAATCAGTTAACCACGTCATCATCCATGTAAGGCGGGTACTAAAAACATGATCTTTGGTTTTGTCTTCAATTGGCTTCCAGGGGGTGTCCCCGAGAAGGTGATAGAGCTTATGCATTGCTGGACTGGAATGAGTGGGGACGGGGTAGAAGGAAGAGCTGGAAAGTTGATCAATCTTGTTTGATGTGCATCATATTGGCAGGGTTTGAAATCAACTTTACAATTGGAACCCAAATGGGAGAGGATTTTTGTGATCTCAATTAGGGTTGATGTTAGCCACCAGTAGCATCAAAGATGTAGTTCAAAGATATTTTTGACATTTAGTTATCTTATTTTGTTCCATTTTATTTGGATCATGTTTATGGGTTTATTTTGCCTATAATGTGGGGGAGAGGTCCACATATTTTGTTATGTTCTTGGACCAATATATACTGTTGGATGGATAGCACATGAAACAGTGCTTCGCGAGTGTCGATGCAACCATAGGATACCTGCGAAGTTGAAGGATAAATTCTATAGTAAAAGGCAAGCTATGTTATATGGCACGAAGTGCAGGGTTACTAAGAAACACCATGCGTCCATTTGGTTGAGGTATGCTGGGTGGATTTTCTGTTTTCGATGCTTATTAAGTGAAATTCTCCATTACAGTCATCAGAATTCATGACTGGAAACCTAGGGCTGCATCAATCATGTTATTGGAGAACTTTTCATAAAGTTTTCTCACTCATCATAATAAAAAATAGTAATACTAACAAAGAGTGCTGATTGCTGCGTTTAAGTTCAGCCTGCCCTACTTGATGAGATAAACTAGATAAAACACAGCTGGGAACCCCTTTTGACATGCCACTTTTTCTAATTGACAAGGTGGAGTAGTGTAAGAAGTAAAATGTGACGGGTGAATGCCAATTCTCAATTTCTTTTTGCCAAGAAGTAGATAAGAAATTAATAAGTAAGAAAAAACAAAAAGTTGATAGCCTCCGAGGAAAATGACATGTAGAAACATAGAGACATGGAGAAGATAATGTGTTACATACAGGTGAATGGCTGCCAAGCAATGTCACGAGCTCTTCATCAATTCCCAGCCTGTACAAATAAATTAGAATCACCTAATGAAAATTAAAAAAAGCCATAAAAGCAGATTACAAGGTTTTCGAAAGGGTCCAGTCGCTGAAATGGTAACTTTGCTATTTCAATACAAAGGTAGCGAAAGTGAACTTTTTCAGTTTCCGCAATAATGATAATCAATTATACGTTCTATTAAGTAACTAAACCAAATTTTGATGTATTTGAACACTTCCAGAGTTTGTAAGGAGTCTAAAAATTAAATCTGCTCGGTATCAAACATGTTCAATCCTACCAAAAAGTTATGCAATTTACCCACGAGATACCTAACTTAATCAGATGCATGAAAGTGTTAACAAAATGGCAATGCTAACTAGCTAGGGGAGAATTTTCAAGGCTGTCATCTTGAGTGGCTTTTCCATATCCAGCAGGTCCGTAGCCTTGTGCATGGGACGGTTTCCTTTCTGCTATCTAGTTAACTTCAACAATGAACTTTAAATAGATAAGCCCTTTTCCTTAAATGGACTGGATCCAAACTATAATGTTGGAAAATGATATAGGATGATGTAGCTGAACTTGTCAAACACAAATTGGAGATTATAAAGAAAACCTTATTTCAATTCTTTGAGAATTAATATATGTCCTACTTGAAAAGTTCCATTTATCTGTCGAGAGAAAAGAGCACATCAAGCTCACTTTGTTGATGATTACGATAGAATAACAATATCCTGATGTGGATTATGTGTTCCGAGTGATTTTATGAAAAAATAGACCAAAGGAAAACACTTACTTTTTCATGACAAAGCACCCAAATGTCCTCTGATGGTATTAGGTACTATTTCATTTGTAAATATTCTAGGTACTAATTTTCTTGCCACATTAGTAAAATCAAACAAATGCAACACAATCAAATCTGAGAGGTATAAGGCCAAGCAGTTAGCACAATAAGGGAATGGGAGAACTGAATGAAGAAGATTAACTTGAGAAAACAAAAACCCGCCTCGACAAAGAGTGGAACTCATGATGGTTTGAAATAATGAGTTAAAGCATCAATGTCCCATCCTACTGGATCAATGATTTTTTCTTAAAAATGAACGAACTTGAAAACAAAACATTTTGTGGACATCAACACATAATGCACATACGAAAGTCGCAACAAGAAAGAACAAAAGACAGTCTTACAACTTACTTTTTCCCTTCAACGTCAACACCATGGACAAGAAACTCGTCAGCATACGTTGCAAGAAATTTCATTATCTTCTCATCAAGAAATACATCAGTAAATTTCTGCCACCTGTCAGTGACAATTGCATATTTTCCTTCCTGCATGTCACGGTACTTAAAAGAATTAGTAGGAGAGAAGAAGAAAAGAGGCAATAGAGAACTTTCACAGAGTGACTGGTCTTCATTCTTAATAACATGTCAGTACATTCCCATATCGTCCGCCCTTTCAAAAGCCCCTTTCTTTCCTCTGATTTCATAACCATGGTTAATGCACCACCATGAATGAGCAGCACGAGACTTAAAAGAACAAGGGAGGTCATACACAAGATATCAGTGCTAAAAATCTGTTCCGCTCAATAACTAGTAGAGAAAAGGTGGGTTACAATGTCATGTTCCCAATTGAAACGTTCAAAACATCACTAGATTCTTAGTACAATTTAGATTCAATTAAAATATATTGAGAACAAATAATTGATAGCACTTTAACTTGGGCCATCTCCAATCTGTACTCTATTTCTTCATCTGATTTGGAAGGAAACTTGGTTAAAAGCTCTATCTGAATGAAGCACTCCAATCCTTTTCTGTTTTCCCCATTGAATCTTCTTGAAAAGATTCCCACATTATCCCGAAAACCAAATTATATGAAAGAAAATCATCTCCAGACATTAATCTTTTACAGATTTCATCAGCTATGATTGAAAATTAAAGCATTTACAGATTTGATAAAGGATCCTGTTCATCCTTGATTCGCTGAGGGGTTTGGTTCTCCCTTGATTTGATACAAGTTTGATGAAAGGATTGGAGTTACTTTTACCAATTTTCATTAACGTTGACTTTCATTAAGGTTCGGAGATGCCCATACAATATACATAATAGAAGCCACTGTAAAGGAATGAAATTCAGTCGGCGTCTCTTCCCAAATCTCGACAGTACATAGTATCTAACATCAAAAACATCCCTACCTTCTTTCTGCAGCTTAGATCCAACACGAGCCTCTGTTTTCCAACAACACGGGCAAGTTCTTTAAGCCTCTGAAGTTCCATTTGGCCATTATTGAATACATACTGCGACCAGAAAGAAAAAAGCTCTCAACACAGATAGTTGAGCTATTTATTACTATAGGATCACACAAATCTAGAAGAGACTCGGTGTCAGTATAACTGGTTATCAAAAAATAACATAAAATAGTAGTTGGTTTGATAACTGCAGGCCTTACTAAAGGTCCTCAACAACTCCCTAGTGAAAAAATTACACGGCATCCAATGTCAAAAGATTTTTCGGATTAGCGCACAGGAACAAACAGCATCTTAATTGAGAATCTAGAAGTAGTCTGAGTTATGACGAATCAGATAGCTGGACTTGTACGAAATTTCACAAATACCCAACAATATGGGGTGAGTGTGAGCGTGGATCGAGGATAGATAGGGGAACAAGGATGACAATTAACTTGTGATTATTCTGATTATACGTCACCTGACAGAGTCACAGACTGAAGCACATGCCTATGTAAATATGGCTGAGCTGCTTTTGATGAACTTGAAAAAAGCAAAAACTGAAAACATACTGATGTGATAATGACATGGCTGGCTCCTTCTTCAATGTAACTCAAAGCATTGTCTGGATTGATCCCACCTCCAACATGTAAACCGCCTGGATGTTATCAGTCCTCGCAGAAAGTCAGCAGAGGAAGTCTATAAGTTTAAAC
Source organism: Rhododendron vialii (assembly GCF_030253575.1). NCBI lineage: Eukaryota > Viridiplantae > Streptophyta > Magnoliopsida > Ericales > Ericaceae > Rhododendron > Rhododendron vialii. The sequence goes on along the minus strand of NC_080563.1, from coordinate 40,916,405 downwards.
ATAGAACTTTGGGTGACTGGAAAGAACACATTGTACTGATATAAAACCTGCCTCGTAGACTACAAGAAGGTTAAATACTAGATGGTATTGGTATATGTCTCAATAAAAATGTACAAGCACACATCTATACGGGCCTATATAAATTGCAAATAAGGTGCGTTATGAAACTACATATGCAGTCTGACGATTAAGAAGAGCAGAAGGAAGGTGAAGATCACGGTAAACAAAACATAAAGAGTTCACTTCAAGGGTGAAGATATATACCCAAAAACAAGCACATAATTGGGAATCCCCAATAAGTTAAGAATCTCGGTTACTATGTACCTATGTGCAAACAAGTATCGCTAACAGGACAAGCAGAGGTAATAATTTCTAGGAACATTCCAATGTTCCACTCTGTACTTCTTATAACCGACTTTTTGATAGATGTTCTTTCAATGGAAACTATGAAAATAACCAAGATGCATATGGTTGTAACTCTCCACCATTTAGATATGAATTCACAACAAAATAGATCGGTTACTCAATGAGTAAGACACCTTCTTGTGTGTAGCTTTATTTTGCTCCAAATGCCATGCATAACTTAAGAGAGAATATATAACAAGACCATGCAATGCGAAGAATGATACATACGAAGAAAGTAATAGTTGTCTACCAGGATAAGCATGCAGCGCTTCCATGGCAGCAGATTTGCTCAAAGGATCAGCTCCAATCATGATGACATGACCACCTGTAAGCCCATCTTCTTTGTATATGTTTGCATACTCTGCGGCTGACTTATCTGATTCAAAATTGGTTACTGGAGTGAAACTACCCTCCTTCAAATCCTGAATGGTAGACCCCACAATTTGCTTAACTTTCCCCTGAAAATAAACTCTCTGTTAATGACGAAAAATACAAACAAACCCTCTTCTAAGTGCCTTGCGGTTCAAAAATAAAATAAAAAAATCAAACCCATGAATCAAAACTGTAGGTCCCTAGCATAGATTGTAACACGGAAACCAACCATTGATCAACTACCATAGGATAATCCAAATCACAGTTTGAAGGTGACAAAGATAGAAAAGGTTTTTGCTCCTCCTTAGCATTACACTCCATGCAATGCGTCACAAACATTGAAGCAAAAATGGGAAACCCACCCAAGCAACAAAGGTTTATTGAATCATGCAGAAAGTTGTTCATTAAAGTTTAAACCACTACCAGCTAAAAAAAGTTTCAGAAGTGATACAAGAAATAACCATATCAGGTGGAAGAGGGATTGGAAACCCCTGGCTTATTAACAAACACAAAGGTCCACTCAATGCAGTGATACATAAACTAATTTTCTAAGCTGAACTGATGTATCCAGACTAGAGCAGAATGTAGCGTCCTATAACTGATTTCTAGTGTGTCTAGTTTAGGTTAAATACATTGTGCTTCGTCAAAAATCAAGCCACCTCTTTTCTTTTCTTTTTTTTGGTACTTCAGAATTATACATGCCACCTCTTAGTGGGAGCTAAATGGTAACCCTCAAAATTTATTTTAAAAGCATGAGATTTTGTGCAAGTTTCACGCTTCTAAAAATAGTTGCAGCCATTACATCACAATCTAGGTCCACTCCATGAAGCGAATCTACCAGTACATAAGTTTCATAATCTAAGGTCAACTGAAGTATCTAGACTCTAGAGTTCATGAGAATGTCTCGTCATAGAACTGGTTTATTTGGAGTGTCAAGCTTGCGTTAAACACATTGTGAATGCGATGCCACCTCCAAGTGGGAGTCGAGTGGTAACCATCAAAAATTCATTTTAAAACCATGAGGTTTGTTGCAAGGCTCACGCTTCTAAAAATCAGTTGCAGCCATTACCTAAAGCCATTACATGACAATTTACTGATTCCTCCAGAAGAATAACCAAGTGGAATAGCCAATTGACATTGTCATGTGTTGCAGCCTTGGTGACCTGCAACCTTGTCAAAACCCCAAGAATCAGCGAGTTATTGTGCATGGCCAACATTCAGCTTGTGAAGTTAAAAGGTCATCAAGAGAAATTGCAAGCTTTGTTATTTAACATCCTATGTCTCTGGAAAATAATATACCTAGCTTAAGTCCACTAAACTTATTATTAAATCAATAGATAGCAAATCTTTAACAAATGTTCCATGAAACATAGAGCTTAGTAAATCTTGCTAGGATACTTAACTTTGGCTGATTCTTTTCGCCCTACTTAAACAGGTTCACATTTCCATGTCTCAATTAAACCCACTGGCTAAAAGGCAGGAATTTAATAAGATGGAATGGATGTCAATATGTCATGATACATATGGTAAATAAAGGGGGGAAACTCTCAAACACAAATGAACACAAAGAGATATGAAAACACGAATGGTACTTGTGAAGAAGTCCAACCTTGTGTATGTCAATACAAGGGCGGAACCGAACTCCACATTGGATGCACAGTCCACGACGAGGTCCTGCATGAAGCATAAAACAAAATCCTTCAACAAGATATAAACATACATATCTAGATGCACCAATGAAGCAAACGAAATGGAAGCAGGCATACTGGAGATAGATGAAGGTACAGTCCCCAGATACTTTTGATGATTGTTGTTATTGCCGTTGTAGATTGCAGAAAACGAACTGAGGCCTGATGAGGATGTGGTGGCTCTGAGGCTGTGAACTCTCATTCTAGGTCAACAATTCCCAAACTGCTTGTTGTGATCACAATTTGGTAGACAAAGACTACAAAGTACAAAGCATTAGTTATGGCTTCATATGAAGGCTCAGACTTGGGCAACCCACTCTTGACCCGGAATCTACACCGGGGCGAATATTTTTCAGTTTTTGGGTCTATTTTCGAATCACTTAAAATTTCTTTATCTGGCTCTCAAACTAATGATTTCATCTTCTGTCCTAAACCACATAATGTGTGTGTGAAAATGATGAAAGCGGGAGATCTAAGCGTGCATGGAAATGATAAAAGCGGGAGCAAGAGCATGAAAGTGCCATTTGAAAACATTCCAAACTACTAAGATTCATGAGAGCGAGGACTAAGAGCCGGAGCATAGTGCATAGAGCGAGGATTGAGAGTGGCGTGGAGGGTCATACTGGAGGATTCTGTGACCTAGATTATATCCTCAGAGTGAGGAGTCTATTTCAGCTTATGACGTCTAATGGGAAACTACCATGTAAATGGATAACGTAGAATGAGTAGCTTGACAGCTGAAAAGATATTTCACAGGTTGGAAACCTAGATCATTAAACCAAGTACTCGTCATCGTAAATTTGGACAACCTACACATGTACTCCAATATTCATGTTCTCCTCACTTTCCCACCATCGAACTCCTCACTCTCTCGTTGGAGCCCCCTCACCTTCCCCACCTTACGTCAAATTATCGGCAACCAGCAATTTAATATAACTATCTTGATTGTCAAATATGTTCTAAGTAAGAAAATCTAGTTACTACAATACTAAAACTGCAACAACTGTCAGATGGCCCAAGTCATTACATATTATAAGAAAAGGTGACAAAATGTATCCTTGCGTTTGCGAAGCACATTTATTGGAGGAGGAAAACTTATGAAGACATAATGTAGAGACCCATAGCTTCTCCCTTAGCACTTCCAATTGTTCTTCCAATGCAAATGGAGCTCTTCTGAATTTCAGTTCTTGATTTGCTTATTGTAACATAAATTCACCCACTCCCGTGTAGAAATTGAAGTTCCGGGAAATCTAAGTTGACTGGATTTTCACCCAGCCATTTATCTTCCCTAAATTTAGTTTGGAAACCTGGATTTTCACCCAGCCATTTGTCTACCCGTTGGTGCAAAAATGGCATTGCCAAAGCCATTTTTTGGCTAGCAACAGTGTCGTGGTGTCAAAAAAAATTAAAATTGTCAGGGTAGCTCCACCACTGTAATGCCATTTTGGTGTAACCACCCTTCTTCCCCTCTGTTCTAACACTTTGAAGGTGATGAAGCAAGTTTGAAAATTGCCAAATTCTCAGAACAAAGGTGAAGAGGGTTTTTAATACTTGATGCCGAATTTCGGCTTTGGCATGGCATTAGCCAATTCTGAATTTTGTTTGCTTATGGAGCATATATCTTCCTACGGAGCTGAAGCTCAACCATTTTGAGGCAATTAACACTTCTAGTTCAAATTTATTTGAGATCACTTTAACGCAAAGAGCTTCACTTCCATAACCAAACCTCCTCCACCACTTCTTTTAATCCCCCAGAGGAATGAGGTAAGTGGAATCGAACCGCATATTTATGCCGCTTCGCTGCTGTTGGTTCAATTCAACAATAAAATTACTTGACCCCGAAAACAATAGGCATCTAAATTACCCATAGAAAACAACTAATAGACGATCAGAGAGAGAGAGAGAGAGAGAGAGAGAGAGAGAGGCGAGGGAGAGGTACCTTTCACATATCGGCGGCCGCCTATCGTTGCCGGAGCAGTGGCACGAAGCTTTTTAGAGAGAGAGAGAAAGGGAATTGGGTTCAGCAAACGACTTCCAGCGGATTTCACTGATGAGAGTCTGAGACCTCGCGCACGGCTTGAACAGCGGAGGTCCAGTAAAACGACGTCGCCATGTTTCATTAATACTTCGCATCTTCAACGTGAGAAGTCTTCAGACCTCCGGACTGGCCGTGTAATTGGTAAATTGTGAACTCATTCTGGTTTATTTTTACGATCGAAACTGTTCAGATTGTAGATCTTGTTGAGAAGATAAAACGAAAATAATATTATATCAATCGATTGCGAATTGGTTTATAATCGGAGGCGATCGATGTGAATTTTTTTTTAAGAGAATGGACTCGGCCGCACCGGAGCGACATTACATCGCATCTTGAACATGCGATGAGTTTGGAAACGACGTCGGACCCATTAAGCTCCGGACTGCAAAGTTTCATCGGTAAATTGTGAGCTCATTCAAGTATACTTTTACGATCAAAACTGTTCAAGTTGTAAAGCTTGTCGAGAAGATAAATTGTATTGAAGTTTGTATCAATAAAATGGGAATTAGTTCATAATCGGAGGTGATCGGAGTAAATTTATTTTTATTAAAATAGATATGATAACACTGGATCAATTCCAATGTTATTATGGGATCTCCCGGATCCGAATCCTTCGCCATCCTCCCCGTAATCTCCTTCCTCTTCCTCTTCCTCTCCTCCCGTTGCCGTTACCGCTGCCGCTGCCGCCACCACCACGCCGCCCACACTCCATCCCGCCACATAACCCACGCGCCAACGTCTCAATCCGAAGGGCTCGATCCATCCGAAATTTAGTGTGCGCTTCCGCTAAACTAAATGGAATTAGCTCCTCCTGGGCTCTGGTTTTGGATCAAAACACCAAATACCCATCTCGTTACTCTGCTGAGATTTCTTGCTATTGCGACATCTTGGGAGACAAACCCATTAGTTGCTTTCTTGTACGGGCAAATTCATAATGTTCTCCCTGCCTCATTGCTACACCATTGCAGGTATCCCAATTCATAAAGCTCTGTGCTTTATAAAACCGTAGCCAAGGCAATGGCAAATCGATTAAGACAGACCCTCACAAATATCTTAAGTCTTAAATCAGAGTGCCTTTGTACAGGATAGACAGATTTCGGATAACATTTCGATAGCTCGTGAAATAGTGCATTTCTTGTCTTGAAGAATAAACGGAGTGGAAGAGATGGTTACGTGGCGTTGAAGTTGGACGTTACTAAAGCTTATGATCGAGTCAAATGGAATTATTTGGAAAAAGTGATGATGCAAATGGGCTTTGACTTGAAATGGATAACAGTGGATTACGAATTGGTGTCGACGGTTTCATATTCGGTCACAACCAACGCCCAACAGTATGGGTTTATTAAACCTGAAAGGGGAATAAGGCAGGGAGACCCTCTTTCCCCGCACTTGTTCCTTCTATGCGCTGAAGGTTTCTCGAGCCTATTGAATCAGAAAGCGAGACAAAGGAAACTCAAGGGAATTAACATTTGCCGTAATAGTCCTGCTGCATCACACCTTCTTTTTGCAGATGATTTGTTGCGTTTTTTTGCAAGGCTAAGGGAGGAATGCAAAGAAATAAAAGATGTGCTGGACACTTATAAGAAGGTGTCGGGGCAGTTTGTAAATGTCTAAAAATCATCCATACTTTTTAGTCACAATACTCCGGAATCGCAGAGAATCGATTGTAGGCTTCATGAATAGTGCCGAAGGAGGGAAGTGTATATCTGGGGATGCCGTATGTTATTGGGAGGTCAAAGAAAGCAGCCTTAAGTTTGTTGAAGAGTGTGTGACAAACAAGATAAAGCAATTGGAAGGAAGCTTCAATAATCCGGGCTGGAATGGAGGTGCTCATCAAGTCTGTACTGTTTGCGATGCCAACTTATGCTATGGCTTGTGTTAAAATCCCACGAGGTATGTGCAAAAAACTAAATCCACGATTGCGAATTTTTTCTATTGTGGTGTTGAGGATCGAAGGAAAATTCATTGGCTAAGCTGGGGCAAAATGACAGAAGTTAAAGGAAAAGGAGGGTTGGGGCCGGTTAAGAGATTTAGAAGCCTTCAACCTTGCTGTGCTTGCTAAACAATGGTGGCGATTTCTAAATGGTGATAATTCTTTGTTCTACAGATTGTACAAGGCAAAGTACTTCCGCAATACGTCCTTTTTGGAAGCCCAAGCTAAGCCGGCTTCTTCGTGGGCATGGCAAAGCTCTTTGGCGAGTAAAGAAGTGGTGGGAAGAGGTTGGCAAGGGTGGATTGCGGATGGGCGAAGGGCTACGATTTTGGATCGACGATGTTTTATTATCTCAAACCCGCGACACAGGGAAAAAAAAAAAAAAACCCCTTATCAATCGAACATGCAATTATGTTTCCATCGAGAACATTCATCAAGAGGCTTGTTTTGTAGGTTAGAAAATCTCTCCAATTCAATCGTATCACTTGAACAATTATAGGTGTCGTTCATAACCTCAGATTAATTTTGCTGCAAATTATAACTAACCCAATGATAGTTAGCAAAGTGAATTATTGGGATCATCAAAAAAAGTCGTGAACCTGCCTATCAAAAAAAAGAAGAAGTTGTGAAACCTCCCAATCAACAGGCAACATCTAAGACTTTGGGGTTGGCTATTAATGCTCGCTATTAAGGTTTCAAATTCGAAATCTTCTAGGTGTCATCGGCTCTTGTGGGGCTAGTTTATGTGGTGTTTTGTTTCGACTTTAAATAACTCCTGTTATGGACTATGGAATTGATTCCTCTTATTTGTTATAAAACCAAAACACAAGGTCTGAAGCTCCAGGAAAAGAGTAGAGTGTTGATGACAGTATCATCACGTATCATCGAAACATGTCACAAGTTATTAAAACGATAAGCTCAAAATTACTTACGGATAATAAGTTAAGTAACAATGATAAAAAAGGGTCCCTAACACTAGAACAGGGAAAGCTATACAAGCACACATCCCAATACAAAGTATGATCTGCACAGAGCTTTATAGTGGCAAATACAGCGGTTGTCGATGCACCTTCCTTCTTCCACACTTGTAGCAGAAGTTGCTCCCACATCTGCACTTAACAATGGAGCAACCATCAACGTGCTCAACACAGTGGTGACAGTGTGGGCACCTCGTCCACTTCTTCCTCTCAGCAAGAACCTCAAACGCAACATCATTCCTCTCTCTCAGCTTCCCACTTTCCTCGCACCAGTACCCTGTGTGCCAAGGCAACTTGCAGAAGGAGCAAAACAGCCTCTTACAAATCGGACACACCGACCTCCTCACTGTCCCCCCACACTTGTTCACCACCAATATAAAGGTGAAACATAGCAAGGGAGCAGTAGGGCTACTTGATGTTCCCAATAAAAACCCATCCTGCAGTTTCTTTGAAAAACCATATGAATATAAAGCCCTTGCTGCTGGTTCTTCTCTCCCCTCACTGGATTTTCTGCTTCTCTACTGGCGCTTCACTGTTGCATCTTAACGCTCTGTTCTCTAAATATCTTCAAGTATTTCTCCGCCACCTTTCTGCTCTTCTCCATTTCAGTCTCTGCAGATTACATCGCTTGAGTTCCTTTCTTCTTCTCTCCACTGCATCCTTCTCCATTCTGAATTAAGTTCATGTGGCTTGTTATCTACTACACATTCTGCGACATCTGAGGATCTTAATTGACTTATTTGCGTCCATTTGGTGGAGGTATGCTATGCTGGTTGGATTTTCTGTTTTCGATGCTTGTTTAGTGAAATTCTCCATTACAGTCATCATAATTCATGACTGGAAACCTAGGGTTGCATCAATCATGTTCTTGGATAGCTTTCCATAAAGTTTTCTCAATCATCACAATAAAAATTAGTAATACTAACGAAGAGTGCTGATTGCTGTGTTTAAGTTCAGCCTGCCCTACTTGATGAGATATAGACTAGATAAAACACAGCTGGGAACCCCTTTTGACACGCCACTTTTTCTAATTGACAAGGTGGAGTGTAAGTAGTAAAATGTGAAGGGTGAATGCCAATACTAAATTTCTTTTTGCCAGAAAGTAGATAAGAAATTAATGAGTAAGAAAAAACAAAAAGTTGATAGCCTCCGAGGAAAATGACATGTAGAAACATAGGGACACGGAGAAGATAAGGTGTTACATACAGGTGAATGGCTGCCAAGCAATGTCACGAGCTCTTCATCAATTCCCAGCCTGTACAAATAAATTAGAATCACTTAATGAAAATTAAAAATGCCATAAAAGCAGATTACAAGGTTTTCGAAAAGGTCCAGTCGCCGAAATGGTAACTTTGCTATTTCAATACCACGGTAGCGAAAGTGAACTTTGTCAGTTTCCGCAACAATGAATCAATGATAATCAATTATATGTTCTATTAAGTTACCAGACCGAATTATGATGTATTTGAACACTTCCAGAGTTTGTAAGGAGTCTAAAAATAAAATCAGCTTGGTATCAAACATGTTCAATCCAACCAAAAAGTCAAGCAATTTACGCACGAGATACCTAACTTAATCAGATGCATGAGAGTGTTAACAAAATGGCAATGCTAACTAGCTAGGGGAGAATTTTCAAGGCAGTCTTCTTGAGTGGCTTTTCCATATTCAGCAGGTCTGTAGCCTTGTGTATCGGACGGTTTCCTTTCTGCTATCTTGTTGACGTCAATAATGAACTTCTTTCACTCCGCATTGAATAGATAAGCCCTTTTTCTTTAAACGGACTCGATCCCAAACTGTAATGTTGGAATATGATAAAAGATGATGTAGCTGAACTTGTCAAACACAAATTGGAGATTATAAAGATGATGTCTACTTGATAGGTTCCATATATCTGTCGAGAGAAAAGAGCACATCAAGCTCACCTTGTTGATGATCACGATAGAATAACAATATCCTGATGTGGATTATGTGTTCCTAGTGATCTTCCCTAAATTTAGTTTGGAAACCTAACTTAGAGCAAGTCTACCCTTTGGTGCAAAAATGGCATTGCCGAAGCCATTTTTCTGGCTAGCTACAGTGTCGTGTTGTCAATGAAAATGTCAGGGTTGCTCCGCCACTGTAATGCCATTTTGGTATAACACTTTGAAGGTGATGGAGCAAGTTTGAAAATTGCCAAATTTGCAGAACAAAGGTGAAGAGGGTTTTTAATACTTGATGCCGAATTTCGGCTCCGGCATGGCATTAGCCAATTCTGAATTTTGTTTGCTTATGGAGCATATATCTTCCTACGGAGCTGAAGCTCAACCATTTTGAGGCAATTAACACTTCTAGTTCAAATTTATTTGAGATCACTTTAACGCAAAAAGCTTCATTTCCATTACCAAACCTCCTCCACCACTTCTTTTTATCCCCCAGAGGAATGAGGTAAGTGGAATCGAACCGCATATTTATGCCGCTTCGCTGCTGTTGGTTCAATTCAACAATAATATTACTTGACCCCCGAAAACAATAGGCATATAAATTACCCATAGAAAACAACTAATAGACGATCAGAGATAGAGAGGCGAGGGAGAGGTACCTTTTTCTTATCGGCGGCCGCCTATCGTCGCCGGAGCAGTGGCACGAAGCTTTTTAGAGAGAGAGAGAAAGGGAATTGGGTTCAGCAAACGACTTCCAGCGGAGTTCACTGATGAGAGTCTGAGACCTCGCGCACAGCTTGAACAGCGGAGGTGCAGTAAAACGACGTCGCCATGTTTCATTAAGACTTCGCATCTTCAACATGAGAAGTCTTCAGAGCTCCGGACTGGCCATGTAATTGGTAAATTGTAAACACGTTTCGATTTATTTTTACGATCAAAACTGTTCAGATTGTAGATCTTGTTGAGAAGATAAAATGGGAATAAGATCATATCAATCGATTGCGAATTGGTTTATAATCGGAAGCGATCGATGTGAGTTTTTTTTTCAGAGAATAGACCAGGTCGCACCGGAGCGACTTTACATCGCATCTTGAACATGCGATGACTTTGGAAACGACGTCGGACCCATTAAGCTCCGGACTGCAAAGTTTCATCGGTAAATTTTGAGCTCATTCAAGTATACTTTTACGATCGAAACTGTTCAAGTTGTAAAGCTCGTCGAGAAGATAAATCTTGTTGAAGTTCCTATCAATCGAATGCGAATTAGTTTATAATCGGAGGTGATCGCTGTAAATTTATTTTTATTAAAATAGATATGATCACACTGGATCAAGTCCAATGTTATTATGGGATCTCACGGAACCAAATCCTTCGCCATCCTCCCCGTAATCTCCTTCCTCTTCCTCTCCTCAAGTTGCCGCTGCCGCCACCGCCACGCTGCCCACACTCCATCCCGCCACATTACCGACGCGCCGCCGTCTCAACCCAAAGGGCTAGATCCATCCGAAATTTAGTGTGCGCTTCTACTAAACTAAATGGAATTTGCTCCTCCTGGGCTCTGGTTTTGGATCAAAACACCAAATACCCATCTCGTTACTCTGCTGAGATTTCTTGTCAATGCGACATCTTGGGAGACAACCCATTAGTTGCTTTCTTGTACGGGCAAATTCATAAAGTTCTCCCTGCCCCATTGCTACACCATTGCAGGTATCCCAATTTAGATCCATATCTCTATGCTCTGTGCTTTATAAAATCGTAGCCAAGGCCATGGCAAATCGATTAAGGAAGATCCTCCCAAATATCACAAGTCTTAATCAGAGTGCCTTTGTACAAGATAGATTTCGGATAAGATTTCGATAGCTCATGAAATAGTGCATTTCTTAAAAGAATAAAAGGAGTGGGAGAGATGGTTACATGGCGTAGAAGTTGGACATTGCTAAAGCTTATGATCGAGTCTGAATGGATTTCTTTGGAAAAAAGTGATGATGCAAATGGGTTTTGACTTGAAATGGATAGCAGTGGATTACGAATTGTGTGTCGACGATTTCATATTCGGTCACAATCAACGGCCAACAGTATGGGTTTATTGAACCTCAAAGGGGAACAAGGCAGGGAGACCCTCTTTCCCCGCGCTTGTTCCTTCTATACGCTGAAGGTTTCTCGAGCCTATTGAATAAGAAAGCGAGACAAGGGAAACTCAAGGGAACTAAAATTTGCCATAATGGTCCTGCTGTATCGATCACACCTTCTTTTTGCAGATGATTCGTTGGTTTTTTTGCAAGGCCAAGGGAGGAATGCGAAGAAATAAAAGATGTGCTGGACACTTATGACCGAATGGAATGGGATGAGGCAGCAAGGAGGGATAATTTCTCCGGCCGGGATGTGGGCTGTTCTCAAGACTCGTAACAATTTGTTGGCATATTTGGATAGCGAGAAACCGAGTGGATTTTCTGTTGGGGTACACCCTCGTGTGGTGGGTGTGAGTGTAGGGGATCACTCCCCTTGTATAAAGAGTGCACTGTGTGCACTGAGTGTGTGTGTGCAAGAGACGTGAGAGAGAGCAGAGAGAGTGTGAGCGTGAGGCTCCCCCGTCCGGGGGAGCGGTGCTCCTCGGAGATGCTCGGATACTCCGTCGGAGAGCCACCGGAGTGAGGGAGAGAGAGAGGAGTGGGGAAGCCGGTTTGTGGCTATCCCGGAGAGGTTTTTTCATACTTGTATATGTGACTTATACATAGTGGAGTTTTTCCTCGGATATCTCTCGTTTTGTGCTTGGTTTATTTTCGTGCTTGTGCTTGGAGGTGTGAATCGGGGTCGGGGTCTCGACCCAACAGTGGTATCAGAGCCGGAGTTGCTGGTTCGGGGTCACCGGAGAAGCACGGACAGCCCGTTGGAAGGAAAGCACGGAGCATGGCCTAAGCTGGGTTCTCGGTTGAGCCGTCTGAAAACTCAATCGGACCAGTAAGGGTTGTGTACCTCACTGAGACGAGTCTACAGGAGGTGACGGGGTCGAGTTTCGTTACCGGATGAAGGCTCGGGAGCCATTCGATCGCAGTGGGCGGAGTCGGCGACGGGCAGAGAGGCTGTTTTTGAAAAGCCCGAGGTCGTGGATGATCGAAGACGAGTTTTGAGCACTGGGTTGTGTTCACCTCGAGGAGACGATCACGGATTGGGGTAGCACGTCGCCGGAGGAGCTCGGAGGTGGCGGCAATGGCCGGTCAAAAGCGGCGGAATGGCGGCGAGCACGGTTTTGAAAAGCCCGAGGCGGTGGTTGCTCGAATTGAAGTTTGGAGCACAGGGTCGGATGGGGCTTGAAGAGACGATCACAACGGTGGTCGGAACGTCGCCGGAGGTGGCCGGAGGAGCGAGCACGCGCCGGTCAAAGGTGGGGCGTCGGAGCGCGTCAGATCTGCGCGCGCGCGTGGATAGCGCACGCTGGCACGCGGAGAGCACACGCTGGCGTGTGGAGAGCGTGTGCCGGTCAACGCCACATGGGCGGTCAACGCTGACTAGGCGATGAGTCAGCGGCCCAGTCAGCATGCCACGTTATGGACACGTGGCAGTGCCACGTCAGCAGGAAAGGGTCCCAATTTTGGTGACACGTCATCGGTCAACTGTCCACGTCAGCCGGTCAACGATGACGTGGCAGTCCAGTCAGTGGTACAGTGGCTGGTCAACGGTCAAACTGCCAGATTTGGTTTTTTGCGATTTCGGGGCCGTTCGGACTCCGTTTTTCGCGTATGAGTAGTCGATTTTGACTATCTCGACGTTCCGGACGCAATCGCACTCTTCGTTTTTGGATCGGGTGCTCCTAGGCCGGTGCGAGTGCTTAGTGGAGCAGAAAACGCGAGTTTGGGGGCGGTTTGGGTTGCGCGGAGGCTTGGCTTGTAAGCAAGGATACATTACATTCGAGCGGGTTTGTTCGTCTGGTAATGACACAGGCGCTTACGGTTTGTTGCAGCAAGGACAGTCGGTGATAATCTGTTACGGAGCTGGTAGGCAAGGATACATTACATTCGGGCTGGGTTGCTCGTCTGGTAATGACACAGGCGCTTATTGGAGTGATAGATCGATTCCGATGGAGATCCAGGATGCTGGGGAAAGCCGGGAATGGAACGAGAATGGACGAGTGGCAGGGAGAAGACCCGGGGAGAGCTGACGGGAGTGCAGGGAGCTGACGGAAAGTGGCAGAAAGACGATTGACGGAGCAGACTTGCGGAGATCGGAGGTTGATCGGGGCAAACATGCGCGAAGCTAGTGAGCAAGGATACACTCGGGTTGGTAGTGACACAGGCGCTCACTAGTGCATCGGTTTGCGGAGATGATTGACAGTGATCGGAGGCAGTCTGGTTCAATCGGGTTCGAAGTCCTATTATCCGGAGATGCAGTTTGTGATTCGGGCTGCAGGATGAGCTGATCGGATGTGACTTCCGATCTAATGGATGACGGGCAACCGATACGGGCTTGTGGAGCGTACAAGCAGATGGAGCTGATGCTTGGTACGGAACAAGCAGTATGGGTTTATCGACAATGAACAGGATGAGCAGCAGTTGCAGACGCACATGGGATAGGCACGAAGTACGAGGAGTCGCGACCTGATACGTACGGATGTGTGTGCCAGGATACGAATCAGGATGTGTGCGGGATACCGGCTGGGTGATGATTGCTACTGCTTGCGGGGGTGTTCGTTGGAGCTCCGGACAGGGGGATTGAGATGGAGACGCGACGACGCATCGCAGGATTCTCTTCCTTCTGGGATTTGGTGACTGGATCCTCTCCAGGATATGTGGCCACATGAGTTGGAGAGATGGAGTCACGGATTGTGTCCGGTGATTGGGCACGGTGCGTTCGGGGTTCAGCCGCGGAAGATCTGGTCTTGCAAGGAGACACTCGGTCAGTTGGTAGATACACTTCCGGTGTGGGGGTGGTGAAACTTCTGATGGCTAGCAGTGACACAGGCGCTTGACTAGAGGGGCAGAACAGAATTGATGGACGCGGATTACAGCATCCAGGGGGTGATGCGGGCGCTCAGGCAGCAGAGGAGCGCGGATAGAAATGGACTTTGCTGCGGACATCTCGGGATTGAGATGTGGAGCATCCGGGTTTGGATGCGGAGCACTCGGTTGAGGGGGTGCGGTGTATCGGCGGTGTTGCCGATATGAGCCACGGATATCTAGCTGGGTTGTTTTAGCCTCCTCGCAGGTGATGTGTGAAATTATCTGGCGAGTGGAGCCTCTGGTGTGAGCAGGGGATAGCTGTGGTGCTAGAGTGGCGGATTGCAGCCGGACAGCGCTGCGGATTCAGCGATTACCCCACTCGGGTGTAGGGGGTGATTGTTGGGGTACACCCTCGTGTGGTGGGTGTGAGTGTAGGGGATCACTCCCCTTGTATAAAGAGTGCACTGTGTGCACTGAGTGTGTGTGTGCAAGAGACGTGAGAGAGAGCAGAGAGAGTGTGAGCGTGAGGCTCCCCCGTCCGGGGGAGCGGTGCTCCTCGGAGATGCTCGGATACTCCGTCGGAGAGCCACCGGAGTGAGGGAGAGAGAGAGGAGTGGGGAAGCCGGTTTGTGGCTATCCCGGAGAGGTTTTTTCATACTTGTATATGTGACTTATACATAGTGGAGTTTTTCCTCGGATATCTCTCGTTTTGTGCTTGGTTTATTTTCGTGCTTGTGCTTGGAGGTGTGAATCGGGGTCGGGGTCTCGACCCAACATTTTCCACCAGAAGGAAATCTCATCGTCGATGGAGATGCACAATCTGTGACTAGGATGCTACAAAAGAAAACAAGTTCTTTTCATTCAGGAAGTTCTTTCAATTTGTGTTTGTTTAATTTTGTTCCCCGTGACCGTATAGGGTGGCTAATGTTTTAGCAAAATACACCTTCTCTTTGGTTCCTCTTACAATGGAACATAATTGGTTATGTTTCCGTAGACAGCGTCATCAAGAGGCCTGTTATGAAGGTTAGAAAATCTCTCCAATTCAATCGTATCACTTGAACAATTATAGGTTTCATTCATAACCTCAAATTAATTTTGCTGCAAATTTATAACTAACCCAATGATTGTTAGCAAAGTGAATTATTGGGATCATCAAAATAAGTCGTGAAACCTCCCAATCGACATGCGACATCTAAGACTTGGTAGGTTTGCTATTAATGCTCGCTATTAAGGTTTCAAATTCGAAATCTTCCAATTGCCATCGGCTCTTGTAGGGCAAGTTCTTGTGGTCCCAAACACTAGAATACGGAAAGCTATACAAGCACACATCCCAATACACAAAATATGATTTGTCTGCACACAGAGCTTTATGGTGGCAAATACCGCTGTTGTCGATGCAGATTCCCTCCACACTTGTAGCAGAAGCTGCTCCCACATCTGCACTTAACAACGGAGCAACCATCAATGAGCTCAACACAATGGTGACAGTGTGGGCACCTCATCCACTTCTTCCTCTCAGCAAAAACCTCAAACGCAACATCATTCCTATCTCTCGGCTTTCCACTCTCCTCACACCAGTACCCCGCATCCCATGCGGTGATCATAAGTGTTCAAAGCTAGTCCAAAGATATTTTTTTTAAAATAATGCTACGCCCACCGCACGCCTATTGGGCCCATTCTGGGCCCACAAAACACAAAAAATATCCAAAAATTTAAAAATAATATTTTCTATGGGGCCTTGTAAAAAATCAGCTCCAACGAATATCGGTATGTATGTTTTCTTAATTTGTAGGGTGAAACAACTCAGTTTAGCTCCGTTTAAGGGTTGAAGATGCCTGTACATAACAGAAACCACTGTAAAGGAACGTAATATAGTCAGCGCCTCTCTAATTCCCAATGGTACATGCTACTGAATGTCAAAAACTTCCATGCCTTCTTTCTGCAGCTTAGATCCAACACAAGCCTCCGTTTTCCAACAACATGGGCAAGTTCTTTAAGCCTCTAAAGCTCCATTTGGCCATTATTGACTACATACTGCAATCAGAAAGAAAAATGCTCAAAACACAGATATTTGAGCAAGATGGTCTATTATCATAGGATCACATGTCAGTATAACTGGTTATCACAAAATAACAAAAATAATACTAGTTGGTTTGATAGTTGCAAGACTTACTGAAGGTCCTCACCAACTCCCTAGTGAAAAAATTATATGGCATTCAGAAGACTTTTTGGATTAGCACACTGTACAGGAACAAGCAGCATCTTAATCGAGAATCTAGAAGTAGTCTGAGTTGTAACGAATCATATTGCTGGATTTATAGGAAATTTCACAAAAATCCAAGAATATGGGGGTGAGTGTGGATTGAGGATAGATAGGGGAACAAGGATGACAGTTAACTTGGTAACTATTCTGATTATACGTCACATAAAGTCACAGACCGAAGCACATGCCTATGTAAGTAACTAAGTATTGCTGAGCTACTTTTAACGAATCTTGACAAAAGCAAAAACTGAAAACATATTGATGGGATAATGACATGGCTGGCTCCTTCTTCAATGTGGCTCAAAGCATTTCTGGATTGATCCCACCTCCAATATGAAAACCGCCTGGATGTAATCGGTCCTCGCGGCAAGTTCAGCAGAGGAAGTCTATAAGTTTAAACATAGAACTTTGGGTGATAGGAAAGACAACATGGGACTAATACAACACCTGCCTCTTGGACTACAAGAAGGTTATCCGTAGCGTACTGATGGATTAACTACTACCAGAAGTTATTGGTATATATCTCAAGTCTCAACATAAATGTATAAGCACACATACTCCTATACGGGCCTATATAAATTGCAAATAAGGTGCATTATCAAACTACATATGCAGTCTGATGATTAAGAAGAGCAGAAGGAAGGTGAAGATCACAGTAAAGAAAACTAAAACAATTCACTTCAAGGATGAAACCGAAATACAAGCGCATAATTGGGAATCCCCAATAAATTAAGAATCTCGATTACTATGTACCTATGTGCTAACAAGTATTGCTTATAGGACCAGCAGAGTCCTACGAAACATTCCAATGTTCCACTCTGTACTTATAACCAACTTTTTGATAGATGTTTTTTCAATGGAAACTATGAAAATAACCCAGATGCATAGGGTTCTTACTCTCCACCACTAGTTTGTATTACTCAATGAGTAAGACAACTTCTTGTGTGTAGCTTTATACTTGTTGTAACTGCCATGCAAAACATAGAGAGAATATATAACAAGACCACTCAATGCGAAGAATAATACATACGAAGAAAGCAGTAGTTGTCTACCAGGATAAGCATGTAGTGCTTCCATGGCTGCAGATTTGCTCAAAGGATCAGCTCCAATCATGATGACATGACCACCAGTAAGCCCATCTTCTTTGTATATGTCTTTATATGTTTGCATACTCTGCGGCTGACTTATCTGATTCAAAATTGGTTACTAGAGTGGAACTACCCTCCTTCAAATCCTGAATGGTAGACCCCACAATTTGCTTAACTTTCCCCTGAAAACAAACTATCTGTTAATCAGCAAAATCAAACAACCCCTCTTCTACCATTGGATAGTCCCTGGCATAAATTGCAACATAAAGCCAACCATTGATCAACTACCATTGGATAGTCCAAATCACAGTTTGAAAGGCAACAAAGATAGAAAAGGTTTATGTTCCTCCTTAGCATTATACTTCATGCAATGTGTCCAACAAAACATTAAAGAAAACATGGGAAACCACCCAAGCAATTTATTGAATCATGCAGAAAGTTGTTCTTTAAAGTCTAAGCCACTACCAGCTAAAAAAAATTTCAGAAGTGATACAAGAAAAAACCATATTTGGAGGGAGAGATAAAGGAATTAATTTTAGATCGGGAACCCCTTGCTTATCAACAAACACAAAGGCTCACTCCTTGTAGTGATACACAAACTAAATTTTCTAAGCTGAACTGATGTATCCAGAGTTGAGCAGAATGTAGCATCATATAACTGATTTTTAGAGTGTCAAGTTTAGGTTAAATACATTGTGCTTTGTCAAATATCATGCCACCTCTAAGTGGGGGTCAAATGGTAACCCTCAAAATCTATTTTGTGCACGTTTCATACTTCTAAAAATAGGGGCAGCCATTACATCACAATTTAGGTTCACCCCATGAAGTGAATCAACAGTACATAAGTTTCATAATCTAAGCACAACTGAACTGAAGTATCTAGACTCTAGAGTTGATGAGAATGTCTCGCCATAGAACTGGTTTATTTAGAATGTCAAGCTTAGTTTAAACACATTGTGCTCCATCAAATGCCACACCACCTCCACATGGGAGTCGAGCGGTAACCATCAACAAATCCATTTTAAAACCATGGGATTAGTTGCAAGTTTCATGCTTCTAAAATCAGTTGCAGCCATTACCTAAAGCCATTACATGACAATTTACTGATCCCTCCACAAGGACACAACTACATGGAAAAGCCAATTGATATTGACATGTGTTGCAGCCTTGATGACGTGCAACCTTATCAAAAACCCAAGATTCAGCGAGTGATTGTGCATGGCCAACATTCAGCTGGTGAAATCAAAAGGTCATCAAGAGAAATTTCGAACTTTGTTATTTAACATCCTATGTCTCTGGAAAATAAAATACCTAGCTTACGTCTACTATATAAACTAATTATTAAATCAATAGATAGCAAATCTTTAAGAAATGTTCCGACAAACATAGAACTTACAGCCCCTTTGGATGGTTAGAAAATGATGAGATAAGAAAGGAATTGTTTCTAAACATGCTATATCAAAGACCCCCGCGCACGCATCACGGGGCCCTTTCTCCCCAAATCTCACCATTTTTTGTGAGATTGGGTGAGAGAGGGAAGGGTAATTTTGTACTTTTTTTCGCCAAAATACTCAATCCAAATGAGTAATTGGGCTAGAAACAACAACCCTTTCTTCTCTTTTCTCATGAGATCACTCCATTTCAAAGGGGGTATTAGTAAATCTTGCTAAGATAATTACCTTTGGCTGATTCTTTTAGCTCGCTTTAAACAGGTTCACATTGCTCTTAACCTTTACCAATAAACAGTTCAAAACTAAAGGTGCCAATTCTGAATTTTGATTGCTTATGGAGCATATATCTTCCTACGCGGCTGAAGTTCAACCATTCTGAGGTAGCTGAGGGAACCAGCAATTCTCTCGTTCAGATCACTTCAACGCAAAGTGCTTCATTTTCATTACCGAACCTCCACAAGTAAAGATGAGTTATGTTAAATGAAGTGTACCTGTTCTTATCGGCGGCCGCCCATCGTCGCCGGAGCAGTAGCTCTGTTTGATAAATCTCGGGGCAAATGAAGACGACGACGACTGGTGTTCGGTTAAGTACCCATAACAAACTCGCGCTTAAGAGACGCGAGGTACCTGAAAACGACGTCGCTAGGTTTCATAGTGACTTCTTATCTTCAACCTGAGAAGTCCTTAGAACGGCGTAATTGGTAAATTGTGAGCTCATTTCAGTTTATTTTTACGATCGAAACTGTTCAAAATGTAGATAGTTTTGAGAAGATAAACTGGGAAAAAGATCATATCAATCGATTCCTGATTGACTTGTAATCGGAGATGATCAGTGTGAGTTTTTTTCTTGGAAAATAGACTTGGCCGCACCGGAGCGGAGCTGTTTTATTGGAAAATCGCATTTTTTCTTCGAAACGACATCGGCCCAATTAAAGCTCCGGACTGCCGAGTTTAATCCATAAATTGTGAGCTCATTCAGGTTTACTTTTACGATCGAAACTGTTCAAGTAGTAGAGCTTATTGAGAAGATAAATCATGGTGAAGTTCATGTCAATCGAACACCAATTAGTTTATAATCAGAGGCGGTCGGAATATATTTATTTTTATGAAAATAGACTTGATCATACTGTATCAAACCCAATGTTATTATGGGATCTCACGGAACCGAATCCTTCGCCATCCTCTCGTAATCACTTTTCCTCTTCCTCTACTCCCGTTGCCGCCTGCCGCTACGGCCACGCCGCCCACACTCCATCCCGCCACATTACCCACGCGCCGCCGTCTCAGCCCGAAGAGCTTTTCAATTCTGTTGCCTACCGGAAACACCCCCTTAATTTAGAGGAAGGGAGGAGCTTTTCAATTGTGTTGCTTGCGGCTGTGCCGCACCCGCACAGGTCATGATGGTCATCGGCAATGAAAGCTGTCGATGAATGGCCGGGAGTGCTGTATATGCCTAGGAGTGACTGGGGATGGTGAGAAAGTAACGGTGTTGCCGAATTGCAGACATTGTTTTTATGGTGTAGTGCGGCAGGTGCATCTATAGCCCCTCCCATTTCTGTTTTCACCCCGAGTGTGTTGGTAAGTGGCTGTTCGCAGGCGAGTCGCACGCTCCGCAGGTCCCCTCTCCGAGTTGACTCCTCTGTTAACTCGGTCGGTACTTTTACCTTCCAATTAATTTTTATCTCTTTGGGCTGAATAAATTTTTATTTTTTGAAAATTTTTTAAATCAACTCAATGGGCTGACAATAATAAGTGTATGAATGTATATTAAATGGTGCAAAAAATACACAGAATTACGTGTTTTTCTTGTTTGGGAAAATGACAGCCCAGGATGTGTTTTGATAATTAATACCCGTCAAGGATATGCTAAGAACAATTGTTAATGCTGAAAATGTCCTTAGTGGGTATTAATTATCTAAACACGTCATTGGCCGTCATTTTCCCTTCTTGTTTTCTAGTGTACTTATCGTCAGCCCAATAGGCTGACAATAACAAGACCGTTATTATCTTCGAACTTCAGTAGTAGTCAAACCGGCTTTAGCGTGTGTGTTTTTTTAAAATATATTCGGATATCCGAGTCAGCTTGCGCGCACCTCAACTTATTTCAGGGTCTTGAAATTAATGGCCGAGCAAATCTCATGTGGCCATAACGTTTATTTTTGGCATTCGTAAAATTTGAACTTGCGACATCTTGGTAGACAACTCTTTGGCCTTGTTTGACAAGTGAGTTAGAGGGTGGGATAGGATTACTAATTCTATGGGTCCCCTAATTCTAGGTTTGATTGCACAAAATGAAAGGGGATTAGTAATCCCATGAGATGGGCAATCCCCTCACTAAGGAGGATTAGTAATACCTTGGGGGACTAGATATTAATAATCCTGTCCCATGAAATTTAATTACATTGACCCAATTACCTTTGGTCATTTGGATAAATTATGCAATTACCCTTGAAATCTCACCCGTGCACCAAAAAACTACCGGAAATTACCACTAATATAATGAGTATGATATTTGCCGTGTAAAAATTAGATTATTAATGCATCAGTCCATTTTTGAAGAGTAAATTAAAAATATCCATTATTTTCGTACATTTTTTGCGCAAGGGTAATGTTGGAACATCAATCTTCCAATCCTATCCTACGTGTGGGAAACAAACGTAATATTACTAATTCCATCCCTTTACGAATCCCACTCCATAATCGTATCTCCTTACGAATCTCATCTCAATCCCATTTCCTTACTAATCCAATACATTTATCAAACAAGGCCTTAGGACTCATTTCAGAACGCAAAAAAAGTCTTTATTGTTTAAGAAGGCAATTTCAAGCTCAAAAATTATAGACTTATTAAAATCTAAAAGTATGTAATATGGATCTTATTTGAAAGATCTTTTATACAATGCAAAAAAAAATTGAAAAATTATTTTTTATTTATATTATTTTTTAATTAAAAATATTAAATAAACTATTTATTTTTTAAGAAAATTTCTGGAACGGGGCCTTTTAGTTGCTTTCTCACCGCTTGGGTTGACTGGCCTTTAGTGGTTGAAGCACATAGAAAACTGAAAGCATCATTAAAGAAATTAGAAGGTAAAGCTAAAAGCAAGTAAAAACCTTACCAATGGAACATGCAATTATTTTTCCATCGACAAGGTTCATCAAGAGGCTTGTTTTGTAGGTTAGAAAATCTCTCCAATTAATCGCATCACTTGGAACAAGTGGTGGAGCTAGGATTTTGAACTCCGAAGGATCGGGAGACCGATTTAATAGATATATATTTTTTATCCGAATATATACCAATCAAAATGATTATAGCCTAATGTAGTTAAAGTATACTAATCATTTTATTTTTTTTCTTTAGGCTACTTTAATTGTTATGTGCTTATTTTTTTATTTATAAAAGAAATTGAGAAATAAGAATGTAAAATAACCGTTTTTTATCAAATCAAACCAAAATTATTAAGATTATAAGTAAATACACGAATAATTATCAATAATATTCAAATTTAGATATGTACAAAATAAAAATTTTTAAACTCGAACACTCGGGAAGCTGGGGCCCCGGCCCCAACATAGCTTTGCCCCTGCTTGGAACAATTATGGCTGAGCTGTATTTTTGTAATTTTCGCCTTGTATGAGTGTTTATGGTTTCGTTCATAACCTCAATTAATTTTGCTGCAAATTATTGAAATCATCAAAATAAGTCTGAAATCTTGCGAGACATCTTAGACTTCGGGGTTTGCTCGCTGTTAAGGTTTCAAGTTCAAAATCCTCCAATTGCAATCAACTCTTGTGGGGCAAATTCCAACGGTTTTTATTTTGACTTTAAATAATTTAGTTAGCGAACGAAGAAATTGATTGCTCTTGAATTAATCGAAGTGTTCGAAGCTAGCCCAAGAGATGATATCGTGGTTTGATCTGATCTGATCGTCTTCTATTCGGCTGGCTGAGGGACAAAAAACCGTGGACCCCAAAGTAGTTGGCCCATATTATTCATAAGAAGACAATTATTAGCACTCCCAAAAATCCTAGGATAGCTCTCTTTTAGTTTTGGCCGCCTACCCTGTCCTTTTGAATGAGTGGAGTACAGCTTCGTTTCACACACAACTCCACGACACCAGATCGTCCTCGTGAACATAATTTACAATTCGGTCTTGCTAATTTTCATCCGTTAGGCGAATTATAATAAGTGAATGGTAATAAAAAAATAAGTTTAGATATTAATACATATTTTTCGGATATTAACATACTTATTTCGGATATCGATATATTTTTTACACATTATCCTCCGCACACATTATCCTCCGCCTGATGGGCGGAGGTTGGTTAGCATTTTCCTTTACATTTATTATTCTCATCTCAACACTAATAATTCTCAGGTTCCTAACCCATGCTAGTTCGTGGTTTTATTAAAGTACATTGTCTGTAAAGTAAGATGTCCGATATTTTAAGGACGTGCATGGCCTCTCCCGAGTTGGAAATTTGAAGGGGCGATTTTCTATCCTATCGCGATTCTAAATTGATGAACTGAATTATTTCTTTTGACATATTCTTTGAATAGAGTCAATGGAAATGGTCGAATATCGGCAGCCATACCTTTTTCTTTTTCTTTTTTTTAAAAACGGCAAAATTTTATTAGGAAAATTTGACAATAGACACATCAAGTGGGAGGAGAGGAAAGGAAAATCAACCAAAGGTTGATATAAAATACCAAAAGGGACTAAGCCCAGGAAAATCATCTGAGCCGTACGTGCATTATTCCATGTTGATAAACTTAACAATTTGTTTTTACAAAATGTTACGTTGTTGGGGAGAGACAATCTGGATGGTTGTATATCGATTTGCAGTAATGCACGTTATACAAACTTATCTCGAGAATAGTAGACAATCAACATTAAGAGACCGTTCAATGTGTTTAGGACAAATGTTCGTCTAGTCATGTAGTTATCAACAAGTAATTAATCAATTGGATGTTTTGCATAGTTGGTTAGCTAGCTCGGGTCATCGACAGGAGATTCGTGGCAAGCATAATTCGAAGATCGATCTGCACCCTAATGAGTCGTGGAGAGGTCATTTTCTGTTATGAAACTTTCAATTAATATGGAATGCTCTCCAGTTCTTCGTAGGGCTTTTGGGTAGCTGAATGGTTTTGTTCTATTCGTTTGCTGGTCATTTTGGAGCCTATTTTGATGATCGAGGTTCTGTTTAGCTGACTTGTCGAGAAAATCAATCATGCCAAAATCTTGTTTTTCAAGTATCGATCGATCGAGTGATATGTTTTCAAAATCATTATTCTGAAAAAATGAAGCTTAAAATATTACTATATTGAAACCAATTTCTCTTAATATAAACTAACTGGACAAGACTGCGAGTCATTTCTCGAGAACTAGACAGTATCCTATTTTGGTGCATGGATAATGAACGCACACATTCATTTCGTATTTAAATCTTGATTCAAGTTCTGTTTGAAGTGTATTTTTCTTACTTTCCATTTTTTTTTTTTAATAAAAGCGAATACAGCTCAAGGTTAGGTGAGTGAGCAAACACAACTCAACTAGTTAAATACGTACCTTTTCTTTTTTTTGAACGGCAAAATTTTTTTTATTAATCTTTGAACAGGATACAAAGATTAACGAATCAAGGAGAGCGGCATGAAAACCATTTCTAATCTTTCTCTACTCACCATCATACAACTAGCAAAGTTGTGCAAGGAAAGTTGGTTATATATTTATTTGGCATTCTCTTCGGTCTCTCAGTATGGGTCTTTCTCGAGTCCATGAACTTAGACGATTGGAATCATTCGCTTTTTAAGATTCTATCTAAACTCTAGACTAGTATCTCCGCACCAAAAATGATGCTTGTAGAATATCGATTGATATATTATGTAGTTTCAAAAAAGAGTTCGAATTCAGTGTTCCAAATTTCAAACATAACACAACTTTTCACACTAAACTAAAATTAGATGAATACACTACAAGATGGATGTTCAAAATATATTATCCTATATTTCCAGATGATCATCATTCTAATAATTCTTCGAACTCTCCTCCACCAAATATTCCCACAGCCCCTAGTCTAGATCAGATCGATCGATCCCATTTTTGAGAAATTGTTCCCTTCCCAGCTCCCACCTACCCTGTTTATCTCTCTCTCTCTCTCTCTCTCTCTCTCTCTCTCTCTCTCTCTCTCTCTCTCTCTCTCTCTCTCTCTCTCTATAAATAGAACACTCATTGCTTGCACTTTACACATCAAACTCTCAAGTTCAAACAAAATAAGTACTCCTATAGTAGTATTCTTCAGACCATGGCCATCTCTAAGGTTCTAATTGCTTCAATCATCGTGTCTCTCCTTGTTCTCCACCTAGTTGAAGCTGATGAATTAACGGTAAGCGCGGCGTCATCCTTCTTCTACAATTGAAAGTTATATTCCAAAAAATAAATAAACAAAAAAAAACCTGCATTTATTATGTACCAAGGTGGCCCAAGTCTTAAAGAGGTCTACGATAACAGTAAGCCTTATGAACAAAGTTTATTTTTTCGTGTTTTTCACATAAACTTTTTCTTTCAAGCCTTCAAAACCATTCTTATCGAACACAAGTACTTGATTCAAATACCCTTGTCTTAAAAACATGAAATGTACGTTTGCAGGCGAGCACCAACGTTTCCCAGAGTACCTATGTTCCCCGAAGCGGTACGTTTGCATTTTCTTCACACTCCCAAGTGATCTCTTGCAGTTGTAACTAGGACACGGCTTTTTTACAGTTGGACATTTGGATTACTCCACGGACTCACTCTGATCCTATTAGAGTAGTTGAGCCGTCTGTTTTTGTCGGACTAGTTATGTAGTTCAAGGACACGAAAAATCATCCTTATCGAATACTTTTAAGTACTTATTCAAATACCCTTGTCTTAAATCCTTATCGAATACTTTTAAGTACTTATTCAAATACCCTTGTCTTAAAAACATGAAAGGTACGACAAGACAAACATGCATGATAATCAGACTAACAACATGCGATCAGGATGAGTTTGTGTCTATTATGAATTACACACTAAAAAGTGACGGTTTGGATCTTCGAAATACTAATGTATTGGATCAAGTGATGAGCAATATCATATTGGAATGACTTTTTGTTAATTTGCACAAATACGTACTCACTATGTCTTACAAAATAGATGGCTCTCGAGTCATTCAAACAGGATCAGGGTGAGACCCTGATGACTCAGGGGGAGACCTAGGCAGCCAGACTTCACCGTGAAGTCTGGGTGCCAATTGTCGAGAAGTCGTATTCTTATAATTTCTATTTAGTATCTTCGTTACATGTTCTTAATTATTTTATTCACAACCCCTCCCTTTTATGTTAAATAATTAAATGTGCTACTATTAGGGATATACTGTAGTAACATATAACTATACGGCTTCAGGTTGCACGGAAGCATGTGCTCTCAGGTGTCGGTTAGCGTCGAGGGAGAAAATGTGCAAGAGGGCATGCGGGACCTGCTGCTACCGGTGCAGCTGCGTGCCGCCGGGGACTTCTGGCAACCAAGCGCTCTGTCCCTGCTATTACAACATGACTACCCATGGCGGCAGGCGCAAGTGCCCTTAGAAACCTACTGTAATTTATATAATTGAACTCAGTTGATTGTGAAAATTAATTAATGACAGGTAAAAACAAAATAAAGGGTGTGGAGACAAAAGAAAAATATGATCGATCAATCGATCATAAATAAAATAAAATAAAATAAATGGCACTTCTGTACGATGCTTGACTGTACTGTGAATCAAACTATTTTGTAGTAATAAGTACAAATTTGTGGGCTTTGTATTTGATGTAACTTGAATAAAATATGTTTGATGTAATTTGATAGTGAATTTTCTTGCTTTGATCTCTTTTTTTTGAAAAGGATTCATGAAGTCGACCCCAAGTGATTGAGACTTAAGGCTCGGTTTGGTTTGGTTTGGTTTGGTTTATCACTTTATTACCCATCTATAGTTCTTTTTTCTCAAGAGTAAAGATCCCGTTTCGCTAAGGTTTTTATTTTGTAAATACTTATTTTTTATTTTACGAGACATGTCATTCTCTCACAATATATAACAATTTAATTCAAAAAATAAGTACTTATTTTCCTTAGCGGAAGGGGACATAATTGAGGCCAATCTTTTTCTTCTCTTTTATTTTTATTTTTTTTAATAAATAGGCCAATCTTCTATACCTAAATTTTAGCAGTGTATTGATAGGTGCGTAAATATGTCTATTTACGCCCCCTAACTTAAGCTTGTTGTGTCCGTTTAGCACGTTACTTGGGGTTTGGTATTTGTTAATTGCGTTTTAGGACTCTCGATGCCGATGGATAACATTTAGAGCTAAAGTGCAAATTTGAAATCTATTTGGTGTCAAAGTAAAATTGGGCCGATGAAATTTATCAATGCAAGTTCCTAGATAAATGAAAGAGATGCACCGTATAAAAGTCCTAACTGCAATAGAGATGCACTGGAATCTGGAAATTGGCCATATGACTTGGCAGTGGGCCACGTCAATGAATTGTTTTTAGAATTAATAATTCTTTCGGGAATTTTAGGGCTGCCAAGTAATTGGTAGCACTATAAAAAGAAAAGTGTGGATTCGACTCCGGTCTTACCGGATATTATGTTACGTCGGGGTAACCCATTAACTTAGGACTAGAAAATCGTCAAACATGTACTTATGTATCGGTGCAATTTTCGGTCACAAAATCACGCGGCAATCTCTAAACAAATTTTTTTTACTGAAAAATACACCGAAACAGAGAACATTGAAAGATGGGTAAAGACTTTTTTTTTTCTTTTTCCCGGCAAAAGGAATTTACTAATATTTGAAAAAGAGATATAAAGATTAAATGGACTAAGGACACAACGATTAGTGCCACCCGAAGCCCAGAGGAAAAAACCAAGAAGATAAGACGCCAATCAAAAGCAAAAATCCTACAAAAAAACCACCCAAGCCAAACCTCCTAAACCAGCACCTCAAAACCAAATAGCCTAAGATGAAAAGAAGCAACCTCCAACACGGAAAACCCAAAACAAACCGAAACACGAAACAAGAACGTTACTAGGAACCTCAAAAGCAAAATGCCCAACCTGAAGTGAAGAGAAACTATTTCAACAAGCAAAATTGTGGGCATTATATCTTATAGAGGTCCAACATTCTAAACCCAAGGGTCACGGGATGATTTGTCCCGTAATATTTTAGGGCTCTGAAAATGCGCAAGCTAATTCAGACATTCCGTTATGAAAAAAATTGTGGGCGTTACGGGATTCGACTTGACGTTGTGTGGGTCAAAAGCCCATCTTGTTTCCCACTGGTTTTCCAAGTGTTGAGGGTCCGCCATAAGTTTCCAACCCATAACTCATCCCTCATGGCCATTATATATTAAACGTTTTCGAATTATCATGCGACATTTTCACGCGGTAATGTTAGACAAATCACATAGTAGATGGGTAGGACATCAACAATCGACAATCGAACATATTGTTGAGCAGGAACATCGCGCGCGCGAAGCACTTCAGTGAGTTAAGATTGACGAGCTCAATCGGTTGCATTTGATTCCATCTAAAGTGTTTATTGTGTTGGGCACTTGGGCTCGTCGACCAGGCAATATTGTAAGAACTCAAGTTAATCAACCATTCATATATAGCTAGCCACATGGTTGAGAAACTTTAGAATACATTTATTGGTTGGTGATTATTACAATTCTTAAAGGAGTTGATATTCTTTTTGATGAGTTGGTATGAGGATCCAAAACCGAATTAGGGGACAGTGTTGTGCAGTGATGTGCGCAGTACTGTGCTGAGTATCTCCAAGCCATCGGATCGTGCATCCGAAGGCTCGGATCTCATCTCAGCAATGAACGGCTCTCGATCGTTGGTTGCCGAGATGAGATCCTAGCCGTCGGATGCACGATTGGACGGCTCGGAAGTGTGCAGCACGGTGCTGTGCATCTCACTGCATAGCACCAACCTGAAATCCTCCAAAACCTCATGTTAAAAAAAAATTCACAGTCACATCCAAATTACACACAATTTAAATAAATAATAACACACATAAACTTGTGGGACCACACACTGGTGGTGGTATTTATTTTTTTTATAAATGTGTGCATTTTCACTTTATTCTTTTATATTCTTTTACAAGTTTTAAGAAATATTTTTTACTCTTTGCATGATTCTCAATAAATTTCTATATCTATCTCTCTGTACTCATTATCATTCATTACATCAAAAAAAATTCTCAAAAATAAAAACCAAACAAAGAATTTGTGTGTGGTCATAGATTTTTCAGGGAAAAATAATCTCACCATCTCGTATATCACTCTTATGGTTCCACTTATACGAGTGGTTATTTAGTGCTCTTGGGGCTCGTTTGGATGCCACACTATGAAGGGGTATTGTCCAATCCCCCTTCTAATCCGTGGGGCCGGTTCTATGGCGTGGTTCGGGAAGACAAAAACCGGGGAGATTTGATAATACCCCCTCCTCCATAACCACCCCCCCCCCCCCCCCCCGAATACCCCCTGAGGGGAGCTTACATATGGCTAGGGTTTGAGCTGGCATTGTGGAATCTCCCCTCCTAATACCCCATCTCTCTTCCATTTCAACTACAAAACATTATCCCTCCATTTTTTCTCTCATCCAAACTAAGTATTATTTAATCCCTCTATCATATCAATGTAGGCCCACCCTTCTTACATAATACCCATACTATCTAATCCCCCTTCTTAAATAATACCTCTAAATTTAATACTGTATCCAATCGAGCCCTTGGAGCACTGTTAAGTAGTTCCAAGGATTTCAAACACACATTGGAGTTGGAGCCACACTTTAGTGGTCAAGAAGGCCCGTGGAGTACGACGTGACAGTAATCCCAGAACAAGTAATAATTTTCCCACCTATACACTAATAATTTTCCCACCTATACACTTGTCTTCTTCCTTCAATGAAGGCCTAAAATGAGAAATTCGACTATACTTAGGGATGTTTCTATTAATCAACAAGTCGTGGACCACAATTTTTAGATTTTGTCCTATTCAAGTTTTATTTGTGTTTGTTAATTTTGTTCCAAATTTTTATGTAATATTGGTTCGTTTTAACGATAGAACCCGAAAAAATAGAAAATCATGACTTTTACACAAGTTTTTTGAGAGTCAATTTTTTGAGATTTTTCCTTCAAATATTTTCAAAAATCTTTATGCAAAAGTCATAATTTTTTACTTTTCCTACTCCTCTCGTTTAGACGAATTAATGATACATAAAAATTTAACGCAAAACTAACAAATATAAAAAAAATTAAATAAAAATAGAACCAAAAAATTGTACTAATCCACAATTTGTTGGTTATGGAACACTCCCTAATTGAAAGTGGAAGGAAGTAGAGAGCCACCAAACATAGATGACTCTCTCTCCTTTAATCCTGGCCCACATTTTTATTTTCCGTGCCACGTGTTTAAGATTGTTGATTGAGAACGAATTTCGATTCTCGTGCTATTAATTCTTTTGAAGATCAGTCCATACGGAGCAAATGCTCCAGCTTCAAATGGGCTCCCCGCAAATTAGCGGTGGGATTGAGCTCACAGAATTAATCGAGACGCACGTGAGCTCAATGACGAATCTATGTGTGGTCATATGGGGGCCACGGCCCCCGAGTCCTTTCGGGTGAGTTTTTTTTTTAATTTTAATATTAATATTAGCATTTTTTTTTGTTAGTAACACCTAAATATTGTATTTTGTATTAAGTGCTATTTAGACATTTAAATTCTTTAAAAATGTGTTCGTTTTGGATCCAAAACCCAATTTTTCTTTTTGCGTCACGGTCTCCCATAAGTTTTTCCTTCAATTATTTATCTTATTTCTCTTTTTATCCCTCCCTACATACTACTCAAAAAACCTCCTTCAAAATCTAAACCAAACAAACTATAGATTTCCGAACCTTGAAATTTCAAAATCTTATCCATAGTTCGGCCCCCGCGTTTACAAAATTCTGGTTCAGTCCCTGCGTGAGCTAGTGCAAACATTTGAGTTAAAAAATGGATGACATGGACATTGTACACGCTGGAAAGTAGTGGCTTTGCTGATTTGGCTTCCCCGTAGGACTTGGCGCGACGATCCAACGGCTGTGAACAACAACCGCTTCAAAACCGTCGATCGTGCAACGACACGAGAAAAGGGTCTCCCTGGGCGTGTAAATGTGAAGAGAGAGAGAGAGAGAGAGAGAGAGAGAGAGAGAGGCCGTTTTGGGAAGCATTCATTTCATTTTGCAGAACAAAAGCTTCGGTTTTTACGTCTGTTGTGGGAGTGATTATGACAGTTAGCAAATTCTGAAAAGAGAGAGAGAGAGAGAGAGAGAGAGAGAGAGAGAGAGAGAGAGAGAGAGAGAGAATTGAGCTTCACACAACTCTTGCTTAACTCATGATTCTTCTTCACTCTAATTGGAACGAACATTGAAGGTTAGTACTAATACTCTTGATAAGGGGTAATAGCAAAGACTGTTTGCTTAATTACTTGTTCCAATTGTCTTCTATCTTCTGATGCCTTAGATTCTCACCAAATTTTCCAATGTTTTCTTTTTCAATCGAAAAATGGGTTTCAGTCAAAACTTGATTACGGTTCTTCACAAGAAAATGAAAGTTTCAATTGCTTTTCAACTGGGTTTGTTCTCCTCCAATCAATTGAAGAACAAAGCAGTTTTTTTTTTTTTTAATAAAAAAAATATGTTGTGGGAATATCTACTTTGAGTGACTATGAATTTAATGATCTAGTTCTACGAGATTCCTGAATTCATGGGTATATTTCCAATTATATTCTAACACTCCTTAATAAGGAGTCCTTATACGAATAAGGTGGTAGTATTGAATGAACGAGATCCACTGAATTCAAGTTTCTTTTCCATGGTCTCTTCTCTGCTTTATTCTGTTCATCTCTCTCTCTCTCTCTCTCTCTCTCTCTCTCTCTCTCTCTCTCGTATGTGGGTGCGCTTTTTTTGGTGAGGAACCTGATTCCCTGATCATAAAAGGACGAATCAGCTTTTCTTTCTCCTCTTTTAACCTCTTTAATACTCGTACTTTTGTCTTTCTCTCTGTTCCTTCACCTTCTGTTTCGTTTTCCTTTCCGGGGATATCAGATAGCTCCATTAGAGAGAGAGAGAGAGAGAGAGAGAGAGAGAGAGAGAGAGAGAGAGAGAGAGGCGCAGAAATATCTGGGAATTAAATTGAACTATCTATTTTTACTCCCTTTAATTAAGAATAGAGGAATACCCCCCGGCCCCCTCTTTCTCGCTCCTCTTTTCCGGCCGACTTTACGGTAAGAACGAAAAACACAAAATGCTGATTCCAACCAATCGATCTTCTCCCCTCCCAACTCGCCTTCTGTTCTTATATCCTCTCTCTGTACTCTTTGCTTCATGGAAAATGCTAATCACCGCTAATTAGACAGTCATTAATGTAAAAAGTCCATGGATATATGTGAGTGTTGTATATCTCTAAAAGCGTATTATTTGAGAAAATGTCTTGAATATCTATTTTTGTGTGTACATTTTGTGTGCATTATCTACTGCCTGGTGGACTGGGATTAGCAGAACGTTTACTTTCTTAAACCCTGGATTTCTCCTTCTATCTTTTTGCACAAAGTCTAATTGCTGAGACAAACCAAAGATCAAAGGATTTCTCGGGGTGGGTTATGATCCATTTTAGGTTCTATTCGATATACGTGTATGCAGTCCAAGAAATATGGACAAGAGTTGAGACATCATGAGGTGTGGAGGAACACCTGTGAAGGCAATCCGATAATTAGGCGATGTTAAATTGACAAAGTCGTCCTTGAATTCCCATTGAATTTACTTTATTGTTGACTAAAGAACAAAACCCATCTATCTGGTTGTCTCTAAAATTTGTTGGTATTTGGGTTTGTGATCAGAATTTGCAGCGTGTCTTCTTATTATCTTCCCTATTTTTGGATTGTTCTTGACATCAATTTGTCTGGTTTTGTAAAATAGGAAAATGCTAACCGTCATTCGGCGTTGGTTGAGCACAAAAAGTTTCTTCAACTATGATAGTGCATAGACATATGTCTTGAAGTTCCAAATTGTTGGCATGAATGATTCGAAGAAAGAGACTGAAAGATTGAGTGCGATCCATAGAAAAAGTTCAAGCAACAAAAATTGCGAAATGGGTTTTGGTGGGTCTGACGGTGAAGATAAGCTTCGACGTCCCACTGCTAGTATTAGCAAGAGATTTAAGCTTCCGAGAAAGGTAATTGCTTTCACATTCTTATTTGTAAATTAGAGCAACTTGTCTTCGATGTTGGATTGGAGCTAATCCTGTTTTTGTTTTCTTTTTAAAGCAGTTTTTCGATGACTGCAACACAGTTGATCATGCCTCCATCCCTCGGAAGCTACGTTCAGGTGTGTAATTGGGTAAAAAAATGGAATTTGGAACTCTCCTTTAATTCCTGTCAAATGTAGTGTGTGTGTGTGTGTGTGTGATTTTGCGGGGCAGTTAGTTTGAGCTGACAGTTTATAATTAGGTTCTATATGGAGGATATGTTTATAATTGTACTATAGTACTTTGCTATGGTGGGACAAAACTGAGTGAGGCCTTTGCCTTTTCCTTTCCTTCTTTCCGCGGGTGAAAGATTCTTAATTTTTTTTCCCAATATGTACTTATCATGGGTTTTTTCTTTCTCACTATTTGCCTGATGCGATTTTCATGATGTGTATGTAGAATGTTGCCTTTCTTGAATTTGATAAACTTCACTTTTCTAAAGGATGTTTGAGCTTTTAATGAATGAGAAAGGTTTTGGTTTGGAAGAAACAAGAGAAAACACAATGCTTGATTGATTTCATAGTCGTATTGCTCAATGCTTGGTAAATTGTTTTCATTTAGATTTTAATGCTCGGAATGTATTGTTTCATATTACAGCCACGAAGAAGCGCAATCACGCATCCATTTCTCCACCATTATCACATAAGAAGAAGAAGGACCGTGTGATCATTGGAGTCCAATTACCTAGAAAGGATGCCATAAAGAAAAGCAAAAAATCGCATGTAGTAGATCATCTCTTTCTCCAACTTCCTACTGATAAAAAATATATATTTTCTCCAAGTTCCTGTTGTTCTTTTACGGTTTTTCCTTAAGGCATCTAGTGAGGATAATGGATTGCAATTGCAGCAACAAGGAGACTTAGAAGGATCTCTAGGTCAGACAATGGAAGGGCCAATCACGAAAGATGAGGAGGAAGTAGTAGAGACTCTGAGTGCTTTGTCTGCGATGTTTGGCTTTCCTACCAATGAGCAGAACGATTTTGACTGTAAATTGGTTAATGAAAAATCTTCGCCTTTGCTAGAGGGAGATATCCCAAGGCCTACATTTCAAGGTTTTCAGTATATGTTGTTACATTCTACAGTATTTTCCCTTCTTGTGGACTTCGGGTATGCTAAAGTATTTATTTTATCAGATCCCACAGCTCCTGAAAAGGAAGAGGACTCAAATTCAAATTGTCCCTCAACTGCTGCAGAGGCTGCAAATTCTTCGTTACTGGAAGGGTCAGCTCTAGAAACTTTACAAGTTGAATGTTCGACCAAGTACCAGAACAAGTTAGATAATACCATTTCTCAAAGAAATCTCCAACCATTGTCTCTCTTATCAAAAAGTGAAAACATTGACGGGAAACCATCCTGGAGTTCTGTTGGTTGCAAGGTTCAATCTGACCTAAGCCTGGGAAGTGGGTGGGTAGCATTCGGCTTATGTGAATAAATTTCTATATTTCCTACTATTTGTTTTCTTAATTTCTTACACGACATTGATCTGCTGACAGCTCTAAACATCCCAAGCACGAGGAAGCCACGATTTCCACTGGAAAACCAGTGGGTTTCTTTTCAAAACCGGTGAGTTTCTTTTCTAAATGCAGGTCACTGGTCACATATATTCTCTAGTGCATAACCCATGACTTAAGGAGGGGTAATTTTTTTTGAGGTTATTCTCAGACTACTGCTGTCAGCACCAAACACGAAGTTCAATATACCCTCCAGGGGAGGAAGAATAGTGGTATACTTCTCACCTGAATGTAATATTTTTGCTTCATATAGAATGATACTTGCGTAGCATATAGAATCTTATTATTGTCCATCTATTAATACCTTGAAAAGCTATTAACCTTGTTTCTTTGGTCTTAAGGTTCTGCATTGTGGCCAGGCTTACTTTCAGCACAATCGCCTGGTTCTTTCCCCCAGGGACCTACCATGGAGTAATTTTCTTAACTTAATGGTATTAGACCTTTTGGGTAATCTTAATTCCTGTTCTTTAAATCTGGGTTTCACTGTTTGCTGTTTTAGGTCATCAACTGCAAAAACTCCTGGCTGTTTGCATGTGGCTTCTTCTTTAGCCCAACCTGGTTCCTTGGATAATGGTGTTTTGACAGATAAGGTAAGGGAGGTTTTTCTTACTTACTTGAGGTTAAGAAGTCAATTCTGCTATTGATGTGAATATAATTCTATCCTCCTGTGTTTACTATATCAAGATAATACGCTCGTTCTTTTGTCTTCTCATCTTTCGTCTTTGCATCTTATTTTAGGTTTAGAGCAATATATAATGCCTAATGATCCCTTCTATGTATCTCTTTCTTTCCTGCTTGTAGTATGGTAGCTTCCCTTCCTTCATTCCCTGTTAGTTTAGTAAGTCCTGAAATCTTTCTTATATTCTCTCTTTCCCAGAGGTTCGAATGGATTACAGTTCTTTCACCCTGTGGCTGTTCTAACGAATAATATCAAGTCAAAACATTTCACCATTTGTCTGATATTGACGGGGTCCTCGGTTTTTGTTGATTATACAGGATTCTATAGCTCCAGTTGGTGGAAAGAAGACATGGACGGGATGTTCAGCTCATATGTACATTTGTCATCTAATAAAGGACTTGGAAATTGCTGGGAGAGAAGATGGGTCACCTTTTCAGCCTACTCTGTTAACACCAAACGAAGGATCAAAAGAAAGTGGTTCGAATGGAGCTGTTTCTTCACACACCGTAATTGCTGAGAAAAATCCAAACGAAATATGGAATGCCATTCTTTTGCACAAGAGGCTCCTTCAAGATCAGCAACAGGGTCCTACACAGAAACAGGTGAGCTCATTTTTCTATCGCTGGTAATTTGTTCTTTCGTCTAAATCTGAAATTTTTGTTTTTTGCAGTGTTTTGATTTCTTGTCACTCTCAACTGGAAGTGGTGGATTGGAAGCGTCTAATAGTACTAACAAAGTGGGGAATGTGCCCGAGCCATTGACACAGTTTCATATTCCTTACCTGAACTCACTTGTGCAAAATCAAACTGTACTGCCTTTCTCTATGCCCCAAATTCGGTTTTGCTCCACTCCTTTTGCTGACAACCCTCCATCGGCTGCAACAAAGCAGGTGATTTGGTTTCTCTCCATTCTTGCTATATTAGCTGCTTTTTAATTTTCACGGACCATGGAATTGAAGCATGGTTTTGCAATGTCTATTCTTTGTATCTCTCATCCTACTGCAGTGAAACCTTTTTGGGGGAGAGAGGGGGTCCATGGCTCCCCTTGATCTTGGAATATTCATACAAGTATATCTGTTAATCTATTATATAGCGCGGAAAAACCTTTCGTTCGTTTAATATAGTGGTTGTCCAACATTTAGGGTTAATGCCCTTTTACCACTCATAATTTGAGATTTGCACTTTCGAAGGAAATCATTGAATAAAGGCTTTTTTATTGTCACATGTTAGAAGAATCTAAACTACTGACTCCATCCCAAGTTCCCAACCCATGAATAAGTGTATCAACTGCCTCTCTACAGGAGTTAGAACACACAACCTCATCGAATGAGTACTTAGCATCTAGAATTATTGATATTTGGCATTAGTTTGCACTAACATGTTTAGAGCACGTCCACCCGTTGGTGCCAAAATGACATTGCCAAAGTGATTTTATTGCATTGCCAAAGTGATTTTATGGCTTGCTACAATGTCAAAAGGCCAAAAAATAGCATTGTCGCTACACCGGTTTGATGCTATTTTAGCCAACTCCAAACCATTGAATTAAACCCATCTCATTATTCGATGAAAATTAAATGGCTTGGATGATGTGGCAAGTTTGGCAATTACCAAATTAGATGCCAAATTTGGCACCAAGAATGGCATTGCCAAATTTTGGCATTGAGAATGGAACAAGGGTGGAGAGGGTTTTTCCCATTCTTGATGCCAAATTTTGGCTTTGGCATGGGAACATCAGAAACTTTATATTTTCATACCCAAGGGTTGGTTCGGTGTATCGTATTCTTGAAGGAAAGATTTGGCATGTATTTTGCATTTAGATGTTCATGACATAGGAAATCATGTGCAACTTTGGCAATCCTTGCTTCATCCCTGTACTCAATAATTTACATATGTCGATGTGGTTCAATGAATTATCCAAATTAGGGAGATTCAGTACAAAAGTTGATGGGATACCAAACTTTTAAGTTTCGCAGCCATTATTGTCTGTATGGGTTAAGGACTCTATATCAGTACCTCAGGCATTTACAATTTCCAATTAGTATACCTCAGGCATTATTATCTACAATTCATGCATTCCATTCTACTGCATACCATCACCATTATGTAACATCAAGAAATTCTTCTTTCATTGATAACAGGTCCAGATACCACCAACTCCACATGTGGGCACCCCACTTTTGGGTCATAGATTGGGTTTCTCGGCCTCACCAAAACAAGAGCAGCAGCAACGGATTTGGGCAACTCAGTACAGGCCCACGGGAGTTGCTGCTACCCATTTTCCGAATTGGCATGATGGAAGATACGACCCGTATGGATTACATTATGCTCAATTCATCCTCCCACCTTCACATTCTTCTTCACTAGAAGTACTCGGCCCCAAGTATTCGCCCATCTCTCAACAGCAATTACTGTGCCATGAGCACCTTTAAGTAAGGACTCGGGACTATCACAGTTAAGGGGGCTGACGATGCTTCACGTCCGAAGAATGGGTAACATCCTTTCATAGTAGAATATGAGATGCTTGAGCTCCATATGATGACTTTCCGAGCAGTAAGTTGATGTCGCAGTTTTATGATGTCTGATCATTTAGCATCTTCAGCATCGAAGGATTGATTAGCTGCGCCATTAGGTGTGGAAGTCTCCTACTGATATATACAGAGAGGCATACAATATGGATGTGTATTTTAATCTTTAACAATCTTTGCTAGGCTCAGGTTCGTTTAAGGTTGTCTAGCTACAATTTCATGTTGTTCTAAAGCAAATGACATCAGTGGAATTTACTTACCCAGTAAAAGTAAGAAGGCAAGGAATAGAAGCGAGACATACACATGTTTATTAACTTCTTCGTTTTGGGGTCTCAAAACCCCTGTGCATGGTGTTCAATAAATTTTCTCCATTTATATACCTCCACTCATTACTCTCAAAAACCTTCCTCTTTTTTTTTGATTGACCTCTCAAAAACCTCCTTCAAAACCAAAACCGAACAGATTTCTTTCACAAACCCTTGCATTGGTTACATATTCAGAAGGAAAATAGTAGCACTTAATGCAGCAGTTCCCAATTATTGCGAGCTATTTTTTTTCTGATCGGCAATTATTGTGAGCTATTGCACATTCTTTGACGAGTGACGGATGGGATGAAGGTTGAAGAAAGTTTACGAGTAAAACAGCTAGGTCTCCCAATTTTCAAAAAACATTTTTAGGTCTCCCAAAAGTTTGAAAATGAGTTTTTGACAGTAAGTTTCTGATGAGTCACCTTTGGTCTATTAAAACCCTGGGCATGGGAGCTAAAAGCTTGTATAGTTGAATATAGCCCTTCCAGCTTCTACTACCAATCATTGGTCAACCACAACCAAACAAGTTATAAGTTCAATAAAAAACAGAAACGCAAACAAGTTGGTATAAAACTGCACTTGGACATCTCTCTCTCTCTGTTGGTATAAAACTGAACTTGGACATCTCTCTCTCTCTCTCTCTCTCTCTCTCTCTCTCTCTCTCTCTCATAAAACTGCACTTGGACATCTCTCTCTCTCAAGCCAAAATTCCCAGCTTTTGCCGCTGATCCTCCCTGCTAAGTAGATTACTGAGAGAGTGTAACAGTAGAGACGATTCAAATGACAAATGAGTTAAACCAACTCAAACTTCAGTATCCTTTCCAGAAGAAATGCTGCTAGAAAGAGTACTAAATCCGTGAGGGGGGAAAAACAGAGAATTCGTAAACAATGTGATCATATGAACTCAACAACAAAACTGATTAAAAAAAAGCTCAACATCATAAGCATATCGCAAACAATCTTGTCCATGTATAAGAGGAATCAAACAATTATGGCAGATGTAGTGAAAGAAATACAAAAGTCGAGGCACAAAAGATGGAAGATCGAGAAACGTCGGTCCACGAACATGATATGGCTGCTGCTAGAATTCTTTACTCCAGCTTTTCCAACTCTCCCATTCTCTCTATAATTGCCTGCAGTTTTAAACAAAGCACAGCCCCGATGATTCCAAAATTGGTATTTTACAATCAAAAGCCTTCCCGACTTTTGAGACAGACATAGGATAGACATTCTGCTCCCCTTTACAAACTATTGGTGAATTGAAATCAAAATAGTAACTGACGATCAATAAGCAATTACAGACACGATAACCACATACCCGCTTGCTTGTTTCTTGGAGCTCCCCGGCAAGAATGAACTCGTCCAGTATCAGATATACCTATTTCAAAAGAGCCGGGGATCAGAACAAGAAGCCAAGGCAAAAACAGACACATGAAACAGAATGCAGAATTAAACAGAAATTTAGCGCACAAATTGAGCTCTTTAATTACAATATATAATGATATAACTAAGTCTTCGACCCAGCATCAGCAGTTCCATTCCAGCAGGA
The DNA here is from genome assembly GCF_030253575.1 of Rhododendron vialii. Classification (NCBI taxonomy): domain Eukaryota; kingdom Viridiplantae; phylum Streptophyta; class Magnoliopsida; order Ericales; family Ericaceae; genus Rhododendron; species Rhododendron vialii. The sequence goes on along the minus strand of NC_080563.1, from coordinate 40,876,416 downwards.
TAGTAATTCCCTCGGTTGCATGAAAATCGCGTAATCTAAGCCCACAGTAGAGAAAAATGCCACAAATAGCTTACGCACAACGTCATGCTACCATCCACTCACATTGGTGAAACACAAATCTAACCACCGTGATCAAGCCATTTACTAACGAAATTTCAAATTCATGTTTGTTACAACCTTTAAATAATTCTTCATACAACATGAGCAACTGTCAAATTTGTTTGGCTAAGTTACCGGAAAGTACGTATACAACAGTAATAGCAACTTGAAAAAAAAAGATGTTAAGCCATAAGAAATCCCCCAAAATCAGGGAACACCAGCCAATGCTGGTTCTTACTGTCTAAACACCCAAAATATCAAATTCCAAGTTAGTAAATTTATACAACTTGCATGTCTAATCCAGACAGACAAAAATGGAATCTAAGGCTAAGGAACAAGTTTTGCAAAGAGCCACAACAAGTGCAAATAAACAGCAGCATGAAATAAATTTTTAACATGAAAATTGAGAGGAGTAGGGCCAATACAAGGCACACACACATGCAGGATAGAAATTAGCTTAACTCAGATATCATTCGTCATTACATAGTTTGGACCTCTGACAAACATAATTGGGGAAATTTTGGGAAATACGCTCCCTAGAAAACAAAACAAGAGCTCAGGTCATGAAAAAATTGCTAAAGTGGCATTGTGGCAACAACTTATTATCTAGAAACTCAATAAGAAGCACCAATTCAGTAGCATATGGGAATGCAAAAGAAATCACGACATTGATCACAGTATATAAAAATAAATTATGACACAAGCATGGAACGAAAATCGAAGAGAGGAACAAACCTTGTGAAAATTAAATACCAAATCTAGCTCGCAGACATTGCTGAAGAAGTGATCCAATATCTCCACAAACAAGTGGATAGACTCCAAATATGCCAACTCATTATCCGTTATATCAACACACAATGAGAAAAATAATCCAGCATATCTCCTGTAGATAACTTTGTGTGTACGGAACTGCAACAAAAATTAAACACAACTTACATAGCTAACAAGAAGCACCTGAGTGAAAACATTATGTACACTTTTATAAAAAAAACAAATGCTGGAAACCTTTTGCAATAAATTAAAATCCTAGTGAAGAAACAGCACCAACGATGGTACTTCATAAAGCATGAACCTATACTTCATTCCATGAGTATACCCGCATAGCACTGATGACTATGTGAGCCAAAAAAGCAAAGAGGAAGTGAGTTCAGAAAAGAGTCACTACACTGGTTAACTCAGCAGCCAATGTACTTCTGAAACCATCCAAAGCATAATCCAACCAATGAGTTAAGAGAGATCATATCGAGATTATAAGACAACCAATCATTGCTTCATTTTCAGATTTAAACTGAGGCTCTATATGGATAGATGTGGATTTTGAATCAAGGTATTAGTGTTCAATTTCAAGAAAAATGGACGAGGTATTAGCTGTGAAACTATGGTGTAAGATAGATTTGAGGTAGAATATATGTACTTTACTGGAATGCTTGCATAACTACACTGCTTAACCACGACTGATAACCAAATCAAGCCATTCGAGTACAATCTTGTGTTCGATTTGTTAAAATTTTGTCCAACATCAGCTTGCAACCTAAACAAACCAAGAATGAACAAGCTACTATTCGACACAGTTTGACTTGGGATGTTTACAAAGTTGAAGCTACTCGTGATCGGTTCGATAATAAAACTCGTTCTGTGCATCAATTAAACAAGACAAGCTTAATCAAGCTACTACTCTGCTCGTTTGACTTTGGATGTTTACGAAATTGAAGCTACTCAAGTTCAGTTCGTGAATTGTGATCGGTTCGATAATAAAACTCGTTCAAAACCTGTGCATCAATTAAGCAAGCTACTACTTGGCTCGTTTGACTTAGGATGTTTACGAAATTGAAGCTACTCGAGATCAGCTCGTGAATTTTGATCGGTTCGATAATAAAACTCGTTCAAAACCTGTGCATCAATTAAACAAGGCAAGCTTAAACATAGATTTCAAGCTTGTTAAGTTTTCAAACCAAGCCTGAAAATCCATTGCTCGGCTCATTTATTAGTCCTATGCTTAACACAGTCATTCAAAACATACCTCAACGAAATTGGTGAACTTGGGATCTCTGTTGACAACCAACCGATGAACCTACCAACAAAAAGAAAAGAAATCTCAAACCCTAATTCTTGGAACCAAGAAAAACAAATAATTAAGGAAAGACAAAAAAATCCAATAAGGACGAATTTTACCTCGAATTCGACCTTGTGCTTCTCGGATTCCTCGAGAGGAATGTAGTACTTCGCCAGCCGAGTCTTGCCTTGCCTGTTCTGCAGCAGTATGAACCGGATCTGCCTCATTCACAAAAAAGGAAAAAACAAAATTACTAATTTAAGAGATTCTTCAAAAAGAAAAAAAAAAAAACGGAAAGTGCAATCGAGGGTACCATTTTGCGAAGAAGGAACACACGGTTATCAGCGAAGGAGAAGAGATGATCAAGGATCGATTTTGGTGAAGCTGAGGAGAGTCGTCGGTTGGAATTTGCGAGGAGAGAGAGAGAGAGAGAGAGAGAGAGAGTCAGAGACTAGAAAATGGAGGGCCGCACCGTAGGACCAGTCTAAAATTTTTTGGAACGTTTGTTTTTTTTGGTTCAGGCCCCCGACTAAATTCCTACTTAGATTTGAGTCAAATTTTAGATCCTATTTGCTCGTTTTAATACATCATCGTGGCTGCAAATTTTTGCATTCTAACCGCAGATTTTTATGTCATACCTGCAAATTTTTGCACATTATAGCTGCAAACCTTTACGCTACAACTACAATTTTTGACACTATGACCTCGTACTTTCACATTGTGTCTGCAAACTTTTGCACTAAAACCGCAAAATTAGGCTTTGGCCGCAAACCACCAAGTACAACCTCATGGCCTCAACGTATAACTTAGAGAAAATGACGGCCAATGACATGTTTTGATAATTAATGCCCGTCAAGAACATTTACAGCATTAACAATTGTTTTTAGCATGTTCTTAGAGGGTATTAATTATCAAAACACGTCATCCGCCGTCATTTTCCTTATAACTTATGGGTCAGAAATTTGGGTTTTCGAGTTGGGCCTTCTTTGGATTTCATTGGGCCTAGAACTACTTCAATTTTAAGTTCAAAAATAGTAATTCAAATAGGTCCAAAAAGTGGTCAATTTTTTAGGAAAAATGATGGTCAATGACATGTTTTGATAATTAATACCCGTTAAAAATATTTTCAACATTAACAAATATTCTCAGCTTGTCTTTAGCGGGTATTAATTATCAAAAAACGTCTTGGTCCGTTATTTTCCCAATTTTTTAATTTGAAAAGTAATATGTTGAAAATCATTTCCTTGGAAACTAAATTTATAAAATTTTCGTGGAGGCCCTCAATTGGTTAATTTCATTTTTACCCCATAAAATATTTGGAGATGGAATTTTTTTTTTCTTCCAAGAGTTAGTAATTGTAACTTATGATTTTTTCAAAAAAAAAAAACTTTTTATGTTCCTATTTTTTTTTTTCCATATATTAGAATGTGAATTGGATTGTACACTTGAACTCATGGGGCAAAATTAGACCTACTAAGCCTTAGGGCATTATCTGAGGTTCGAAAAAATTAAATAAAAATAGACCTACTTCAGTCCCCAAATTAATTCGAGAATCGTAGTTGCGTAATTTTACCATCTTAAATATTTATCTCAACAATTATTCCCCACTAAACTATTCTCCCTGTTTTGTTAATTTGTAAAGAAGGAGCAACGGTTATCAGCGATCGAAGGTTATGCAAAGGAGAAAAGATGAACAAAGATCGATTTTGGCAAAGCTGAGGAGGGTCGTAGGTTGGAATTTGCGGAGAGGGAGAGTCAGATACTAGAAAATGGAAGAAAGGACCGTAGGACTAGTCTTGGACATAAGTCACATAATTTGAGTTCGCCAATGAGAGTGCGTTTTCAAACCACATGTGAGGATTGAGAGCGTGAGGATTGAAAGTGTAAACACATGGCATTTTGAAAGATTGTGTGTGACTAAGCTCTGGGCTAATTGTTGGCACAGTTGGTTGTTTTCTATTAATTCTTATTAGATTTGAGTCAATTTTTTTAACATCACATTGTTCGGTTTTTGGATTCTTATACCAATTCTTCTCAACTTCGGTCTATATTTTTTTTTTCCTGATTCCTCTCATGACGAAATGATGCGACATCATGACGTAAAAATTTGACACAAACCTTAAAAGAAATTAAGAGAAAAGAACCAGAAGACTGTGCCAAAACCTCGTCAAAAAGTTAGGACACATAGGGGCCCAAACCAACCAAGCCTATTCGGGTTTGAGTTTGGTATTTGCTAGCTCATTAAAAGTTTCTGCAAGATTCGTCTCTTGTATAAACAAACCAAGCTTGAATATTTTTTTACAGTCTCATTAAGATTTCAAAACAAACTCGAACAAATTACTTCACCCTCCCTCTCTCTCAAATTACAGAATATGGGCCCCCAGCCCAGATCCAATAAACTAAGACCGCCCAGCAACCAGCACCTTAGCTTTTTTTTTTTTAATCAGAACCAGCAGCTTACCTTCAAACAAGTATTTTGTAACTACCAGTACCAGAATTCTCTAGTGAAGTGGACGCCAAGAAAAGAAGCTCCCTCCGCTGCTTCTCTCTCTCTCTCTCTCTCTCTCTCTCTCTCTCATCAAATTAAAAAGGTCAACATTGTTTCAATCTTCAGCAAATCCAAGCACAGAGAAATCGACCAATGGAGGGTGGAAATGGACAGGGGTTGAGGACGACGAAGAGGGCGGAGATAGATACAACTGCACCGTTCCGGTCGGTCAAGGAGGCTGTTATGTTGTTTGGTGAGAGAGTTCTGGCTGGAGAGGTCTATTCCAACAAGCTCAAAGAGGTAATTAACAAAAAAAAACCTACTGTGCCTCTCTGTATCGTTCCATTCTTATCGCACGTTCTCGAAGAGACAAAAAAAAGAAGTTATCGTAGTACACGGTCCCCAAGTTCAGAACATGTAATTGTAAGAAGTTGATGATTTTTGAATGTCCATCTCGATTTGGTCAACGTGACATTATTGATTTTAAGATCATTACATGGTTTTCATAATTTAGAGATTATGTACTATCTGCAAGTGGTCTTAATTTGGACAATGTAAGGGAAAACCCATTAGGGGTATCCCTAATTATTATGTTGATCAATGCAAATTTCTTTCTTTAGGACAAAAAAACAACCACAAATAAGGGGTTGAAATGTCCAATGGTATAATGCAACTGATTTATTCATATTCAAACGATTTTCGGATTTTCCCTCCAAACCACAAAAATCACAAGACGAATCATTAAGTTTCACCGATGCACTCGATATTTGAAAACACCCAAGGTGGATCATCAAGTTTCACGTAGCCCAAATGAAATGAACCGTGTAAACCTAATGTGTGTGTGTGTGTGTTTTTTTTTTGTACTTGCAATTAATTCAATTTCATAAGATTCTATAGTTAATCTCCCTGGCCTTTTCCTCTGTTACAATTCTGCCAATTATTCATCTATTCCTCAGTTTGTAGTAAAGTTAGAAAATAACTAAAAAATAATAGAGTAACAATATTATTATGCCAATAGTATAAGCTTTTGATAGAGAATCAATAGCTTTGGTTTCCCTCAAGTAACACCGTTTTTTTTTTCAGTTCTTTGGTCATAGTTTTTATAACTCAGGCGTTCGGGCCAGTTTACACGCACTTCGACCGCCCGATTGCCGGGAGTTCAATGTATTTATATGTATCTTATGTATAATGATAGTAATTTCAATAGCTTATTGGTTTTCAAGATGCAGAACAATGATGCAAGTGGAAATGGTCTTGTAACTGTTACAACAGAGCTGGAGGAAACAAAAGAAAATCTCCAAAAAGCAAGAGAAGAAAGCCTAGTAATGGCTACCTGCCTCTCCACCTTACAACAGGAACTCGAGAGGACGAAGCTCGAGCTTCGACAGCTCAAGGAGAGAGAATCCGAAAAGCAGGTGATCGTCGAGTCTGCAGAGATCAAACACGTCGAGTTCACGAAGGACTCGACGAGCTTTGATCATCTCAAACCGCGGACGAGAAACGAAGGGCCGGTCGAGTTCCAGAAGAAGAGGTACGTGACGTTCGCGAACCCTCCCTCGTCGGCTCGGGTCATGGTGCCACAAGGCGGCGACACGATTCTGGAAAGACACCCTTCTCTCAAGAAGAAGAAAAAGAAGCCGCTTATTCCGCTAATCGGAGGCATTTTTTCGAAGAAGAAATGAAAGGTTAATTTCAAGGACGATGCAAAATTTTCAACTTAATTAATCCAATAATCGTAATTTTTTTTTGTGTATCTTATTTATTTTGTACGTTCAATTTGACCCTGCACGTACCAATAAAGTCTTAAAATGAGAGGAGAATTCGACATTAATAAGGTATTTATGTATGTACCCTATGTAATTAAGAGTTTTGGTAATAAGGTATGAAGATCAAGCAATATCAGTGTACTGTTCTTTCTCTTGCAAATAATGGGACACAATTTCTTTTGCTTCGAGATTTTATATCTGATCGCTAAAGTGTACACTACATATGGATTGTTTTCTCAAAATTAGTCGAGGTGCGCGTAAGCTGGTCCGAACACCTGAGTAATAAAAAAGAGAGAGTATACAATAGATAATCAAATTCAGAAGGAAAAAGAAAGAAAGAAGAGTAACGGCACGGAAAATGTACAAGGGATGGGGGATGCTACCGAGCATCTTGATCCCTGTAGATGCCTAGATTCAATTCGAGCCGTCCGTGCCGAAATGAACGACCGGATTAACCGCTCTAGATTCAATTCGAGCATCCTCCCAGGAAAACGGAGCAAGTAAAATTGCATGGAGATTCAAGTCAGAGAACTTGTTAAAAACATTTGATATTAATATTTAGGCTCGAAGTTCACTTCGATGTTCGATCGAATGACCCAATCTAGTGAGTAGTGAGGCACGTACGATGAGAGAAAGTAATATCCAAGATATGTTGAAAAAAAATCTAGGAGAATCGAAAATAGCCCTTCAACCACTACGAAATGACTTTTAACAACCCCTTTAATTTTTCGTTATGTTTGATTGTTAACCACCAACAAAGTTTAAGTTGATAGTAACTTTTTCATTAAATCCTTAACAATTAATATATATCTTAGAGCTTCTCCCACAATAAGTAAATATAATCTCCAAAACTGGTATATATATGAGTTTGGACGTTCTCTCCACGTATTGCAAATACTAAATAGGTTTTGCGTTGGATATTTTAACATAGTATCAAAACTAGGCTTTCAAAATCTTTTGGATATATAAAACTCTCTTAATTGATCGCTCTGTTGTTTGTGCCATGAGTGCAACTTGTTTTTTTTTTTTTTTATGATCCTAATGTTATGGACTCTTTTCACATGGCTGCGTATGGGGTCATGAGGGATTGCACGTGCAGGGGAGTGCCAGAGCTTATCTCACATTGGTTATTTTTAATTTTTCAAATTTGGTGTACGAGTCTTGGTAACCTCTCTACTTATTGCTACTTGATTTTGAATTAGACACTACACATTTCAATCCGATTTACTGCTTTTAATGGAAAATTGCATGCATATTACCCGACTTTTTTCTTGAAAATTCAAGACCGCCACAACCGATTCCTGCTATGTATTCGTTAATTTAGTGCTCCAAACACTGTTATGCGACTATATATGTAAAGATGCTACCATTTAAAACCTAGCTTGCCTACATAAAATGGACTGCCTTATCCGTTGTGGATAATCAATCTTTTTGGATCAAATTACAGAGCCGTGGAAATCGTTCATTTGTTATTAAACAAAAAAGCCAGGACAAAAGTAGAACAACAAATTTTTAGCCCACGAAGGTACAAAAGCCGTGACAATATTCACCAACAGAACTGAAACCAAAAAAGGCAAACATAAGTGAATTCATCGATCATCACACCATCGCATCTTAGTTCCTCCCCCCTGCTTCCTTTGATTTGTTAAAGAACTCTATGCAATCAGCAACGGCCTCGTCGTAATGCGAATTCGACGAGTAATACGAGCTACAACACGAAGTCTTTGGTGGCTGATCGGACCGATATTCATCGCAAGATCTTGCCGTGGCCTGAGACACCCTTTTAGGCGGGACGGAGAAGACAAAGCGCAGTACAATCTTGCGAAACCGATCGAATAGCTTCATGGCGGAGAAATTGAACTTTTGAGAAGAAGAAGAAGGGGAAACCCCAGTTTGAGGGTGGTGGAGTTGGTCTAATTCAGAACCTGATGACCTTACTTGTACACCAAAGCTCTCTCTTTGTTGCCTGTACATCTCTCTCTCTCTCTCTCTCTCTCTACTGTGTAATTCTATCATTTTGTGTTGTGAAGAGTCATGCATATAAATAGAAATAGGGTTTTTTTTTTTTGTTTAGCATGAAGGGTGTCTAGACCTGCTTACGTAGACTTTGACTAATTCTCTCTCTGGTCTGATGAAAGTCAAGCGATAAAAGCAAAACCGGACTAGGAAATTTACAAGAGAATGACCTCTTGCAGCCTAGCTCAAAGGATTATGCCTTTGCTCAGAATCGAACTAAAGACTTTGTGTCTTTGTTGACTTCTTGCTGTCGTTTCTCTTTGAGTCTCGGGTAGCTTTTGTTTGCCATTGCCCCTTTTAATCTTTGTGTCATTTTCATAAATTAATATAATTTCTTTTGCCGAGCAAAAAACAAAGATCTTGTCAGAATCGAACTAAAGACTTGTGCAAGCAAGAGTCTAACCTCCGTTCCAGGTACTCTACAACTACTTGATTATAAACTCCTTTTAAATTTTTTTTTTTTCTATATACTAAAGGAAATTGAAGGAGCACATTGGGAAAGAAGAAGAAGAAGAAGATGTTGTCTCAACCATGTGCCCAACTCATTTGCATGGGCTTCCCTTGTCCACACAAAGTACAATGGTTTTAATTAGTGGGGTTACTGTTCAAAAAAGGATTAGTGGGGTTAATTCTTTGATTATCTTCAACTCTAAGCAGTGTTTTAAAACTAAAAAGTTTGGATTTGTTTAGTCCTGCAGGTGGGTGTGAAATGACTTAATTTTGATGAACACAAGAGAATTAATATACACCAAAAGCTACAACCAAATGGCATCCATTATACGAATAGAACCTGATTGATTAATGATTTAATTAATTGTAGTTGAGGGTTTAAGAGGAGTTCGAGAATGACTTTTGAGTGACTTTTATACATTAATTCCTAAAGGAACAGAACAACATCATTAGATTTGCAGAAAGGTGCTTTGAACTTGCTCAATTTCTGAAAAGTTAAAGAAATACTAAAATAGAATTGATAACTCTTTGATGATCATTCAAAAGGCCTTGAATCAAATGTGTTTTGGACTAACAGAATTATAGAGAGAGAAAAAAAGGAAAGAGAGTGGTGGGATGAGGGGAGAGAGAGAATAAATCTGAACTGTCCACTACACGTTTGGATGAGTTGCTAATTTGTTAGTATTTTGTTGTTTAAAAGTAGCTAGGTACTCAAAAGTAGTGATCCTATTATTAGAGTACTTTTGGGAATAGCTTCAGTGACTCAAATCCTAACCACAATGTAAAAATAGGTTCTCGACAATGCTCATCGATCCAAATCACATGCATGCTCTAGAACTTGGGGTCCACACCATTGTTAATGAAATAAAATAAACTATACTTTTGGAAAAGACCATCTTGTTATAATTCATAAAACAATTTTTATTCGGTGAGCCACGGCCCTTTCACTCGGCATTGTGGTATCACCAAGGTTGTCCCTGCTCGACTGGTGATCTTGCAACAAAGCTCCCTTCAACCTTCTCTCTTAATTTTGTTTACATTTGAGAGCTAATCTTTCATGATTCTTGCAACAATGAGTGTGAGTTTCCCCAAAAAAAAAATTGTCTATTGTTTAAGCACTTTATACAAGTTGTTCCCCAAAAAAAAAATTGTCTATTGTTTAAGCACTTTATACAAGTTGTTTCCGCTTAATATTAGACATCTAGTTAACGTATGCATGAAGAATGACTTATTTCGAAATCCGTGTTTTGTGAGTTTTAGTCCATTTAAACAATAGTAGAAACACAGCCTGATTCTTTCACTTGAGATAATGATCATTTTGGCTTAGAAACATAATAATGACTTATTTTGAATGTGTGGTACTTCTCCACTTTATTCCATTATCAATGCATGACCATATTTTTCCTTCGCTTCTTGTGACTGGTTGAACCAAACACTAGCTCTTCATAAAATAATTCCTTGTATATAAATCTTTAAATAATTCAGGCCCGTTCTATGAATTGAAGGTGATGTATTATGAGAAAATGAACTGTCTCGTAAAATAAAAAATAATTATTTAAAAAATAAGAACCTTAGCGGAACGGAGCCAAATAATCTCATTTTTCATATAATGACTAATCCAAATTTTATTTTATTTTATTTTTTGGCTATATGATAGGATGTTAGAATGTGTTAGATGGATGAATTACGAGCTAGTCCAGGCGATTGGCCAACGTTTTCAAGAACTCCAGCCCAATTTAAAAATGCACCATCAAAGAGAGGCCCACGCTTTCCTGCCTAGACTAAATAAAAATGGGCTACATGTTTACCAAAAAAATAAAAATGGGCTATATGGTAGGATGTTAGTATTTGTTAGTGAGCTTCAACTTGGTACTTGGGCCTTCAGTATGGACGCCTAATGAGTGGGCCGATACCTGGTAAACAAGCCTTGCGGTGTAACACTCCACTTCCTGCCAGCCCATTCAAAAGTTCCCAACCACGGCCCACAATGAAGGGCACTAGTTATTTTTTCCTATTCTTTATTTTTGTCTTATAGGAATGTTTTAGTTTTATTCAAAATTATTGGTGCATATTTTTTTAAAGACTTAAAATTCTAAGACCAGTAATGGAAAAATATTATTTTCAGGTTCTACTTCGTGGAAATGCTTTACTCCCGTTTTAAATTTTTTATTTTTTTGTAAAGTTTAGTAGATTGCACCCATGGTGAACTTTTCACCAAATTCAATGGTATTTTTGCAGACAACAAACGAAGTAAGAATCACTCTCTTAATTGACGATAATATGAGTAATGTAAGTCTGAAGATATAGTACATAATTTCCGATCAACGTGTTTCTGGCATGGTCAGCGTTCTCGATAAGTTCTAAAAAGTGAATGGTTCCGATAATTGTTGCGAGCACGAGAACGGCTCACAATTGGTCCAAAACTGGACCGGACTGGTTGGAAGGGAAACTGGACGGGATCCTCTCCCTGTTTGGGCATATGAATATATTTAATGTCGATTTCCATCAATTTCTTTACCCAAACACCTACATACTTGCGTTTAATATATAGTCTTATCGTAATAATAGGAACGATCGTTCAATTCTCAACCCACAAAAATTTAAACACAAACCATGGATATGAGCATTGGATTGGACTCCTTTGAGTAGCTATATAGTCTTATCAACAAGGATGGGACCAGGGGGGGTCTAGTAGCGGCGATCGCCACGACAATAATTTTAAAAAATGCAATTATTATATGTAAAAAAAAAATTATGCCCAACTTTATATAGTCTCGCCACTACTAGATTTTTTTAGTATACATTTCGCCACTGCTAGGGTAAAATCCTGGTTCCGTCCTTGCTTATCAACTACTGTTGATCATATGCTAGTAGTTTAATGCATGCATATAAATAGCGGGCCACAAGGGCAATGGTACAAGCTTGAGCCTTTTAGGACTATCCCTCTCATATCTATGCTGGGTTTGATGACGGGAAGCCCCTTCCCCAATCTTAACGGGTTTGATCAAGTAGGCATAAGATGGCAAATAAGGTCTCGTTTCAGAAATCTTTTTAAAAAATAAACAGCTTATTTTATATTTTCAAACTTAAAAACAATGTGAATGAAAAATTATTACTATTATTTTTTTTTACACCGCTTAAAAGATCTTAATGAGATCTATCAAATAAGATCCATATTGCTAAGAAAATTATTTGCGTAAATACATGATTTTTAAGCTTGAAATTACCTTTTTAAAAATAAGTACTTATTTCCATTTTTGGAACGGAGTCTAAGTGATTGACATACATGAGGTTGCTGATCGAATTTCACGGAGGCCAAACATTTACAATCTTGGGGCAACTGAAGGATTTGTTTAGTCGTTAACTTCAAGACCCCAGAATTAATTGAGAAACGCGCAAGCTGGACTGAACATGCATTATAAAATTACAAGAAATAAAGATAGAGGAGCAGAGATCTCAATTGGTGGCTACCAAAAAAAGGGAGATCTTAACTAAGAATACAGAATACTCCGTACTACTTAACATAAGGAACCATAGGCCCATTGTACTCTATCCCCCCAACCACACCATTCTTTGTTGAATAAAAGTATCATTTTTGAGTAGCTACGTTATAAGCATTGAAAAAAAATTGAAAATAGGCATTTTTTTTTTAATAAACGTATCCTCTCTCTCTCTCTCTCTCTCTCTCTCTCTGCATTTGTCCCTAGATGATTCCATGTGCACTTCATTATTTCTCTTCATCCTTGTATATATTCTGAGTGAGTGTAAATTCCATCCACCTGTGGTGGAAAACCCAAGTTTTCCACCACTATCAATTGGGGGCCCCACCGTGCATAGTTTATAGTAAGCTGAACCGTTAATCTTGTATGGCTCACAAAGTAGTACATCTTCACAAAAAATCAACTTTATCAGACATTGATAGGTATATAAAAATTTGAAGTTTGGTTTAAAAAATCGACGGTAGATAAGTTTAAAGTTAAACTATCCATAGTCGTCTATTTTATAAACTAAGATTTAATTTTTTATATACCTATGCATGTCTAATAAAGCTAATTTTTTATGAATATGTACTATTTTGTGAACCCTACAAAATGAACGATTTAGATTATTGAAAAAAACACACGGCGGAACCCGCAATGCATGGTGGAAACCATGGAGTTTACACCTAAGGTGGAAATAATTTTTTCTCATTCTGAGTAACCATTGATTAATTTCCTGGGACAATTAATTGGTAGGGACTAGGGAGTAGAGAGCAAACCACCGACAGGAAATTAACGGACCTAGCTAGCTAGTTTGAATTGGAAAAATACTCATTGAATAAATCATGATAGTCATAGACAAGACAGCTCTCAACTTAACTTAATTAATTAAACAATAGAACCTATTTTTGATTCTTTTTGACCAGCTGGTATTAAATAGTGGAGTATCAACTATATATTGGCAGACTTCGTCCCATAGCGGTTGAGAACGAGCTAGAGATTCTAGTAGTACTCCTACCATATAAGTGAGGACTCGGAACCTACCTAGGACAAAGTGTTTTCTCAAAAAAAAAATATTAAAAAAAATTGAGAACAACAAAATGTGAGTTGGTCTTGTGGATGCGAAAAATATTGTACTATAAGTGGGGACTCATCGAGACAAATTTGGTATAAGAGGCGGAAAAACCTGAACAAACACGATGGGGATGTTGCGCATTTAAAGGTGGTAGATTGTAAGACCCCGTCCCTTATCCGGTGCGAATGCCAAATTCTAGGACCATATAAGCGAGGATTTTGGAGCTACGTAGTCCAAGGATTTTTTTCTAAATGGAATATGAGAAGAACGAAATCGTGCGCTAGTCATGTTACATGCACATTCATTACGTACGCATGACGGGAAGACCAAACAATATTGTATGAGGCGGGCACTATGCATGTTTTAAAAAATTATCATTAATTCAAGGGGATATATGTTGAGAAGAATTATAAGGATAAGTGTGTCTAGTCTAATACACCATTTTGGTTGTAATTATAAGTCAAGTGGAGAATATCAAAATAATTAAAGACCTCCCTCTTCTTCAATTTGAAAATGCCACTTTTGTATCAATAGTATTGGTTCAACGAATCAATATTCCACCTTCCTCTTTTAATTTGAAATCTCTTCTCTCTTTTTTTAATTTGAAATCTCTTCTCTTTTTTTTTAATTTGAAATCCCACTCTAATTTGTCCTGCCATTACATATCAATTAATATTGAGCCCACCCACAAAAGTGGCCTTTAGAAGCATAGAAACCGTACGTTTCTTTTTTTCGTGCATCGGAAAGCAATTTTTTCGAATTGATGTTTGAGCTCTTGGCCTTATTGGTGCTACATGAGCATTCAAATATTTTTTTTACCACTCTTTCATGCGTTATGTTCCTAAATCAACCACACAATTAGGCAAAGAGTTACACACATGTGGGTAACTTTGCGTACTAGGAGGACGATTTGTCAATTGTATTTTTTTTATTGGTTCGACGGTTAATCACACATCGATTAATTACCTTCTCGGTCCGGTCAAAGGTCGTCCATCGACGCCGGAATGCACAAGAATTTTTTTTCTTGCGACCTAACCCAAGTATCGAATCCTGGTTAATTGTCAGAGGAGCCAACCCAAACCAATCGAACTTACCCTGCGATTGATTTGTCAAATGTCAATCTCTAGTAGTTTTTTTCTTTCGAACGAGAAGAGTAAGAGGGGTTTATTGGGGTGACAATACTTTTGTAGACGTGATCAAAAGATCATGTCGAGCCTAGCACACCGCACTAGGGAAAGAGGCGAAGCACTTGCTTTTGTTTGATGGGATCAAATTCTTAAATCATAAGTTGCAAAGGGACCACTCCCTAATTTTGATTGGATATCTAAGGGAATTTCTTTAATATTAAGGGATCAAACATGTCATATCGAAGCTATTCACATAGTAATTTTTTGCTTCTCCTAATTTTTTCATGAAAGGTGGTAAAGTCATAAGGTTTCGTCCTCCAAAATACTAATAGTAGCGGTCGCACTCTGGCTCACTTTCAAGACCGAAATTCTGGGTCCATGTTCGACTGTCTGCCCAATGAAGTCGTTGGCATTCGCCCAATAGTTAACTCTAGAATTGTAAGATTAATGAAAGGCCGGCAAGTGTGCATAAACTTGTCTGAATATTCTTATATAAAAAGAGATTGTTGGTAGATGGACACGCATGCATGAGCAAGCACTCTCGACATCAGAATCCATAAACTACATCAATAATCATGAATTAACAAATTACATTGGTTGCATTGATCATCATAAATTTCTGAAAATGGGTAAGATTTAATTACATTTATGCACTTGCAGCAGTTGAGCTAGACCATCAAACCAAAAACTCTATAAAAACGAGAAAAAAAAAACCCTATAAACATACAATAATTTATACAGAGACAGAGATGGGTTAGCTACAAGATTTAGCTAACCCCTGAATTATATAATATAATCTGTTTGGGTATTACAAAAAAACCACTACTCCACAAGCCAAAAAGACGTTAAAACCACTAATATTGTTTTATTAATTACTGTTTATATTATTAATCGTAAAAACCGAAACCACTAATCAAGATTCCACAGCTTTGTAGATCACAACAAAACAAGGAAGGATAGCCTTTGGATTGAAAACCAACAACTCCTCCAGATTGGAGTAGATCCCGGCGTGGCCAGCTACCGAGTCGTACAAGCCGGGAGAAACGACACAATCCTCGTCCCCCGCCGCATCATCCGCCACGCGCCGCACCCGTCCCGCCACCACACGGCACACGATCATGGCCCTCCGGTCGTCGCCGCAGCCAAGGCAGTCGTGGGCCCTGCCGCTACCAGCAGTGGTCCGCACTCCCTTGCCGTCCGATGACGCCTTGCCTTCAATCAAGCCAGAAAATTAGGGGAGTAGACCAAAATTTAAAAAAAAGCAAAATGATAGGAGTAATAGTTTGTAAATATTAACAAAGGAAGTACTGAATAATATTTTTGGGGTGATTATATTTATACCATACAGCTATCATTTAAACCTTTATAATTAGGCTAGAAGCTTAATTATAATTAGTTAGATCTGCTAGGTGAGACCTTTTATTGGGATAAAAAAAATCGCCATAATTTTCGAATTCGGAAAATTGTAAATGGCTAATCTCAATGGATTTCATGCATGGGAATTGGGATTGCTCACTACTTAATTTTCATTTGAATAGATTGACTAATGGAAAACCTTTAAAGAAACTTTAGAGATTCCATGATTGAACTATTTAAAGGAACTTTAGAGATTATTATACGGGTGCAACTCCTTTGCGATCTGTTAATTAAACAAATGTACAGCGCTACCGAGGCAAGTGGAGGCCTTTTTCACACCCATCAACAACCGAACTAAAACTCGTTTATGTTTAAGATATTGTAAGTGCTTTTAGACTTTTATCAATACAACTTCTCACTTTTGTCAAAAAAAAAAAAATAGAACTCAATCTCGTTTATGTTTTAGATATTGTTAACAACATTGACTTTATATGATTGCAATAAAAA